>NW_006203971.1:92969-94592 GCF_000334495.1 Tupaia belangeri chinensis
TCTGCTGAAAATGATAAAGTCCAAACTCTCAGTCTATATATCAAAAGCTGTATATTCTAATGAATGAATAGATCTCCCAGATAATGTTCAGTCAGTTGAAGTTCTCGAAGATTATCTCTTAGCTTTAGGTATTGCTAACCTGGTAGAAATATCTTTGTCTAGACTATCGCTATGGGTTATATGAATAATCTATGCTTACAATGTCATTTATGACTGTAGATATAGAGTCATATGGTTAAAGAATGTGTGGAAGTGTGGTAAAGTGAAAAAAGTCTCATGGGTGGGCAAGCATGTCTATGTAGCCAAACCTCAAACTGAACAATGGCTTGCATGAGTTTCTCATGTTTGCAGTGTCCTGTGGGTGCTGTCAGCTGTTACTGTTGGGAAAAATAGGCAATATCAACAGAATTCTACTGAGAGAAAACAATTGGAAACTTGAACAAATGACTCATAGAACCTACCTACCTTGTGTATCTTGTCCCCTGGCTGATTTTAGTGGATTCCTGCACAGTAATATATCATAACAGTGAACATAAAACCTTCCTAGGTTCATAATTGCCTCTAGAAATTACAAGACCTAAGGTGATTTGGGGGATCAGATCACCTTAACTTGCAATATATACAATTGGTATCATAAAAGTCATGGTCTTAAAAAATAGCCAAACTCATAGCAAAAGACAATACAAAGACAACTACAGGAAGGCATGTAAGAGCCAAACTGTCACAAACTAGAAAATGTTATAACAGATAAAGATCTGATAAGTTACAAACAAGAATACTGGAAATAAAAAATAAGCAGGGACCCATATACATTTCTCTTCTTTTCAAACTTTTAAAACAAGCATTGGTTGGGGTCAGCTGGTGGTGAAGTAGTAAATGTGTTGGACTCCTACATGGCTGACCACTGTTTGAGTCTCAGACTTGGTGGCTTGCTTTCTCACTTCCCCCACCAAGAGTGTGAGTGCCCTAGACCAAAATATAATGATAATAAATAAAATTAAATAATTCTTTATTGAAAAAAGGCAGTGTCCATAACATATGGCTATGGGCTATATGGATAACTTATGCTTAGAATGTAATATATGATTATAGTTCTCAAGTCATGTGGTTAAAGCTGAGTGTGTGGATGTACAGGAAAGTGAAAGAAATCACATATTGGATTTATAATATGTCCGATGTAAAATGCATGATGACATGGTAGAGAAACTAAGAAAAGTGTGAATATACTATTATAGAGTTTTTGTACACAAACTGGTGTAATGTAAATGCTTGAAGGTACATTAAAAATCAAATATGGTATTATGAACCACAAAACAACCATTTCAAAAATGTTATACTTAAGGTAACAAAAAGTTCACGGACCATATATAAACAGGAAATACATTAAATCAATCATGTAGACATTACTTCACCTTTACCTAATTTCGATATATTATAAGTGACTTTCATGGAGACAGAGTGGATTCATGTAGTAAAAAAATGCTAGACTTAGAACATTTGAAACAGTCCAGGGTAGAGAAAATGAAGCTACAACACGCATAGAAGGAATTAATTAATAGAAGAAAAGAGATATTATCATATGAACAACTTAAAAATAACAAGACACATGAAATAATGGCAAAG
>NW_006203971.1:95299-96487 GCF_000334495.1 Tupaia belangeri chinensis
TTAAAAAAAAAAAAAAAAAAAAAAAAGCAAAATGTGACCCCTATTTTAGAAATAAAGTCACTAAAATAATACAGACATTTCAAGTAGCAGACAAGAAATTTAAACTACACAGAAATAAATTTATGGACTTAAAGGAGATATACAAATGTTACAAATGAGGACTGTTGGTAGTAAAATAAATTTTATAAAAAGGGCCCTCAGGAACTTTCCAGAATGCATGTTGAGAATGAGAGGAGTAATGGCTGCCTGAGCTGTCAAAAGCAAAGTGCTCCTGGGACCAGCAGTTGGCATAATGGCTATGTTGCTGGACTCTCACGTAGTCTACCACGGTTCAAGTCCCAGACTCAGTGGCTTAAACTCACGCTGGGCATGTGTACATGCGTGCCCAAGATCCCAAGAGGAGAATGGAGGAGAAGGGATTATGGTGTGGCCATCCCCCCTGCGGGTGATTTCTTGCTTTCTGTCTCTCTGTCTCTCTCTGTCTTTCTGGTGAGCACATGTGCCCTATAGCAAAAACCTCTCAAAAAGAAAAAAAGCTAAGTGTTCCTATGCTAGCTTCAGCCCACTCACTGGCAGTATGAAGGGGTAAAAGAAATCACTTCCTATGATGTATTAGGGATCAAACACAATGCCACCCAGGAAGAATAAAAAAGGCTTATTAGAAGCTGGTTATGGGGGATGCTTTCTCCTTTCCTCCTCTGTTTCTAGTGAGTGAGCATTCCCATAAGGAGAAAAAAATGACATAAAACAAAGACATTTGGGAATTAAAAAGAAGTTAAGATAACTTATCACCAGGGGATCTACATTAAAGAAAGCAATTTCTCCAGTATTAAAGAAAATAAAGTCAGAGACTGACATGAATGTAGAAAAATGATGCAAGGAACACCAAAGTAGCACATGTGTATGTAAACATACCATAGGGCCATATCTCGTGACTGAAACCAATCCTACAACATTTAAAAAATATTATACATTACAACCAGGTAGGATTAATTCCTGGAATACAAGGACAATTCAATATGTATAAAACAACAAATGTAATACATCACATTAAGAGAAGAAATGAGAAAAATCATGTGACCATATTAATTGACACTTAAAAAGCATTTGATAAAATATCATAGTCCTTTATGACTAAGAGTCAATAAAATAGGCATAGAAAATACATTTCATAACCAAATAAAGGCC
>NW_006203971.1:96839-98133 GCF_000334495.1 Tupaia belangeri chinensis
AAAACCCAGCATCCAAAAATCTACAGTAGCCTACCTCCATAGTACAGGGCTTAAATACTATGTATAAGGAGCCAGATCCCACATAATCACCTGTGGTTGGAGTCCATGGCCCTGTGGGCTTGGGAAACATATTGGGTGTGTGTATGTGTGCGTGTGTCCAAAATCCTGATGGGAAGACAAACTGGAGGAAAGAGATTGCAGCATCCCCTGAGCACCCTGGCTATGTCAGTTTAGTCCAGAGGATAGTTCCCAGGTAGGTTTATAGCCCATAGTGGCTATTTTTTGCTTCATTTTGGGGTGCTTTCTCTCTCTTCCTGAATCTCCATCTCTCTATCACTTTCTCTAGCAAGTACATAAGGCATTGGGTAATTAAAAATATCTGTAGCATTTTTCTCCACCATGAATAAACTGAAAAAAAAAAAAATGAAGAAGGCAACCTCATTCACAATAACCACAAAAACTATTTGGAAGAAATCTCACCAAGAAAGTGAAAGACCTCTATGAAAAAAATTATAAAACCTGAACAAGGTACTTGAAAAATATGCAAAAACTAGGAAGACAGTCCTTTTAATAAATTTGAAGAATCAATATAGGTGCTATGCTAATACTACACCCACAGTCATCTACAAATTCATTGAAATCCCTACCAAACAAACAAACAAACAAAAAACAATGTTCTACACAGAAATAATCATAAAATTTATGCATAATCACAAAAGACCCATATAATCTGACCAATACTGTACAAAAGGAATAACGTTGGAGGATCTTACTTCATGACTCCAAAATATATTGTAAATCCATAATCAACAAAATGGCATGGTACTGGCACAAACACAGACATACAGGCCAAATGAATAAACAGAAAAAAAAACTTAACATACAGCCAACTGATTTTTGACAAAGGTCACAGATCAAGCCTGTGGGAAAAAAGATAGTTTTCAAATAAATGGTTCTGGGAGAACTCAATATCCACCAACATTTGAGTAAAACTAGATCATCTCTTACCAGTTATTTTTAACTCAAAATGGATTAAAGCCTTTAATATAATGGCCAAATTTATAAACCTACTAAGGAAAATATAGGAGAACAACAACATGTTGTAGTGGGCAAAGACTTCTTAAATAAGACCCATGAGGCATACACAAAACCACCAAAAATAGAGAAACTTGATTATATAAGATAAAATATTTCTGAACAGCAAAGACAATAAAAAACAGAATAGAGACACAATGATGTTGTAATATAAAAAAACATAATCCAGCAGTGGTGGCTAAGTTGTGGATTCCCACAT
>NW_006203971.1:98164-98841 GCF_000334495.1 Tupaia belangeri chinensis
TCAGTTGGCTCAAAAATGACAACAAATAAATAGATAAGTAAAAATAATTATTAAAAAAATTTACTGTATACAAAAATACTGTATACAAGGGTATACAACAATAACTTGTAAACCAGGAATGATTTCAAAATGAAAGTATATGTATAATTAAATTTATTTATATTTATCTTTACATGTATACATATTTACTAATCATAATTGTATGTGTACTTACATGCAAATGGCAGCACAGTAGGTTTATTTACACCAGCATTACCACAAGCACGTGGGTAATGGGTTACTCTACAAGGTTATGACAGCTACAACCACACTAGGTTACAGAAATTTGGGGGCTTCATTATAATCTTCTTGGACCACATTCATACATATAGTACATCACTGAAATGCTGTTATGCAGTGGATTACTATATTGGTCAAAAAATATAATTTTGGACAGTCTGTTGCATAATCAGCACATACACACTAACTGAGAGAAATTTATAGAGAGTTCTTTAGGAACCTGTAGTAGATTCCTGCCACACATTCCAGGCTTAAACTATGCATCAAGTGGATACTTGTAGGAGTTGTCTGGGACCATGCTATATGAGCAACTCTAGAAAAAGTTACTGACTGGTTTGTGTTTTAGCAATCAGTAACAGTTACCACTGTAGAACACTGAGTGTTCATTTTCAGGTTAG
>NW_006203971.1:99457-101543 GCF_000334495.1 Tupaia belangeri chinensis
CTAGGTTACAGAAATTTGGGGGCTTCATTATAATCTTCTTGGACCACATTCATACATATAGTACATCACTGAAATGCTGTTATGCAGTGGATTACTATATTGGTCAAGAAATATAATTTTGGGCAGTTCGTGGCATAATCAGCACATACACACTAGCTGAGAGAAATTTATGGAGAGTTCTTTAGGAACCTGTAGTAGATTCCTGCCACACATTCCAGGTTTGAACTATGAATCAAGGGGATACTTGTAGGAGTTGTCTGGGACCATGCTATACAAGTAACTCTAGAAAAAGTTACTGACTGGTTTGTGCTTTAGCAATCAGTAACAGTTACCACTGTAGAACACTGAGTGTTCATTTTCAGGTTAGCTGGGAAACACTATCCTCTGTGTGAAACCTATTATCTATGACCAATAAAGACTATCTCATGATTCATATCTCTTGAGAATTTAGCATGCTCCCCCCTTAAAGTCAATTCAAACCATGTAATAAATGTGTTTTTCCCATGGTATCAGAAAAAATAGAGACCAATTTGTACTCATCTCACAGGGCTCTAAGATCTGATAACTTGCCTATTTCACCATATCAATTTTATCTTGCTTTTTTATACATTTCTCATGCTGAATTTTATTATTTTTATTCTTCCATTTTAATTTATGAACCCTCATAAAATTTCTAAATACAATGTAAAACAAGTGGGGAGATCAGTAAACAACTTACCGAAAATGAATTCATTTCCTTAACCCTGGATAAATACAGCAGTTTCTAAAATTATAGCTGGAAGAGAAGGTGAATGAAGTAGGTCAGACAAATGATGTTGCTTATTCCAAGATTCTCTTGTGGGAGAAGAGACACTTACACATGAGAATGGCCTAAAAAGACCTTATTGAATGAGCAGTCACAAATTTACTCATTGATAGAAATGAAAGACACATATTAAACTTAGGTTAATAAAAATGTGTATCCCCTATTGACTTAGTAAAAATGTTACTGTGGGGACCACCAGAAGATGTAATGGTTAGTTTGTTGAACTTTCACATAGTTGACCAAGGTTCGAATCTCAAACCCAGTGACTTAAACTCAAGATGGGAACCTGTTTATGCATACCAAAAATCCAAAGAGGAGAATGGAGAAGACATTCCAACATGGCAATTCACTCTAGGGGATGATTTCACAACTTTCTGTCTCTCTGTCTCTGTCTCTCTGGTAAGCACATGTACTTTACATTGAAAATTTCTGAAAAAAAAAAAAAAAAAACCTCCCACTGGGGACCAGCAGATGACATAATGGTTACATTACTGGACTTCCATGTAGTCAACCATGGTTCAAGACCCAGAATCGGTGGCTTAAAACTTATGCCAAACACATATGTGTATGTGTGCCCAAAACTCCGAGTGGAAAATGGAGAAGGGATTGCAGTGTGGTCATTTTCCCTAGAAGATGAATTCTCACTTTTTGTCTATTTCTTTGGTGTACATGCATGCCCTATAGCAAAAATCTCTATAAAAAAAAACAACACCACCAACAACAACAAAAACTCACACTCCGAGCATTTGTGCACATGACCAAAGTCCCAAAAGAATGAAGAAGATGGAATTGCACATGGCCATTCCCACTGGGGGCTCATTTTTGCTTTCTGTCTTTTTGTTTCTGTCTCTCCAGCAACGGCACATGCCCTATCACAAAAACTTCTTTTTCAAAAAAGTTACTGTGAAAAATAATGTAAAACTTTAAGAATGGCTGTTTAAATAAATTACAGTATCCCAAAGAAGGAAACTTTCTTTCACTAAAATTTACATTATAGAAAAACTTTTGGTCAATATTAGCTATATTCTTATTAATATAGACATTCCATACTAGTATTTCCTCTAGAACAGTTATTGCAGCTATATGACTAAGCCCCAGAGAAAGTATGCATCCTGCAACCTAGTATTTTTGGCACATGACCATAAAGGAAAACATGTACATCATGAATATTGATGGTAGTACAATTTTCCAGTAGTGTTTTCCAGTGACAAATCTCTCTGTATCCATGTTGGATACAGGTACAGGTTTCTTTCCCTTTTTTTTTTTTTTTTTTTTTGGTTT
>NW_006203971.1:102743-103758 GCF_000334495.1 Tupaia belangeri chinensis
CAAATAAAATGTATTAGTAGAAATTTAATAGAAAAAACAGACAAGAACAAGATTTCAACATGACTTGTCTGTACAGGTATGCTTTGGACCCTTTCCCCACCACACCCCCAAGGTGCAAAACCAAGTGGCAATGAGAAAGAGTGGGTATAGAAGGACCACATGTCTCAAGCATCCTGCAGCTTCCTTTTGCCCACAGAGGTGTGCTTTGTACCTCTCTTGCTTCACTTTCCTGCCTCCCCTTCACCATAAGCCCCCACAGTGTAGGAGCTGGTGGCAGTGAGAGAGGGAATGCTGAGAGGTAACACAGAACACAACACATCTTTGACTTATTGCTGCTGCATTCCCTCCCCTAGTTCCCACCCACTGCCCAGGTTTGCATTGGAACCTCCCCCACGTGCCTCTCAGCCATAGACCATGTGGTGCATGTGCCTCAGCAGTCAGAGAGAGTGAGCATAAAACAACCACACCGCTAAGATGTCTTGCTCAGACCTTTTTTTCTGACTCTCCCTATGCACCCCTCTGCCACAAGTATAGGAGTCAGCAGCAAGAGAGATAGAGAAACAGAGAATGAAAGCACGAATTCACACATCTCAAGATTTTCTGCTGCTACCTTTTAGCCTGCACAGGTATGCTTTGAGTCCTCCTCCCCGATAAGCCACCCATTTCATAGAAGCCCATGTCAGAGAGAGAGAGCGAGCAGAAAGAACACACTTCTCAGACTTCAGCTGCTGTCTTTTGCACTGGTGTACTTTAGACACTTTCAACTCTTCAACTTGTTTGCCTTAAATCTTCATGGTGCAGAGGCCAATGGCAACAAGAGACAGGGAGAGTGAGCACAGAAGGGCAGTGCATCTCAGCCTTCTTGCTGCTGCCTGTTACACTGGTGTGCTTTACACACACATCCCTCACCCATTCTCCTCCACCTTAAGCCCTCACTGTGCAGAAGCCAGAGACAGTGAAAATGAATGAGCTCAGAAGGACCACATGTCTGACTTCTTCCTGTTGCCTTTTGTCC
>NW_006203971.1:104020-113939 GCF_000334495.1 Tupaia belangeri chinensis
GAGTATATTGAACAGACCTCATGATATCAAAAGAGACAAGTGGCACAGAAGAAGCTAGAAAAAGGCTGATGCATGTTGCCTAGCTGAAGAATGACAAAGCTTGCCTTGCACAGCTACTTTTGAGTCAATGCCATAGGGTCAAATAAAATGTATTAGTAGAAATTTAATAAAAAAAAGAGACATTAAGATTTCAACATGACTTTTGCCTGTACAGGTGTGCTTTGGACCCTTCCCCCACCACACCCCTCACCATAAACCCCCAAGGTGCAAAACCCAGTGGCAATGAGAAAGAGTGGGCATAGAAGGACCACATGTCTCAGACATCTTGCAGCTTCCTTTTGCCCACAGACGTGTGCTTTGTACCTCCCTTGCCTCACTTTCCTGCCTCCCCTTCACCATAAGCCCCCACAGTGTAGGAGCTGGTGGCAGTGAGAGAGGGAATGCTGAGAGGTAACACAGAACACAGCACATCTTTGACTTATTGCTGCTGCATTCCCTCCCCTAGTTCCCACCCACTGCCCAGGTTTGCATTGGAACCTCCCCCACGTGCCTCTCAGCCATAGACCATGTGGTGCATGTGCCTCAGCAGTCAGAGAGAGTGAGCATAAAACAACCACACCGCTAAGATGTCTTGCTCAGACCTTTTTTCTGACTCTCCCATGCGCCCCTCTGCCACAAGCATAGGAGTCAGCAGCAAGAGAGATAGAGAAACAGAGAATGAATGCACAAATTCACACATCTCAAGATTTTCTGCTGCTGCCTTTTTGCCTGCACGGGTGTGCTTTGGGTCCCCCTCCTGCATAAGCCACTCATTTCATAGAAGCCCATGAGAGAGAGAGAGAAAAAGAGAGAGTGAGAGAGAGAACGAGTAGAAAGAACACTCTTCTCAGACTTCAGCTGCTGTCTTTTGCACTGGTGTACTTTAGACCCTTTCACCCCTTTAACCTGTTTGCCCTAAATCCTCATGGTGCAGAAGCCAATGGCAACAAGAGACAGAGAGAGTGAGCACAGAAGGGCAGTGCATCTCAGACTTCTTGCTGCTACCTGTTACACTGGTGTGCTTTGGACACGCATCCCTCCCCCATTCTCCTCCACCTTAAGCCTGCACTGCAGAAGCCAGAGACAATGAAAATGAATGAGCTCAGAAGGACCACATGTCTGACTTCTTCCTGTTGCCTTTTGTCCACACAGATTTCTATTGGTACCTACTCTTCTCTGCCACTCCATTTTAAGCCTCCAAGGTGTAGGAGCTAGGGGCAATGAAAGAGGAACAGCATGTCTCAGACTTCTTGCTGCAGCATTTTGCCTGTGCAGGTGTGCTTTGGATCTTTCACCCACACTTCACCCCTCTGCCATAAATCCTCACATTGCAGGAGCCAGCAGCAGCAAAACAGAGATAAGAGTAATCACAGAAGGACCACATGTCTCAGACTTCTTGCTGCTGCGTTTTGCCCTTGCAGGTGTACTTTGGTCTCTCCACAAACCACACTCCTCTGCCTTAAATCTCCAAGGTGCAGAAGCCAGGGACAATGAGAGAGACAGAGAAAGTAAAGAAGAATTTATCTCAGACTTCTTGTCTCTGCCTTTTGAAAGCCCAGATGTATTTTGGAAACTCCCCCATGACCCAGGCTCTCTACCATAAGCCTCTGATGCAGGTGTCAGTGGCAGTGAGACAGAGAGTGAGTGCTGAAGGACTACACATCTCCAAGTTGTAGCTGCTGCCTCTTCCCTGTGCAGGTGAGCTTTGGATTCTCCCCCCACGTATCCCTATGCCATAAACCCCCATGGTGCAGGTGTCAGTGACAGCAAAGGAGGGGGGAAGAGAGGGCACAAAAGGGCCTTGTATATCCATCTCTGATTTCTTGCTGCTGCCTTTTGCCTGCCCAAGTGTTCTCTAAATCCTTTCCAGGCCCTGAGTCCCTCTACTTTAACCTCCCCAGCTCCCAGCGCAGAAGATACCTGCAATGAGAAAGAAAGAGAGAGAGAGAGAGAGAGAGAGAGAGAGAGCACGCACACACACAGGATGGTGCATCTCAGAAACCTTGCTCCTTCATTTGCCTGTGAAGTTGCACTTTGGATCCTCCTCTCCCTCCCCTCCCTGGCAGCCCTCTGCCATAGGCCCACAAAGTGAAGGAGCCAATGACAGTGAGAGAGAGAGAGGAAGCATAAGGACCTTGCATCTCAGACTTCTGGCTGCTTCTTTTTGTCTTTCTGCAGGGACCACCACCCTCACCACCACCCCCCAGTCTCTTCACCATAAGCCAACCCCCTTGCAGAAGCCAGTGACAAGGAGAGTTAGTGTAAAAGCGAGTATTTCAGACTTTTTGTTGCTGACTGCTGTGCTGGTATGCTCTGAATCCTCCACATTCCCCACATCTCTCAGCCTTAAGCTTCCAAGTTGCAAGAGTCAGTGGCAATGAGAGAGAGAGACAGAGACAGAGGGAGACAATAAATGCAAAAGACCGCTTATATCAGACTTCTTGTTACTGTCATTAACCTGCAGAGATGGGCTTTGGGCCCTCCCATCCCCTTGTCTCTGCCATAAGCCCCTAGGATGCAGGAACCTATGGCAGCAAGAGATGAAGGGTGTGTGCAGATGGACTGCATATCTCAGATTTCTTGATACTCCCTTTTGCTGTGCAGGTGTATTTTGCACCCTTCCCCTCAGCACATCTCCACCATGAGCCCCTATTATGCTGGAGCCAGTGGCAGTGAGAAAGAGAAAGAGAGTTAACGTGCAAGGACCACGTGTCTCAAAGTTCTTGTGCTGCCCTTTGTGCTTGCATATGTGCTTTGACTCTCTCCAACCCCCACAACCCTCCACTCTAAGCTCCCTTTGTGCAGAAGCAGAATGCAGTGAAAAAAAGCAGAAAGAAATCATGCATCTCAGATTCCCTATTACTGCCTTTTCCCTGCACAGGTGTGCTTTGGACCCTCACCCCACACTGCACAGCTCCACCTTATGTCTCCATGGTGCAAAACTTGGTAGAAGTAAGAACATGTGCAGAAGGACAGCTTTCCTCAGAATTCTTGCTGCTACCTTTAACTTGCACGTGTGTTTTGAATTTGCACACACATACACACACACACAACACAGCCCTACCCTATAAGCCCCTAAGGTGCAGGGGTTAGTGGCAGAGAGAGTGACAGAGAGAGAGAGATAAAGACCGCAAGTTTCAGACTTCTTGCTGCTGACTTTTTTCTTCATAGTTGTGCCTTAAGCCCTCATGGTCCAGAAGCCAGCACCATTGACAGAGAGACAGAAAGGAGGACTCCATGTCTCAGACTTCTTGCTGCTGCTTTCTGCCTGGGCAGGAGTGCTTTGGATATCCCCCTACACCACACTCCTATACCACAAACTCCGATGGTACAAGTGCCAGTTGCAATGACAGAGAGAGCAAGAGGGACCACACATCTGACTTCCTGCTACTGCCAGGTTCTTGCACAGGTGTGATGTGGACAGCCTCCCACCACTCCCACCCCCATCCCTCTAACATAAGCCCCCATTGTGCAGAAGCCAGTGCTACCTAGAGTGTGAACAGAGGAGGATGGCACATCTCAGAGTTCTTGCTGGTCTTTAGTCTGCACAGGTATGCTTTGGACCCTCTTATCCACAAACCCTTCTGCCAAAAGCCCCCGTGGTGCAGGAGCCACTGGCAGCAAAACAGTGCATAAGAGTGAGCAGAAGTATCGCATGTCTCAGACTTCTTGCTGCTGCCTTTTGCTGGTGTATGTGTGCTTTGGGACTTTCCCTCCCATGACCCCTAGCACTGGAGCCCTTCCACCATAAGCCAGCCCCTGGGCTGGAACCAGTGGTAAGGAGAGAGAGAGTAAACAGGAGCACATCCTGCTGCTGACTTTGATGACACAGTTGTGCTCTGAACTTCCCCCATCCCCCTGCTCCTCTCCACAGTATGCCCCATACTGCAGGAGGCAGCAGAAGTGAAAGTGAGCTCAGAAGTGCACATTCCATAGTTCTTTCCTTTGACTTTTGGCTGCAGAGGTGCTCTTTGGACCCTCATGCCCCTGCTCCCCTTTGCTCCCATAGTTGAAAAGCCAGTGTTAGAGAGAGAAAGCAGGACTGAGTATCTTAGACTTCTTGCTGCTTCCTGTGGCACAAGCTCATGTGTTTTAGACCCTCCCTCCCGCATAACTTTCTCCATAAGCCGCCATCCTGCAGGAACCAGCAGTAGCAAGATAGTGAGCTCAGAAGGAATGCTCATCCCAGATTCTTATAGTTGCTTTTGCCTGCACAGGTGTTCTTTGAACTCCTACTCCCTGCTCCCCTCTGCCTTACCCCCCAACAGTTCAGGAACCAGATGGAGAGAGAGAGAAGTACAAAGCATGTCAGATTTCTTGATATTGCCTTTTCAAATGCAGATATGCTTTGGAACCTCCCCCACCACCCTGTCTCCACCATGAGCCCCATGTTGCAGAAGCCTGAGGCAACAAGAGAAAGAGCACAGTAATACCATGCATATTAAACTTCTTGCTCCTGCCTTTTTCCCACACAGCTGTGCTTTGGACCCTGCCCCACCTTGAATCTTTCCACCATAAGCACTCACAGTGCACAAGCCAGTAACAATGAGAGATAGAGTGAAGGCAAAAAGACTCCATATCTCACACTTCTTGTTGCTTTTGCCTAGGCAGGTGTAGTTTGAACCCTGTCCCTTTGCCCTTCACCACCTTAAGCCCCCAGGATGCAGGACCAATCAGCGGCAAGACTGACTAAGAATCAGCCTAGAAGGACCAGGCATCTCAGACTTCTTGCTGTTGTCTTTTGCCCACACACATGTTCTCTGAACCCTCCCCACACAGCGCTCCTTCACCATAAGGTGCCACAAAGCAAAAACCAGCAATAGGAAGACAGAGACAGAGTGAGGACAGAACTGGGGATCTCAGACTTCTTCCTCCTTTGCCTGTGGAAGTGTGCTTTAGATCCCTCCCACCCCACACAACCCTATGCCATATGCTCCCATGGTGCGGGAGTCAGTGGCAGGGAGAGATGGAGAGAGTGTGACATAAGAACTGAGCATCTCAGACTCCTTTATGTTGACTTTTTCCTTCACAAGTGTACTCTGGACATTCCCTGAACCCTTCCAGCTTAAGCTTCCACAGTCCAGGAGCCAGCAGCACTGAGAGACAGAGAGAAACAAAAGAACCCCATGTCTCAGAGATAATACTGCTGCCTTCTGCCAGAATAAGTGTGCTTGAAATTTCTGCTCCCCACTCCCAGCATGCCTCTGTAATTAGCCCCCAGGCTGCAGGGGCCAGTGGCAGACAGAGGGCACACCTGTGCATTCCCAGAAGGACAGCACATCTCAGACTTCATACTGCTACCTTTTGCCCATGTAGGTGTGTTTTGGACTGTCCCACACCTCACCCCTCTGCCATAAACTCCATGGTGTAGGAGTCCACTGCAGCAAGACAGAATAGAGTGATCTCAGAGTCCTTGCTGTTGCCTTTTGCCCACACAGGTGTGCTTTGGACCTTCTCATCACTCATGTGCCCATCCTCTACAAGACCCCATGCTGGTCTGAACAGGGGCAACAGAGAGTAAGCACAGAAGGATGGAGCTTCTTCCTTTCATCTTTTTTCCATGCAGAGGTGTTTTAGACTCACCACATCCGATGCCCCTCTGTCTTAAGATCCTAAAGTGCATGAGTCAGCATTGAGAAGAGAGAGAGAGAGAGAGAGAGAGTGAGCACAGGAGGATAATTGTCTCAGACCTCTTGCTGCTACCTTTGGCAAGCCTAGATGTGCTTTAAAATGTCCCCCACCACCACTCTGTCCTCCACCATAAGCCCCCATGGTAAAAGAGCCAGTGGCAGTGAGACAGTGAGAGTGAGCACTGACTTTCAGACTTTTTGTTGCTGCATTTTGCCTGTAGAGATTCACTTTGGAACGTTGCCCTCCAGCCCCTCTGGCATAACCCCATGTGCAGGAGGCACTGATAACAAGACAGAGTGAATGCAGAAGTACTTTGCATCTCAGACTTCTTGATGTTGACTTTTGCCTGCATGGGTGTGGTTTATAAGCCTTAAGTCCCCACCTTGCAGGAGTCAGGAACAGCAAGTCAGATAGAAAGCATGAGTACAGAAGGACTTCATGTCTCAGTGTTCTTGATGCTGCCTTCTACTGCACAAGTGTGCTTTTGACCTTCACCATTGCCAAGGCCCCTCTGCCATAACTGACACAGTCCAAGAGTCAGTGGCAGTAAGAAAGAACAAATACTGAAAAACTGCATCTCAGAGTCCTTGCTGTTGCCTACTATCTGAGCAGGTAAAGGTGTGCTTTGGGCACTTTCCCCAATGCACTTCTGCAGTAAGAACTCATGGTGTAGGAACTAGGAACTAGTAGCACAGAGAGAGAGAAAGAAAGTGAGCACTAGGAATTAGTAGCACAGAGAGAGAGAAAGAAAGTGAGCCTATTAACTACACATCTCAGACTTTTTGCTGCTGCCTTTGTCAGCACAGCTGTGTTTTTGACCCTTCCCCCACCTCACCCTGCACCTTAAGTCTCCATGGTTCAGGAGCCAGTGGCAATAAGAGACTGAGATTCAGCATAGATGGATCACATATCTCAGACTTCTCACCTCTGCCTTTAGCTCAAGCTGGTGTGCTTTGGACCCTCTCTCATACCCCCCCCACCTTAACCCCCCATAGTTCAGGAGTAAGTGGCAGCAAGAGAGACAGGGAGTGCAGAAGGACCAGGCCTCTTCTTGCTCCTGCTTTTGCATGCCTTAGTTTGCTTTGAGATTTTAGTTAGCTGACTTGTACTTCCTTCTTTATTTGAATCAGCCCTAAGTGCAACTAATTCTGAAAGATTGAGGTAGAAACCAACATCTAAAGCTGGCTACATTCACCCTTCCTGGATTGATAGAAAAGGCTATTTCCCAAAAATCACACCTTAGAGGTAGAGCTCATCCTCCCAACCAACACTACAAAATCAACTCCAAAAGATTAAGAAGGAGTGTGTAATCCATTAGATGACCAAAACCAGTACAGAGACACAAGAAATATGAAGAAAAAGTAAAATATCTCTCCCCCAAGGGAACAGAAAAATTTCTCCTAAACCAAAGAGTAGAAAAACAGTCACAGAAATATCAGAAAAAGAACACAGAATGTTCAAAGTGACAAAACTGAGATGAAAGAGAAAATAGACAACCATTTCCAAATGAGGAAATCATCTCAAGACCTGAAAAATAATTCCATAAAGAGACAAACACCATAAAGAAGTATTAAACAGAACTCCTAGAGATAAGGATTCTAACACAAAAAAAGTTTTATAAAAACCTCCCTTGAAAGTATTAATAGCAGATTAGACCATGTAGAAGATAGAATCTCTGATCTGGAAGACAAAGCCATTCACTTAGACAAAACCACCAAAAAGAATAAAATAAAAACAGCTGGGGACATAAACCAGCCCATGCCTGAGAATTAAGCCAGAAGGAAAGAATGCAGAAGGGAGTTGAAACCAACCCCAATCCTAGACAGAAAGCCAAAAGGACTCCATGGCCAACCAGATAGAGCCCACACATGAGCCGTGTCTCAAGATGTTTGGTGACATTCCACAGCCAAAATACTGTCTAACTACTAAGTTAATGATAACTACCAATCTTGTACCAGGTATGCAACCTACAAAGAATGTCATGTATATTGTAAATCGTCCTCTATAGCTAAACTCACTACTTATTTAATTTAGAATAAATGGGTTCTGCTTTGGCACAGTTTTGATTCTGCTCCAAGAGAGCTTTAGCCCCCTCTTTTAACTTTTCCTCATCTCTTGCCTCAATTCTTCATGACAGCCTAACTTCGAGCCTTGAGTTTTTCACAAATAACCCCTCAAAATGAAGATGACCTACCAGAAACACTAGACACCATTAAACACCCAAATATCTGAATAACTGGTATTCCAGAAAGTGAAGAATATGACTACAGCAACAAAAACCTATCCCATGAAATATTTGAAGAAAGCTTTCCAAACCTAGAGAAACATTCAGACATCAGACCCAACAAACACAAAGGACTCCAAATGGAATAAACTTAAGAAGATTCTCTCAATGGTACATCACAACCAGATTAATCAAGACCAAAGACAAGGTTCTAAAAATGGAAAGAGAGAAATGTATAGTTATTTACAAATTGTTATCCTACTAGGCTACCATCAGACCTCTCGACTGAAACAATGCAAACAAGGAAAGAACAAAAAGACATATTCAAAACACTGAAAGAAAATTTCAACCCAATACTATACCCTGTGAGATTATCCTTCAAATTGGAAGAACATAAAAATATCATTTCCAGATTT
The DNA here is from genome assembly GCF_000334495.1 of Tupaia belangeri chinensis. NCBI lineage: Eukaryota > Metazoa > Chordata > Mammalia > Scandentia > Tupaiidae > Tupaia > Tupaia belangeri. Next base: position 112,331 of record NW_006203971.1, read on the forward strand.
AAAAAAAAAAGAAAACTGAAAAAATTTATCAACACTAGACAAGATATTCACAAAGTATTAAAGGGTATACTATATCAGGAAAACTAAAAAGGCACAAACAGAAATAAGAGAACAAAAACAAACTGGAAGATGGCTAACAAAATGGCAAAGATAAGTCAGAAAATATCAATAATTGTGTAGAATATTAGTGGATTAAATGCTCTAATTAAAAGATACACATGAACTGAAACTAGAGGGCTGAAAAAAGATACTCCATACAATTGGAAATTTGAAAAAAGCTGGAGTCATGATACTGATATCAGACAAAATTGACTTTATGACAAAAACCATAAGAACAGTTAAAGAAGGAAACTAGAGAGAAAGCAGGTGGCATGGCAGTTAAGGTACTGGATATCTACAAGGCTAATCATGGTTTGAGTCCCAGAACTGGTGGCTTGCTTTCTTACTTCTCTCTCTCTCTCTCACTCTCTCTCTGGAGTGAGCACGGGTGTCCTATACCAAATTAAAATAATAGTAATTAACCAAATTAAATAAATAATTCTTTTTTTAAGGCACTGTGTAGTATTAAAAGTATTATTCATCAAGAAAATATAGTACTTAGAAATATCTATGCACGCAACACTGGAGCACTCAAATTTGTGAAAGAAAGCCTGCTAGATCTAAAGGGAGAGACAGACAGCAGCATGCTAATCAATGGGGATCTCAACAACCCACTGTCTCCTTTGAACAGATCATCTAGACAAAAAATAAGCAAAGAGATTCATGATCTAAACAATACCATAAATTGAATGGGTTTGGCAGATATCTATAGAACTTTCCATGCAATAACCACAAAATACACATTTTTCAGACCCCTCCATATAGAAGATTTTTGAAGATGGACGACAGGATAGGACACAAAATTAAAATGTACAGGAACTATATCCAGCATCTTCTCTGACCACAATGAAAACAAACTTGAGATTAACTTTAGAGAAAATCCTTGAAAACACACATGAAAACTAAACAACCTGACGTCACAACCACTGAAGAAATTATGACTGAAATAAAAAATGTATTAAAACTGATGATAATGAACACACGAGTTTTCATTCCTTATGGGACACTGTGAAAGCAGTCATAAGAAGTAATTTTATAGTAATTAGTGCTCATGAGAAAAAAATAAAAAGAGCCAAATAGACAACCAAGTGACACACCTCAGTGAATTGGAAAAATCACAAGAAAACTCCCCAAAAAAATAACAAGAGAAAAGAAACAATAAAGTTTCAAGCAAAAATAAATAAAATAGGAAATAAACAAACTATGCAGAAAATAAACCAAAATTGGTTCATCAAAAAGATAAAAAATATTGACACACCGTTTACTGGATTAATCAAGAAAAACATAGAAGGGAGCCAGGTAAATCAAATTAACAATGAAACAGACAATATTAAAACAAGCATAACAGAAATACTGGGTTGTTGGAAAAGTCATAACACATGTTTACATACAAAAACATGAAAAAATATGTCATGACTTTTCTGATGACTTAATACAAAAGATCATGCAAAAGTACCATAAGCGCCTTTTGGCCGGAACCGCCATCTTCCAGTAATTAATCAAAATAACA
>NW_006203971.1:113949-114701 GCF_000334495.1 Tupaia belangeri chinensis
AAAGAGAGGCACCCTATATATGTTCTCTAGGTCTTTCAGAAAACATGAGGTGGTTCCTTTAGCAATATATCTGCGACTCTACAAGAAAGGTGATATTGTAGACATCAAGGGAATGGGTACTGTTCAAAAAGGAATGCCCCACAAATGTTACCATAGCAAAACTGAAGACTCTACAATGTTACCCAGCATGTTGTTGGCATTGTTGTAAACAAACAAGTTAAGGGCAAGATTCTTGCCAAGAGAATTAATGTGAGTATTCAGCATATTAAGCATTCTAAGAGCAAAGATAGCTTCCAAACATGTGTGAAGTAAAATGACCAGAGAAAAGGAGCACCAGCCTGCTCTGCCCAGAGAACCAATAAAAAGGAGCCTGAGCTACTGGAACCTATTCCCTATGAATTCATGGCATGATGGGTGTTAAAAATAAACAAATCTATAGTCTATATATATAAAAAAATACTATGAGCGACTATACACTAATAAACAAGAAAACCTGGATGAAATGAACAAAACTTAAGTAAGTAAGTAAATAAAAATGATGGACAAATTCCTGGACACATACAATTTACCAAGACTGAATTGAAAAGATATGGAAAGCCTAAAGAGACCAATAAGAAACAATGTGATTGAATCAGTAATAAATAGCCTCTCAACAAACAATAGTCCATTTCTTGATGGCTTCCCTTCTGAATTCTACAGAATTTTTAAAGAAGAGCTAACTCTCAGTGTACTATTTTTTTTTTTTTTTTGAG
>NW_006203971.1:114774-115562 GCF_000334495.1 Tupaia belangeri chinensis
CCAGGGGGGATGGTCACGCCGCAATCCCTTCTCCTCCATTCTCCTCTCGGGATCTTGGGCACGCACGCACATGCGCCCAGCGTGAGTTTTAAGCCACCAGGTCCGGGACACGAACCGTGGTTGACTACGTGGGAGTCCAGCGACATAGCCATTACGCTAACTGCTGGTTCCCTCAGTGTACTATTTCTAAAGACCCAAAAGGAATGAACTTTCCCAAACTCATTCTATAAAGCTTCTATCACCCTCATCCCTGAAATAGACAAATACATAACAAAAAAACTATAGACCAACATCCCTGTTGAGTAGTTACCAGCAAACTGTATCCAATGACACATTAAAAGATTATGCACCATGACCAGGTAGGCTTTATTCCACAGATGCAAAGGTGGTTCAACATATGTAAAACAAAATATTTAATACATCGTATTAACAGAAAAAAAGATAAAAACTATATGATCATATCAACTGGTACACAAAAAGCATCTGATAAAATACAACCTCCCTCAATGATTAAGACTCTCAGCAAAATCAGAAAAGAAGAAACACTTCTCAATATGATAAAATTTAGAACTGAAAAATGTGGTTTTATATATACGTATGTGAAGAAAAACTCACCTTTACAAAGATGATCACTTTTTCAAAATTCATCAAAATGCAGCTATCTCTGTCACTGATACAAATATTCCATCAAAATTCCAGTGTTTTCTTTTCATGGAAAAAGGGACCAAAAATTCTAAAATTTACCTAGAATGTCAAATATAAATACATATATAATTAGACAATTTCTG
>NW_006203971.1:115868-120581 GCF_000334495.1 Tupaia belangeri chinensis
CAAAAAAAAAAAAGAGAGAGAGAGACAATAATATAATCAAAATCCATAAATTAAGTCATATTGAAATAAAAATTATAACCCCATGGCATGAGGGTTAATGCACCTGGATACCACATGGCCAACCATGATTCAAGTTCTAGACACAATACATTGAAAAGCAGGCCAGGCACACATTCAGATGTGCCCAAAGTCCTGAGAGGAGAATGAAGAAGAAACTGAGGCACGGCCATATTTCTGGTTTGAGATTTCTCATTCTTTCCTTCCTTCCTTCCTTCCTTCTCCTTCCTTTCTAGCAAACACACATGCCCTATAGCAAAGACTGAAAGAAAAAAAAAAAAAAAGCATAACGCCATGTCCAGCTTGGAGTCAATAACAAATGTAACTGCAGTCTTGGAAGGCATATGGTTAACCTTGACTTTGGATCTCCAGGTCACTCTAAAATCAAGCCTGTGAATAAATGCACATGCCTAATATCCTGATGAGTTAGAGAGCTGGGGAAACATGGTAATGAATCCCTGTGTATGTGCTTCTCTCTTTCTCTCAATCTTGAGTGGATATGAATGCTTTATCATGAATAAAATAAACCAAGAAAAGAAGATGTAGTAGAAATCTAAGTTTGGATAGTTTTTGCACACTAGTGCTTCCATTCTTTCTTTATTGTTTTTAGGTTTTTGCCATAGGGTGTATATATATGCTCACTGGAGACAGACAGAAGGAAAGGGAGAAATGGTGAATAGTTATACCACAATCCCTTCTATTCTCCTCTTGAGATTTTGGGTACGTGCACACACATGTGCCCAGTATGATTTTCAAGCTGCCAGGTCCAAGACACAAACCAGTAGCCCATGTGAGAATCTAGTGCCTTAACCACCATACCACCTGCTCACAACAGTGCTTCACTTTTATCAGAGTCATTATTGAAAAATCCTGAGGCTAAATTGGTGGCTACATGGGCCTCACCAAGAAAAAGCACAAACCACTAGAGAGAAGAGTGAAGTTATCTGAAATGAATCAGGCTCTCTTGAGGCACCACATGGCTAAAGCCTCACCTGCCATCTAGTAAACCAGAATAGAAACTACCCCAGCTGAACCAAACCCAAAATGTAAATTCAAGGATCTTTTAGCAAATAAACTGGTTAGGTTTAAGAATACTTAGTTTATACCTTACACAGAAAATGCTAAACAATACATTTATGCACCAGCAATGTTTTTAACAAAATCATATGAGACAGAAAGTCTTAAATACATGTCAGAAATAATCAATAGAACTTCACAGCCATGTGTAAGACTTTTGAAAAACCTACAGAGCAATTTTGTGTACATTAGTAGATGAAGTTTTAAGATTTTTATATACTATAAGTCTCTGTAACTATATAAAAAAAATAAAAAAAGACAGCAGATCTCCTAGCAGTTATCACTGGACTATCACATAACTGACCACTGTTTGAGTACCAGGCCTGGTGTCTTAAAACTCACACTGGGTATATGTGCATGCATGCCCAAGATCTCAGAAGAAGAAAGGAGAAGGGACTGCGTGTGACCATCCCCCCTAGGGAGAGATTTCTTACTTTCCCTCTCACTGTCTCAGTCTCTCTCTCTCTGACATGCACATGTATACTAACAGAAAAACTCCTACACACACACACAAAAATTAATTAATAAACAAAACAGAAGGATTTGTTACTCATACAAGAGTACTGCATTACATTTTATTTACATTTAAAAAAATTGGTTTAAACTAAAAGTGTCATATAGTCTAATTTTCCTATTTTACATAATATAAAGCAGACTCTTATGGGTCAGTGAGAAGCACTGTGGTTAAGGTACTGGATTTCACATTGCTGAGTATGTGGTTCAAGTGCCAGATCCAGAAGCACTGTGGGTAAGGTACTGGATTTCATATTGCTGAGTATGTGGTTCAAGTGCCAGATCCAGAGGCATGAAAACCGTGCCAGCCACATGAGTAAGTGAGTGAATGTGTGTGTACACCCAAAATCACGGGAGAAAAGAGAAGGTATTTCAGAACTGGCCATTCACCAAGTTTGGGGGAGGGGGATTCTTTCTGGTTAGTATGTGTGTCCTAAAGCAAAAATATCTTTAAAAAACAGAAGAAATAAAGGCTCTAGTAAATTTTCTGCAGAATTTATTATCTTAATAAGACATTGTTGTTATTAAGTAGAAAACTCTTTGAAACCACATAAGTCACAAAATTTGCTGAGGGATAGGAAAGGTATTGCAAGTCATGTTTGTGTTAACCACAATGTCACACAAAAAAAATTGAAATTAAGCAAATGGTTCATTTGATTGAAATCTGGTAAAAAAACAGGTAACACTAGCCAAAATGTCAGAATGTCTAGCATCTACAAATAACCAGACTCTGAGAAAGACACATCTCAAATCTAATTTGTTTCCATTTTTCTTATAAGGTGGAAATACTTTGGCAAATCCTTCCTGAACTACTAAAAAAACCTATCAAGATAGAGGATGCATCTGCTTTTTTCTACTTGCCAAAAATTTGGTGACAGATCAGGTTTAAGTGAGCTCAGACACAGGAAACAATGACAACAGATTGAAAGAATGGAGTCTGTTTACAGAGCACTGTAGACCAACACTCTCAGGATGACAGGTTCCAACTTCATGCCAGGCCACACTCTAAGCTTTCTCCAATAAGTAACATCATTAGGGCTTTGCCTACCCATCTCAGTCAAACTCTATCCCTTCTAGAAGTTGGTCCAAACTTCTGAGCAGAATCCAGTGCTTTAGGAGAAGGTGCAATTATCCAAATTTTGTCCACTCTAGGGAGAAAGATCAATAATTACTTAGGTAAACTGATTTTTTTTCCTTTCCCAGGCTCTTCTGTCACTGCTCTGAAGTACTAATACAGTATTCAGGCCATAGGGGTGTTCTTTCAGGTAAGATTCCTATCTGTATAGTATAATTTTCTAACTTCATAATACTTTATTCCCAATAAAATGCTACCATTCACCAGTACTCCAAACTGCCTAACAGAAATCACTGTCATTGGATTCTGAATTTGAACTCGTATAAGATTCTTTTTTTCCCCTTTAGGTTTTTGCCATAGGGTGACTGCGATGGCTGGAGAGTGACACAAAAGAGGGAGGGGGATGAGAAATCACCCAGCAAGGATGATGGCCACACCACAATTCCTTGTCCTCCATTCTCCTCCTAGAATTTTGGACACAAAAGCACATGCACCTAGTGATTTTCAAACTGCCAGGTCTTGGACTGAAGGAAAGGTTGCTGCCTCCTTCGGCCAAGTGGGAGTTCAAAACCTTAACCACTACACCACCTGATGGCCCCTAGTGGCAGTGAGGAAAGGCTGCTGGATCCACATGCAACTTTGTAGTTTGATTTCCAGATCCAGTGGCTTGAATATTATATCCAGAGTATGTTCACATGTGCCCAAAATCACAAGAGGAACCTGGAGTAGAAGGGATTTTGGCATGGCCACACTTCTGGGTGGTGATTTCTCCTTCCTCCCCACCTACCCTGCCCATCTCTGTATCTCTCAGGCAAGCACTTGAGCCCAATAGCAAAAATATTAAAAGAAAAAAAGTAACTTACCCAAGAATGCTAGGAAGGCCAAAGAAATGCAGGAGGGGACCAGACGCTTCATTTACTTTAAGACACCAAGACACCCCACAAACACAGTTGCCATAAGAACACTCTCTCTGCAAAGACTCCACAGTTATTTCACTGAGAAACTGGGGGCATTTCACTAGAACAGGATATAGGCTAGTATTACACATGGGTAAACTTAATGAGATACAACGTAGCTTCCGGGATATGAAGTGCTAGGTGTACAGACCCAACACCTGGGCAGGTTCTTCTCTGCTGGTCACAAAGAATTAGAAATGTGGACAAAAGGAGAGTACAGTAAGCAAAGTTTATTAGAAAAGAGTCAACACTTCCAGCTAAGCAAATGGATATAACCAGGGTGTCAGAATGGACTCTGACAAGAAAAATTTTTAAAATATGTGAAAATTAATTTTCCATAAGGAAATGCAGAAAAAAATACTTTAAAAAGCAAAGCCAGCACAAGAGTTTTGTGCCACCAGGAGTCTTCTAATCATTGTCCTTGAGTTGGACACTGTGCTCAGGACTACAGCCAGTTTGTCTATTTCTAGCCAGTCAGCAAGTGCTCATAAATATTTTGAAATACAAAAGAAGAGTTTATTGTTCAAGGTCCTTCTCTCTGCTGCTCTCCAGACCAAGAGACAATGCACTTTTTATTTGGAATGTAGCAATGATACAGATCATGCTACTTTCAGCTGTCATTATCTTAAGCAGGCTGCAAGCAGCTTTTCATCCAAGAAAGAAGCAAGAGCTAATAATTTATGTCTGCTGAGAGTTGTGAATGTATTCTTATTAAAGGCTTCACTGTACTGACTCCAGTTGTCCCCTAACCTCCAATCCGTGGACTCCTCACCCTACCTACCTAACCAGAGAGCTTACTCCTCTCTCATCAGGATCCTGTAGCAGAGCTGGAAGCTGAACTTCTGGTCCTCTGACCCCCTGGGTCCTCAACCTGAAGCAGGAGAACCTCCATTGTGAACTGTATATTGGAAACTTGCTTAGAACTTTTTGTGTAAACAAGTGTGATTAACATTCCAGCTGTCTTTACTAAATAACCTGAAACCCCCTACCTTGAGAACTTCCTTAGTGATAAGCTCCTTGCCCCAAGCCATGAAG
>NW_006203971.1:121098-121952 GCF_000334495.1 Tupaia belangeri chinensis
GGCAGGTGCTCCCCAGCGACCACGCGGAGGGAACTGAGCGCTACAGGCGGAGAGAGAATCTGAAAAAGCCGCCCTTCTCGGCCGGTGCTGATGACGTCATCGGAACAGAGACTACATTTCCCACAAGGCTCTGCGATCCTCGATTAGGCCCCAAAGTGAAGTTTCCGGTTGTTTCACGTGTAGAGTCCTGTAACCAGGAGACCAGAACCTGATGGGAGAGGAACAGTCTCTGACAACGTGAATGAGAGACAGGATCCTGGCTTTTTATTAAATCCTGGTTTTGATATTTCCAGGATGAGGGAGCAATCTGCTAGTGGGTCACTTAGTCAATGACTTTAATTAGTAACTAAATGTTTTTGTTGTTCTGATGTAGTTATTCCTGTTGCAGAACCACCAACTCTTTTTTTTGTAATCCAATCTAAAGTGTGAAAAATATGTTTATGTTTATCAAGAAACAAATGATTAATATGGTAATTATCTTGGAGTCATAAAAATGCCCCATCCACCAAACTGATTTTTGAGTTTTCAGTGGGCATCACAGTTGGAAACTGCTCTAGTATATAAGAGATAAGATACCAAGATCACAGGGTAGATGTACTTTATATTCCAAGTATATTTACACTTAAAGTGTCTAATATTTATTTGCCCAAAAGCTCTCATGTTTTATCTAACAAATCTTTAATTATCTGGGGTGTGTCTCTGTGTGGAAAATATACCTGATTTATCTACTCTTTCCTGATTTTGTCCACAAACCAGGCCAGGAGGGATTTCATATACATTTTGCTATCACTAGTTTCTTCTCAAACAAAGAACTACCCATTCTGTTTTTTTGTTTGTTTGTGTATTTGTTTGGG
>NW_006203971.1:122261-124193 GCF_000334495.1 Tupaia belangeri chinensis
AAAGTAAGAAAGCAAGCCACCATGTCTGGGACTCAGACCACACTCAGCCATGTGAGAGTCCAGTGCCTTTAACCACCAGGCCACCTACTGGATCCAAAATGCCCATGCTGATTCATCAGGTTAATGTTAGACTGGAGTGGTGAAATGACGGGATGGTGGGAAAAGTGTGTTAAGATTGGGAGTGGTGACTGGGGGGTGCAAGAGACATGATCTTGTTAGAGACCTATCCCTGGTTTTTGTTTTTCTTGTTACATGTCCTGCCATCTTCAAATTCCCGTATCTTTAATGCTGTAATTGTCTTTCAGTTACTCCATTCTATATTCACAAAGAACTTAGTCTTCATCTTCACAATACTCCCTCAACCTTCTAGTTTTGAATCTCTTAAACACCGTATTAGTATGTTATTGGGGGTGGTGGTGGTGGTGGTGGTTTAAATGCAGGATGATTGGCAGGAGGTGAATATGGGCCAATTTTAGTATCTTGTATTTGTCTGCGGTTTTTGCCAATCTGGCTATCATGTGCCCCAGAGAAGAGCTACTTGGATTGATTATATTAGGAGCCCATTGTATTTTGGTGATCTGGATATTTGAATACCTCTCTAAATGTGGAATTTTTTCTTCCACTATTTCATGGAATATATTATCAATGTCCTTATTAGTTTCTTCACCTTATGTGATACCAATTATTCAAATGTTTGGGCACTTAATGGTATCCGTTATTTCTCATATATTATTCTCATTTTGGGGGGTTATTTTCTGTTTTTTTTGTGTTTTTTTTTCTAGGTCAGAGGTTTTGTCTTCTATATTCAAGATTTGATCTTCGGTATGGTCTGATCTGCTTTTAATACTTTTGAGAGAGGTTTTGATTTCTTGTATTACAGCCTTCATCCCTAACAACTCCATTTGATTCTTTTTTATGGTGTGTATTTTTTTTTTTCCAAATTGTGAAACAACTTCCTCAGGTCCTGGGACTCATTGTCTCTTTTCTATTGGACCTTCTCAAGTTCATGTTCATTAATTCTCATCTCTCACATCTCATTTAGTTTTGTCATTATGAATATTCCAAATTCTTCATTGGGCACTTCCACTAGTTCCATTATACCATCTGATGATATGATGAAGAGTTGCTCTTTTCCCTTGAGAGAGAGTTGTGGGGTTTTTTTTGTTTTGTTTTTGTTTTGTTTTGTTTTGTTTCTCTCTTCTGGGGTGGTTTCTGGTCATCTGATGGATTATGTTTCTTTCTAATTTCTTGGAGTTAATTCTGAGTTTTCAGAGGCGTGTCGGAGGAGGTGATCCACAATATCTCTGCAGTCCTGTTTCCCTAAATCTCCCCAAGAAACCTGCACTTTGGAATTGGATATTACAAAGGCCTCACAGTCTCTAGGGAATAGGTGTACCTGCTCTAAGATACAGGGTTTGAACTTAGAGTTTAGAGGTATGTGGGAGGAGAGAAGCCACTATATCTCTACAGTACTGTAATCCCCCTCAAACAAAAACAAAAACAAAAACAAAAAAGGACAAACAACCAAAAAAGGAAAAAAAAATGTTTTAAAAAGTAAAAAACAAAAGTTGTGCAGTGTTTGTGCACAGCAGGCCACACCTCAGATATAAAAGGTTACTAATGAGTTTTAGTGTCTGGAAGATGGTATGTAGAGCAGAGATTCTTCATTCTTCTTGGCCCCTGAACATGGCAGGACATATCTCTGATATAAGTGGCTACTGTCTGAGTTTTGGTGTCTGGAAGATGGGGTTTACAACAAAGATTCTTTATTCTCCTTGGGCCCTGAACATGGCAGGGAAAATTTCAGATATAAATGGCTTCTTAGTTTTGAGCTCTGGAGAATGTTCAAAATTATTTGTCTGGGACCAGCAGTTAGTGTAATAGCTAAGTCAATGAACTCCCATGTAGTCAATCATGGTTCGAGTCCTGAAC
>NW_006203971.1:125978-131513 GCF_000334495.1 Tupaia belangeri chinensis
CTACTTGGATTGATTATATTAGGAGCCCATTGTATTTTGGTGATCTGGATATTTGAATACCTCTCTAAATGTGGAATTTTTTCTTCCACTATTTCATGGAATATATTATCAATGTCCTTATTAGTTTCTTCACCTTATGTGATACCAATTATTCAAATGTTTGGGCACTTAATGGTATCCGTTATTTCTCATATATTATTCTCATTTTGGGGGGTTATTTTCTGTTTTTTTTGTGTTTTTTTTTCTAGGTCAGAGGTTTTGTCTTCTATATTCAAGATTTGATCTTCGGTATGGTCTGATCTGCTTTTAATACTTTTGAGAGAGGTTTTGATTTCTTGTATTACAGCCTTCATCCCTAACAACTCCATTTGATTCTTTTTTATGGTGTGTATTTTTTTTTTTCCAAATTGTGAAACAACTTCCTCAGGTCCTGGGACTCATTGTCTCTTTTCTATTGGACCTTCTCAAGTTCATGTTCATTAATTCTCATCTCTCACATCTCATTTAGTTTTGTCATTATGAATATTCCAAATTCTTCATTGGGCACTTCCACTAGTTCCATTATACCATCTGATGATATGATGAAGAGTTGCTCTTTTCCCTTGAGAGAGAGTTGTGGGGTTTTTTTTGTTTTGTTTTTGTTTTGTTTTGTTTTGTTTCTCTCTTCTGGGGTGGTTTCTGGTCATCTGATGGATTATGTTTCTTTCTAATTTCTTGGAGTTAATTCTGAGTTTTCAGAGGCGTGTCGGAGGAGGTGATCCACAATATCTCTGCAGTCCTGTTTCCCTAAATCTCCCCAAGAAACCTGCACTTTGGAATTGGATATTACAAAGGCCTCACAGTCTCTAGGGAATAGGTGTACCTGCTCTAAGATATAGGGTTTGAACTGAGAGTTTAAAGGTATGTGGGTGGAGGGAAGCCATTATATCTCTAAAGTACTGTAATCCCCCTCAAACAAAAACAAAAACAAAAACAAAAAAGGACAAACAACCAAAAAAGGAAAAAAAAATGTTTTAAAAAGTAAAAAACAAAAGTTGTGCAGTGTTTGTGCACAGCAGGCCACACCTCAGATATAAAAGGTTACTAATGAGTTTTAGTGTCTGGAAGATGGTATGTAGAGCAGAGATTCTTCATTCTTCTTGGCCCCTGAACATGGCAGGACATATCTCTGATATAAGTGGCTACTGTCTGAGTTTTGGTGTCTGGAAGATGGGGTTTACAACAAAGATTCTTTATTCTCCTTGGGCCCTGAACATGGCAGGGAAAATTTCAGATATTAATGAATTCTAAGTTTTGGGGTCTGGAGAATGTTCAAAATTATTTGTCTGGGAACAGCAGTTAGTGTAACGGTTATGTTGCTGAACTCCCATGTAGTCAACCACAGTTCGAGTCCTGAACCCAGTGGCTTAAACTCATGCCGGGCGCATGTGCGTATGTGCCCAAGATCCCAAGAGGAGAATGGAGGAGAAGGGATTGCAGCATGGCCTTCACCCCTGGGAGGCGACTTCTTGCTTTCTATCTGTCTCTCTCTGTCTTTCTGGTGAATGCACATGCCCTATAGCAAAAACCTCTAAAAAAAAATTATTTTTTGTGACATTTCTGTGTATTCACTTGTGCTGTCCATTGTTGGTGAGGGGCTACCTCACTTACCTGTGGGAGAGTATCCCCCTTGTTTTCTCATGTTTCTTTGTTATCTGTGCTGCTTTTTTTTTTTGTCACGTGATGGAGTATTCATTTTTTTCCTATTTATTGGAATAGATTCTGTTGTATTGGAAGAGACAATTTTATTCTTAGTTCCCAGATGTATTCCTATTTGAGAGCTGTGACTCCCACGTCAGAGCACTAATGGGTAACTTTATGTGCTTGCCTCCTCTACAAAAAATTCAGCTCTTGATAGGGTGGGAGGAAGCTAATGAGATATAACTTAGTGAAGAGGATCAAGTTTTGTGCTATAGCAAAGTATTCGGGATGGCATAACAGAATTTTCAAAGTTATTCCTGAGGCTTGAGGGTACACTCACAAGAAGAGGCCTGCTGAGATCAAACCCAAGTCCCCCAGTGGGTGGGAGAGCCTAGGCCATTAGAGCAGTGGAGGATGGAATATTTGTACCATAATTTAATTGATCTCTTACACCAGAATTTAGATCGTGCATGGCTGTCAGGATATTTTTGTTGGACTATCCTGTGATAAGACTGGCTTATGGCTAAATGGATGTTGTTAGGTTTTTAAATTTTGATAGTAAGTTTGATTCTGTAAATGCTGTCACCCTTAGCCCTTTCTAAAGATATAATTGATCAGGACTAGCAGTTAAAGTAATGGCTATGTTGCTGGACTCCCATGTAGTTGACCGCGGATCGAGTCCCAGACCCAGTGGCTTGACCTCACACTGGGTGCATGTGCATGTGTGCTCAAGATCCCGAGAGAAAATGGAGGAGAAGGGACTGCCGAATGGCCATCCCCCCTGAAAGGGTGATTTCTTGCTTTCTGTCTCTTTATCGCTGCCTTTTTGGTGAGCACACCCACCTATAGCAAACAAAACAAAACAAAACAAACAAAAGATATAATTGGTAATTTATTAATAATGCTCATCTTTCTACAAAGATAATAAATGCCATCTCAAAACTTACTGAAGAGCCAGTAGATAGCATAAGTTAAATTGCTGGACTCCCTCATGGTTGACTGCTTTGTAAGTCCTGGAACAGGTGGCCTGAAAATTATGCCAGGCACATGTGAGTGCATGCTCAAGATCCTAGGAGGAGAATCGAGGAGGCAGAATTAAGGCACAGCCTTCCTTCTTGGGAGGTAATTTTTTACTTTTCCTCTCACTGTCTCTATCTCTCTTTCTCTCTGCATTTTACTTATTCAAAGATATGGTAGTATGGCTTGCGTATACTTTAAAATAAGAATATGTAACATTTTACATATTTTTAAAATGATTTTTAAGGTCAGATGCTTTTGAAAATCAGTGTTATTAGATTTAGTAGCAAGATAAATTTTATCTTTGAATTCTTATTTTTGTTTTATAATTTGCATTTTAGTTTTTCCCAGAGGACAGTTTTTCTGTCCTTAAAGATTTTTTTACATGGGCCTTGGTGGAGAGCAAGGGGCAACACCTGTAGGTCTAAATTGGGGTGGGAGATTTTGATCCTTCTGCAACTTCAGAAGATTGGTTCCTGATTACTTTTTTATGAATGGCACAACTCACACAATAAAGTAGCTTTACTTACAACTGGAGTAACATAGACATCAAAAACACTTACTTCAGAGATGTCCCTGATGGCTGCAGCCTCTACTAAGTTCCAGATAATAAACTTCTTAATAAACTTGCCTTGGGCATGCATGTAATGCAGTTTGTACAGCAAATAGGCTGCACATGGCCACAATGCTTTTTGGTATGACTTTTTCTTCTTTTCTTTGTCCTCTTGGAAGTGAGGACACAAGAAAGAAACTTAATCATTTTTTAAAATTATTTTAATTTTATTTGTTATTACTACTATTATTATTATTTAGATTTGACCACAGAGAGACAGAGAGAAGAAGAGTAAGAAAGTAAGCTGCCAGATCTGGGGCTTCAACCACAGTCAACCATGTGGGAGTCCAACACCTTAAACATGATGCCACTTGCTGGCCCCTGAATTCTTTTTAATCTGTCAGACTGTTATATTTCATGATTATCTTTAGACAACTGTTCAAATCCACATAAAAACTGTAGAATTATTGTATATATGTGATTGATAATGGTGTTTTTGTCAACTTATGAGAGGGATTAAGGTAGAGGAGACATATAATCAGCAAGACATTGCAAATTGTGTCATTATAAGACTTAAAATAATTAAAAACCAAGTGACAGACAAAAGAAAAAGAAAGGAAATATTTCAGGAGACATGTCCAAACCCAGGAGACCAGGCCAACCCAGAGATGCCTTCTCAGGACTTTTTTCTGCCTAAGGATACTCTAGTCTCCCAAAAGAGACTTAGGAACTTGTGAGACCACTAGATGATGGGAACGTTTGCAGGATCATGGCCAGCCCAGGCATTCTAGACTCCATGGCCTCCCACATCATTGCTACTCCTTCACAGTCACAGCAGGAGGAGAAACAGTGACCATGCTCAAGGGACTCTCAGGGAACTTCCTAGGCAGTCCTTAAAAATGGGCACTGCTCCAAACTATTGACTCAGAATGCAGTTAATCATGTTTTGTTTTGTTTTTTGTTTTTGCTATAAGGCACATGCACTTGCCTATGGAGAGAGACAGAAAGAGAAGAAAAAGAAAGAAAGAAATGAAACAAAATGAAATGAAATGAAACAAAAGAGAAAGAAAGAAAGAAAGAAAGAAAGAAAGAAAGAAAGAAAGAAAGAAAGAAAGAGAGAAAACATCATCCAGGGGATACAGCCATGTCATCTCTAAAATGATACTCATGTAAGATCCTGCACCTTCACCAAGTCACCTGCTTGCCCAGCATTGTTCATTTTTAAAAGTTGTTTCAAAATGGTCAGCAGGTGGCATAGTGGTTATGGTGCTGAATTCTCACATGACTGACCATTGCTCGACCTAGCAGCTTGAATATCACTGGGCGTGTGTGTGTGTGTGTGTGTGTGTGTGTGTGTACACAAAACACTGAAAGGGAAATGGAGGAGTCAAAATTGAAACATGGCAAGTCCTCCTGAGAGGCATTTTTTTTCCTTTTCCTTTTTCTGTCTCTGTCTCTTTTCAGTGAGTACATGCAGGTATAGGAAACCCCTTTCCCAATAAACATCATTTATAAGTTTATTCTTTTCATGAGTAAGTAAAACAAAGAGGGGGAGAAGGACATCCATAGACAGAGAAACAGATACTCCCAACAGGATTTTAACACATTATCTACCCTCCCGACTCAGTCAGCCCCAGATTATGGGTACAAGTATTTTAAGGACACTCAGGTGGGCCTCCAAATGTGAACTCTAACCCTGTGAATTAATTTTGCAGTGTGTCATATGTTATCACTTCATTATTATTCAGCCTCACATTTGTTACTTTTTGTCTCTTAGAAAATGGCCATTCTAACTGGATTAAAGTGAAACCTCATTGTAGCTTTGATCTATATTTTGTTGGTAATTAGTGATGTTGGGGTTTTTTTTCACATACTTGGTCATTGTATGTCTCCTTTAGAAATGTGTATTAATGAGACCAGCAGATGGCAGCATGGTTATATTACTGGACTCTCACATGTCCACCTGCGGTTCTAATTCTGGACCTGGCAACTTGAAACACATAGAGCATGTGTGCCTGCATGCCCAAAATTCTGAGAAGAGAATGGAGGAGAAGGTATTGCAACATGGCAATCCCCACAGGGGTGTGATTTCTCACTTTCTGTCTCTTTGTCTCTCTGGTGAGTGCACATGTCCTATAGCAAACCAATCTGTCTCTAAATAAAGAAAGGATTATTTAAGTATTTAATTTTTGTAATCAGGATTTTTTGTTTTTTAATTTGTTCTTAGGTTTATTGAATTCTTTCATTATTATTATTATTTTATTTCAGTTTATTTTATACATTCA
>NW_006203972.1:0-1224 GCF_000334495.1 Tupaia belangeri chinensis
CAAAATTACAGTTACCCAGGAGGAATGACTTATAGTGTTTATATAACACAGTAGGGTGACCTTAGTTAGTAATTTCAAACTTTAAACAGCTACATGAGAGGAATTTGACAGTTCAAAGCACAAAGAAATGACACATATTTGAGGTGATGAATATACTAATTTAATCATTGCAGCGTATATACATATAACAGAACATCACAATTTAGCCCATAAATATGTACAATTATTTTTAAATTGGAAGAAAAAATGTTTTATTTAAATACAGTATTTTTTAATTTTCTTTTTCTTTGCATACAATCATTATACATCTTTACAGCATACAAAAAGGATATTCCCAGCATGAATACATTGTATATCAGTACAGTCAAAGATATTACTATACACATTATCATCACCAGATTCTTTTCCATTTTTTGGTTCATTGAATAATATTGCTTGTTCTTTCTTTCTCCCCTTGATTCCCTCCCTTTCACCCTACCTGATTGTCTATCTACCTCTCGCACTGTCTCTGCTATCTACAATCGCTCTTCATGCCTTTACACCTTCCAGTCTCTCAGTTTCTGTCATAGAGTGCAGACATTCAATATATATTAAGCAGAGACATAGAATATTTCTCTTTCATACTCTGGATTGCTTCACATAGCATTAAATCTTCCATATTCATTCACTTTTGATCAAATGCCAGGGCCTCCTTTTTTTTTTTTTTTATGGCCAAGTAGTAGTCTGTTGTGTATATGTGCCGCACTTTTTCTTTTTAAAAATATATATTTTAGGGACCAGTTAGTGTAATGGCTATGTTGCTGGACTCCCACGTAGTCAACTGTGGTTAGAGTCCCAGACCCAGTGGCTTAAAACTCACGCCGGGCGTGTGTGCGTGCATGTCCAAGATCTCGAGAGGAGAATGGAGGAGAAGGGATTGTGGCATGGCCATCCCCCCCTGGGGGGTGATTTCTCGCTTCCTGTCTCTCTGTCTCTCTCTGTCTGTCTGGCGAGTGCACGCGCCCTATAGCAAAAACCTCTCAAATAAATAAATAAATAAATAAATAAATAAAATACATATTTTAGTTTAGTTTAGTTTCTTTTATACATTCAATTACATACATCACTTAGCTTGTAAAGTGAATGTTCCAACATAAATACATTTCTCACAAGTCCAGTTGGAACATAATATATGTTATCATCAACAGATAATTACCCAATTCTTTGTTCCATAAATGTTTTTCC
>NW_006203973.1:0-1674 GCF_000334495.1 Tupaia belangeri chinensis
TGAATTAATGTAGAGAATGAATAAATAAATTAAAAAAAAAAAGTCACACATGAACTCCCAAAGAAGAAGAGGAACAATGATCCCCTATACTGTTTCCCCCGTGTAACCCAAGTCCTAAATCTCTTCTTCTTGCATTCCCCCACCACCCCTCACCTTGGGCAGTAACCCTCTACAACCTCTGTTTTCTGGCTGTTTAGGAGGGTCATCAGGGTGTGGAGTCCCAGTACCAGCCCTGCACTGAGGACCATCGTACCCTGTGTAGGGGGTACAGAAATAAGGCGGAAGTAGAGAAAGAAAACAGGGGATACCCCTGCTACATTCACCCGATCAATCATGGAAATTCTCAGAGTTACTATACCTGTTGTTAGGTGAGAAGGTAGAAGAATTCACTGGAACCAAGTGACCCAGAAAGGCAGAGTCCATAGGGAAGTGTAAAGGAAGTTTCAGTTTGAGGGGATGGGAGGTGCTAACATTCCCCTAAGAAGGCACCTCTAAAGGGAGAGAAAAGACTCTCAGAGCACTGGACAATAAAACCTAAACAAATCTGTCTAGACTGGTGAGGTTGCGAGTTCTATTTTACCTGTGAGTTTCTATAGACAAAATTGGAGTTTAAAAAATGAACCTATTTTGCTAAAACACTTTAAAAGGAAAACATTGGGTAAAACTTTAGATACTGGGCCAGCAGATGATATAGAGATAAAGACTCTGAATCCCACATGGTCAATCACAAAGTTCAAGTTCCAGATCAGATGGCTTGAAAGTCATGCCAGGCATGCCCAAAATCTCTAGAGGAGAATGGAGAAAGGATTGCAGAATGGCCACCCCCCACCTCCTAGTGGGTAATTTCTCACTTTCTCTTTCTCCTCTGAGCACCTGTGCCCCATGCCATAAACTAGATGACAACAACAACAACAAAAATCACCTTTCTCAGTTTGCCTGTTGTTCGTATACAGAAATGCTATGGATTTCTGGATATTAATTTTTGTATTCTGAAACTTTACTATATTCATGTATTACTTCCAGAAATTTTTTCATGAAAAAAGTTATTCCATTTACCATAGCCACAAAAAGTATAAGATACTTGGGAATAAATCTAACCAAAGAAGTTAAAGACCTCCACAAGGAAAACTATGAGAAGATAAAAAGAGAAACTGAAAATGACACAAAAAAGTGGAAGGACATACCATGTTCCTGGATTGGAAGAATTAATATAATCAAAATGGCAATTCTACCCAAATTAATCTACATATTTAATGCAATGCCAATCAAAGTACCAAACACATTCTTCACAGATCTGGCAAAGACAATCATAAAGTTTGTCTGGAATCATAAAAGACCCCGTATTGCCAAAGCAATTCTGCACAAGAGTGGAGTGGGTGACATCTCACTCCCTGACCCAAAAATATACTACAAAGCTGTGGTAATCAAAACAGCATGATATTGGCACAGAAACAGACACATGGACCAATGGGACAAAATAGAGTCCCCTGAAATCATTCCCAAACATACAGTCAACTGATTTTTTTTTCTTTCATTTATTTATTTTTACATTTTTCCACAAACATTTACTTTACATAGCAAAAAATTTTAGCTCATACTCCGTAATTCTTGACAGTTTACAAACAACTTTTAAAATTTCAAAATACTGAATTTTAAAGATAATGTTCAAAATAT
>NW_006203973.1:3828-7412 GCF_000334495.1 Tupaia belangeri chinensis
ATAATATATCAATAATTTTATACTGATTAATATTTAATTGGTAATATTTTGGATATCTCATGTTTAAAATACATATTATTAATTTATGTTTCTTATTACTTTTTTCAGTTTTTTTATATAATTATTTTTTATTTAATTTTATTTATTCATTCATTATTTTAATTTGACCACACACACACACACACACAGAGAGAGAGAGAAAGATTCTCCTACCTAAGGTCTTTTGAACCAAGATACTGACTTTTCCTGTTTCTACCACAACTTCCTAACCTCAAACTGAAGGTGGGCTATCAGCTGTGTCGAAGTTTTTTAATTTTTGTTTTGTTTTAGTTATAGGACACGTGCTCTCTGGAGAGAGACTAAGAGGGAAAGTGAGAAATCACCCCCCTGCAGGGAGGGCTATGCTGAAATTCCTTCTCCTCCATTCTCCTCTTGGGATTTTGGGCATGCACACATACACACACACACACACACACACACACACACAGAATGTTTTTCAAATGGCTTATTTGGGACTCCAGCCACAGAGTTAGCCATGTGGAACCCAGTCACTTTAACCACTACACCACATGTCTGGCCCTTTATTTTTAATGTAACTATGAGAAAAAAAATTTTTTTTTATTTTCAGAGAGTATATGTGTCCACCAGAGAAAGACAAAGAGACACAGAAAGGAGCTTGATAATTTTCAATCCCTTTCCCTCATTTCTCCATCTTGGCAGAATTTGAGGCATGCACACACACAGGCATGGCATGTTTTTCAAGCCACAGGTGCTGGGTTGCAAACTGTTGCCATCTGGCCCCCTTACCCACCAGACTGTGAGGACAGCCAGCTACTAAGAAATTAATACTGAATATGCAGCTCCCATTCTATTTCTCTTGGATGGTGCTGCTCTGATTATTCGTGGGTGGCTACCAATTTTCCACTCACTCTTCTCTGAATCCTTCAGTTTAATCAACCTGCTTGTTAGGGACTTCAGGTCCTTTCCTATTACTACCCAGCAATGCCATCAGAGGGCGAACTTTCCTTTCAGTTTTTCTATTCTGGACCTTGGATCTAACTATTGTGCATGCATATATTTATCTTCTTTTAATCTATTTTTGCTGTAAGCACTGTGCTATGTTCTGGGACCACAGTTAAAGTTCCTGCCACCAAGGATTTTTGAATCTGTTATAAAGAGCTTTCAGAACTAAATATGATGTGAAGAAAAGAGAGATGTATAATATTAATGCTCACATGATAATCAGCTCTCTGGAATGACCTTTTCCTTAGTAATCAAGGAAGTTGTTTGAAGTGTCCAACCCATGTAACTATAGCAATCCAAGTGGTCCAACGTGCTTCCCAGAATTTCTGGGAATTCCTGAACAGAAAAGTGATGCAGGTCTGTACTCACACACTTTGGAGCCAGGTGAAGCCAAGATGGACTTTGAATTGATAGAGAAGAGAGACAACAAAGCCTTAATTGATGCATTGGCCAATTACTGAGGTAATTAATTAATTACCTCAGTCTCCTCATAAATATTCCAAATCTTATCACTGTCCTCACACCCCACATTCAACCCTAAATATCAACAGACGTCTTTGCTTCCTACTTCATTTGACAAAACTGGCCAGGCATTTCCTCCACCAGGAATATACTATCTGACCTCTCCCTTTTCCTTAAGTCTCAGAGGTTGGGTCTCTCCCTGTTCTAGGCTAATCCTATCCCTCTTCCAGAACCCTCAATCCCTTCTGTCCTGCCTCCACCTCTCCTCCGTTCTCCATTATCTCCAATTATCTCTAATATCTCTGCTAGGTCCTTCATTGCACTATAAAACTTTGGCTCAGATCTTCCTTGTCCTACATGCTCTTCTCATTTCCCTAGCTTCCACTCTGTCTTTCTTCTTCACTCTTCTGATGTCTCTTGGTGAGCTCTCTGCCCTTGCTGTTGTTCCCTCTTTCTTATCTCCCAGACATCTTCAACCCTGCTGTAGTTTGGCTTCCTTGTCCATTATCCCAATGGAACAGATATTGATGTTGAAGTCATAGAATCTTTATCTTGGTGGATTTCTCTGCTACTTCTGTCAATTGATCACTCCCACCCTCTAGAACTCTCTACTTATTTGGATTTCAGAATACCACACTCTTCTGATTTTCTTCAGAGCAGTCAGATTACTTATTCTGGGGCTTCTACTCTTCTGAGAACCCATAAATGCTGGTTTTCCTCAGGAATCTGTCCCCAGTTGAACAATTCCTCATTAGTCAAACATTCACTTTTTATTTTAAGAGAGAGGTATTTTGGACAGGTACTTGCCACGTCATTTCCACACTAGCTTCTTAGCTAGAACTACAGGCACATGCCACCTTGTCACTCTGTTTAGAGTGGGCCAGAACCAAACCCAGGCCTCAAACCAAACATGTGACCTCAACCTATTGCTAGTAGAGCTTTAGCAGCCAATGCCAGCGCAGCTCTGCCAAACACTCACTCACAGCATCAACTCTGTCATCTAATTATATTTAACACATGCAGCACAGTCCTCACATCTACTAGGCCTGCTTAGGAGTTGTCACAACTCCTTTTCTCCAGCCCAGCACAAAGCCTAGAAATATAAGGACCTGATCTTCTCTGTATTAATGGAAGGAAAGATCTAACCTTTTTATCTTCCTTCTCTTCAGGGTGTGGACAGAAGTCTGACTACTTTTCCTATTTTTTCCAAAATCTTTTCAAAAGGGGACTGGGGAAGTCATGCCCACAAACATTAACAGACCACATATTTTCTATTAACAGGATCCATCTTACCTCCTGTTCCTGGCATAGTACTTTTGAGATGTAGATTAAGCCTTTTCTTTAACTAAGACACAGAACTTCTCTTTTCCTTGAGCTGTAGATTAAGCCTTTCTTTATCTAAGACACGGATCTTCCCTTCCAATCACTGACCTAAGAATTTGTGGAACCCACCTGTAACCTACAAGCCCCCCCCCTTCTACATGTCCCGCCTTTTTGGGCCAGACCAATGGAAAATCTTCTCACTAAATGTTGTCTGTCAATCTCAAAAGCAAATAAAAGGAACCTCTGTACAACCCTGAGAAAAGGCATGTATGCCTCTTCTCCGGGTCTAGGTCACTCATAGTTGGCTTAGAAATAAACTGCATTATTATTAATTTTACAGTTGGTTATTTTTTTTCCGTCGACAAGATGGTGACCACAAAGGGACAGAGATAAACCAGAGATCTTCTGAGGGTACACTTCGAACCTGGTACCTGGTACCAGCAGTGGGCCCTTTGTGCCCTCTCCAGCTCCAAGCCTCTCCTTGGGGGAGATCCAGTAAGTCCTCTGGCCTCAGACCTCCCAAAATTTGGTAGATGGTCTGGTTTATTTCTAAGCTGGTTTGCTTGTTTGTCTGTCTTATGTTTGTCTGTCTGTTTTGGGTAACCCCTGTTTCCACGCACTCCTCAGGCGAAGGGTTGGTCACAGGTGAGGGGTTTGGTTCTCACACTCCTCAGGTGGGGTTCCTGGTTCTCGCGCCCTCCTCAGGCCAGGGGTCGGTTGCAGGGGGGGCGGTTCCCGCTGAGTCATGGGGGGGGGGCGCCTTTTTGCCCACCCCT
>NW_006203973.1:9112-16159 GCF_000334495.1 Tupaia belangeri chinensis
TCACCATGATGAATCTATAGGAAGAAGGGAAGTCTAGTATTGTTAAGTAGAGGGGCAAAGAGCAGGGCAGCTCATGCTACAAGGGGCCATTTCTGCTAGAGTTTTGTTTCATGTAATCTTCGTATTTTTGTTCAAGTGCATAAGTCTTTACTGAGTTTGATCATGTACTTTATCAGTTTTAGAGGGTGTGTTCATCTGGTGAGCTTCTTTGTGATTTGCAAAAGTCCTAGATAACATTTTCTGTTTTAGTACAAAATAAATCATGAGTTTTCTGGCAGCAAATAGGCCTGGGGTCTTTCTTTCCCTGTTTGCTAGCAGACAGCAATTTTCTATCTTGTAAAACATCTTAAAATTTGTTATTCCTTTAAAAACCTGTATATTTTTCAGTGATAGTCTTCTCTCAGCCTTTGTCTCATTTTTTTTTATCATAACCAAAGTCTCAGTTTTTCTTCTACTGTGGGTCATTACAATGTACATCTTGGATTTCCAAGCCCCCTTAGGAAATTCTTGCTTTGTTTTGTTTGTTTTTAATCCCAGTCTTTGCCCTTTTCAAGTTGAATTCATGGTTTCAAGAAAGATGCAGGAGGTTGGGGTACACATGCCCTGCAACCCAGTACAGATATAGTAAATAAATTCCTTTGTTTCATGCTCATGAAGAAATAGAGACATGGTCACAGAAAAAAATACTGAAGTAGAGAGTTAACAGAGGGAAGAATATCAGAGCTCCCAGTCAGGGAAGGAGTCTATCCTTAATATCTAGTATCTAGTTTTCTTTGTTTTGGTTTCTTGATTTTTTTTTCCCTTTCCTGCACTTACATATCTCACATGAGAAATTAAATCTCATCGCACATAGCCAGGGTAGTCTTTGAAGGAATTAGTATCCACATGTGGAGGCACTTCCTGGGTGTTTTCCATGTCCCATTCCAGTGGTGAATTTTCTGTGTATGTCAGGAGGATAACAACCTTCCTCTTGCCAAAAGTCAGATATAAAGGGTGAATTTAACACAGAGGGTACTTTTTAACTCTTTTATATGTTTCATTTGTGTTGTACTTATATGTTGTATGTTATTTTTATGTGGCCAAGTCCTTAAGGAATTCCATTAAATTTAACATGTAAATAAAGAGCACTTTTAGCATTTAATCCAAATGCTTTCAAGGTCACGTGACTTAAGTAAATAAATCTACAAATTTAAAAATAAAGGTTAAAGATGACTTTCATAATTGTCAACCTAGGTTTTACCAATCAAACTACAAAATTGTTTTGGTATTATTGATTTAGTAACAATAAATTTCAGACTTATCAACAACTTAAGATAAATATCCAATATTCATTATGGTCTACATATTTAACATGTTATAAAAGTTAAATAGAAAAATAAGTAACTGACTTTCCGGTATCTTTTGGTACTTAGATAGCCCATACATAGGTTTTTAGGATCCTGTAAGTGTAATGTTATGAAGTTTTCAGGTAATTTTAGTTCTTAAAAGAAATTAATGCTATGTTAAGTTACTATTATTGGTTAATATAAACTGTAAAGTTTTTCACTTGGTTTCTGACTCTTAGAGTTATTTTGTCTTAATAGGAAAATTGTTAAAAATAAATGACAAGTCAAATTGCTTACTTTAAAAAAAAAATCAAGGTTAAGAGGGCTGGCAGGTGATATAATGGTTAAGATACTGGGTTTCCATATGGATAAAAGTAGTTCAAATCCCAGACCCGACAGCCTCCTTTCCTGCTCTCTCTCTCTGAATTTTACATAGTTCTTAAAAAAAATTTTATTAAGGTTACAAAAGAGTAAAAATTAAGGTTAATATATGTTATTCTACATACAAAGTTACAAAACATTGGAAATCTTATTTGAGTAAGAATCTACAAGTTGGACATACAAATATTTTTTCTTTCTAATTTATTTTGTGAAGACAATCTAAATGAGAAGTTATTAAGGTTGTATTTAAGTGTATTATGTAAAACCCTTAGAGAGTGATCTAAAAGCCAAAAAACTGTTAAAGCCCATCTTACCTAAAAGGCTGTTTTAGTATGGGATAGGTAGGGTCACACAAATGGCTGACACCTTGATCAACTAACATGCCATTGTGATCTAAGCCCATCTGTGGTAATAGGATGAAACAATTCTGTGGACTTGCATGACAGTAAATACAAGGCTCTGGTCAGAGTTTGTTAAAAGCATCTCTCATGTTGTTGTTGGAACCAGCAGTTTAGCATAATGGCTATGTCACTGGATTTTTTTTTTTTATGATTATACTCTGTTAGTTATAAGCCTGTTGTATCCCAATACTGTATTGAATTTTCTGATATGTTCTTGATATAACTTCTTTTTCTTTTTTTCAAACATTATTTTTTTAGACCTAAACAATCATTTTTGGGTTTTTCCAGTAGGGCCCCTGGAAAATCTCAAAAGATGCACCTCATTTTTTGTAAAAACTAATTTGATATATCAGTTTATGTAAAGATCATTTGTCAACTGTAATTAGTATTATTATTATTATTTTACATATTATTGGTACTAACATGTTCAAATCATTAATTTATGAGATTAATGCTCTTAAAATGACACTCAGTTATAAGTTTATCTCAAAGTACTATGTATGACAAAAAAAAAATGTTTCCTCATTTACTTCTATTGTACTGAACTGCTATCAAGTTATTTGTACCTTTTTTTTTTTCATTCATACTTTTGAGAATTGCTTCCCTCCCTAAATGAACTTTTAGGCCTGATTTTTCCTTCACCCAGAGACAAGTGGCTATTCTGTCAGACATGTCCTTCCCCCAGGACTCCACTGCCTGTAACCGTGGGACCTGACTCCTAGGATGAGCCTCCTAGCACCTTGGGACCTGACTCCTAGGGATGAGCCTCCCTAATGCCATGGGACCTGACTCCTAGGGATAAGTCTCCCTAACACCGCGGGACGTGTCAATTTTGTGGCCTACACATGCATTCAGAGGAATGATTTTTGGCCAACAGGGGGGACCGTGGACAGAAGTCTGACTACTTTTCCTACTTTTTCCAAAATCTTTTCAAAAGGGGGCTGGGGAAGTCATGCCCACAAACATTAACAGACCATCTATTTTCTTTTAACAGGATCCATCCTACTTCCTGTTCCTAGCATAGTACTTTTGAGATGTAGATTAAGCCTTTCTTTAACTAAGACATGGATCTTCCCTTCCAATCACCAACCTAAAAATTGTGGAACCCACCTGTAACCTACAAGCGCCCCCCCCTCTTCTACATGTCCCGCCTTTTTGGGCCAGACCAATGGAAAATCTTTTCACTAAATATTGTCTGTCAATCTCAAAAGCAAATAAAAGGAACCTCTGTACAGGAATGCCTCTTCTCCAGCCTAGGTCACTCACAGTTGTCTTGGAAATAAACCGTACTAATTATTAATTATTAATTTTACAGTTGGTTATATTTTTTCATCGACAAGGCCCATTTTATTCTTCTAGGTGTATCTGCCTTCTCTAATATGTATTTATCCTTAGTTTATTTTCTTTTTTTATACACTCACTTTTTTGCTTTGACTCTCCTCAACTCATCATAATTAAAAGATGTTTCAGTGTCTTTGTGTAATAGCTAATCTTTTACAAAATAGTTGTCTCCTCAGTTATGCTGTTTTATCATGCAATCAAAGATGTTTTACACACTTCATCACTTCCCATACCAGTCAGTTCATTATAAATTGCCTTTTACCTATGTGTGACACTTGCCTGATGAAATCAAGCAATCAGAAAAAAACCAGCCTACTTCTCCCCAGTTTCTTCAATTTTATGGTTTACTCTGTTTTCTTGAGAAATCAATATCCCAGACATAGATGACACTCCAGGACTCACAGTGCCCATTGGCCCAGTAGGAATAAAGTTCTCTAAGGAGAAGTATGTGGTTAACCAGAAATATCCCTCCAGGAGGTTCCTTTTGTTCTGCATTCACTTTCTTATCATATGCAAAGCAGCTCAGAGAAGAGCAGTCCCTCCCAGAAACTACTTCCTCTCTCTCCCAGTGGATTGTCTCCTGCTCTCTGGACAGGAAATGGATTTCTTTCTTTTCTGGTAGGGATTATGTCTATTATTATTTCTAAGTTTTTAACCTTTTTTGTTTATATCAATTTCATTTTAAAAGACAATCTCCCTGAGAGGGCTAGAAAGTCATATGTTTGAAAATATAGACCAGGGAAAAAGATAGAGCTGGCCATGGGTCTAAAAGAGCTTAATTACTGCTTAAATTCATGCAAATTCATGACCAGTCCTCTCCAAAGAAATGATCCAAAAATTACTCTCGAAAACAAAGGAAAGCAGCCTTGTATAAGTAATGTAAGAGGCAGTGCCATCTCTTTAATTGGACTTTTTGTCTCACAGTTTGCAGCTCAGTATAGACCCAACAGGCTGCCAAGTGGCCAGCCAGGCTGTCCCTAGAGAATCTCAAGTATTTCACTCAAAAGTCAAGACAGTATTAGCAACTCAGTGCAAAATGTTCCCAATGAACTGAACAGATCTGATAAACTTCAGTCAGGAGGAGAAGGAGGACGTAAAGGCTTAGAGTTAGGTATGCCGGGGCCCAACAGGCAAGGGAAAGGACCCATAGAGTGTAAAGGATCCTAGGGATAGGAGAAACATAAGGGTGTGGTGATGGTCCAAGAACAAAGGGAGACTCCAGGAACAAATCTTCAGACTTCTAGGAGGGATGTATGGACATGGTCAGTGTTGATTAGCCCAAAAGCCAAGGAAGTTGATGAGATTGAGGTGACATGGAGAGCCACAGAGCAGACCCAGGGTAAGGTGACCTCATTTCCAGAAGATTTTTTAATTTTTTAGAGAGACTTTTGCTATAGGGCACATGCACTAGCCAGAGAGACAAAGAGAGAGAAAGCGAGAAATCACACACACACACACACACACACACACACACACACACACACACACACGGGGAATAGCCATGCTGCAATCCCTTCTCTTCCATTCTCCTCTTAAGATTTTGGGTATACACACACATTTGCCTGGTGTGAGTTTCAAGACACTGGGTCTGGGACTCAAACCACAGTCAGCCATGTGAGAATTCAGGACCTTAACCTCTACACCACCAGTTGGCCCTGATTTTTTTAATTGTAAGGGTTTTTTTCTAATGTTTTATTAGAAATATATTTCTAATATTTAGGAAGTAGATTTCTGCAGAGTCAGAATCCCACCAGTTATGAAGCCTTTGCTGATCTGACTTGATTTTGTTCCACCACAAAAGAAAGGAAGGAAGCTAGTACTAATTAATAGCTGGTCCCTGTTCTCTACTCAAAAGTGAGCGCCCTAGGGTTGAGAAAGTAATTATACCAGTTCTATGAATGTATTTAAAAAGGTAGAGAAGGAATTACATTAAATGTGTTAATGTGTTCATATGTCAACTAAAAGTCCAGTTTGTCTAAGTGTAGTGTGTATGTAAGGGAACAGAGGGGAGGATAGGCTGAGGAAGGATTACAGAGGTCCTAAAGTGCTAAGTTTAGAATTTGGGACTAGGCCCAGTATATTGCATACTGGTTATATCACTGGATTCCTACATGGCTCACCATGGCTTGAGTCCTGGACCTGGTGGCTTAAATATCATGCCAGGTGCATATGCACGCATGCCCCAAATACTGGAAGAATAATGGAGGAAAACGGATTGTGTGTGGCCATCCACCATGAGGGGGTGATTTCCCATTTTCCCTCTCATTGTCTCTGTCTCTCTCTCTTTCCAGCAAATACATGCACCCTAAGGCAAAAGCCTCCAAAATAATAATAATAATTTGGAACTGGGTAGACAATGGCAAGAGGGTGAAATGTTTTGTTTAATTTTTGTGAATGTTTTGTTTCATTTTTGTGTTTCTTTTGTTGTTATTGCCAGAGGATAAGTGTGCCCACCAAAGAGAGAGGTTAAAAAGCACTGACACATAGTCATACTGCAATCCTTTTTCCTACATTTCTTCATCTCATCAGGATTTGAGGCACACATGTACATGTCTCTAGTGTGTTTTTCAAGCTGCTGGTACCAGGATTGGAACCATGGTCAGTCAGTTGGGATCCATTCCTGAATTCACAACTCTTAATCACAGTGTTTTGGGCCCAGCACAACAGGGAAGGTTTTTGAGGAGGAAATGAAAAAGTCATGGCTGTGTTGTATAACCTGGCAGTAGTGCACTGACTGGATTGCAGCTGAGAGAGGAAGGATGGTTGAAGAAAAAGAAGAGAAACTTTAGCCAACTGCTTTAGAAAACAACATGATAACTCAAAAATGCCCAACTCAATACAATAATTTTCATAAAAAAGTTTTTATCTTTATCTTTGTAATGCATTTTAGCTTTTTCAAAATGTTTTTCCATGTATTACACAATTTGGTTTCTCTTTGGTTTCTTCTCAATGTCCATCCTCCTTTCTGACCCTGTCCATCCCAGTGCTCACCTCCTCAGAGTGTGCCCACCTCTGCATCAATGACTTCCACGTGTGGTCTTTGTACCTGCTTAAAGAAAGAAACTCTATGGCTAGAGAAAAATCAACCAGGAGTGATTTAGCCCCACAGGCAATAATTGACAATGCAAAGACACACATGTAGAGAAAAGTGGGAATCAAGTGGTCTTGACTTCTCTGATAAAGACTGCCTTGACTGAGAAGAAGATAAAGACTGCCATGACCAAGAAGTTCATTCCTGCGAACTAGGTATTTCAGGGCACACGAGAAATGAAGATTTTGTACTGATAATTCAGTCTCCAGCAAACAAGCTAGTGGGTTAAAATATTCCTCAATATCTACTGAATCTGCTGCACCAGTGATCACAACAGAATGGCAAAAAGATTCTAGATCACCTCTGTCTGCTTGCTCCTGAACATTCAGACTGAACCTCAAGAATTTGAAAGAAACACACCATCCATCAGATGACAAGAAATCACCGCCAGATCACTAGAAATATGGGAAAACAATAAAATAACTCTCCTCCAAGGGAAAAGAATAACTCTTCTTCACCTACAAGCAGTTCGGTGAAAATCATGGAAATGTCTGATAAGGAATTTAGA
>NW_006203973.1:17495-19089 GCF_000334495.1 Tupaia belangeri chinensis
CAGTGTGGGAGGAGAGTGGGAAATGGCAGAGGGTAAGAGATAGGGAATCAAGGATGGGGGGAAAAAAGCAAAACATACAGAAAACAAGAAATGGAAAATTATTTGCTGACAATAACATGTTTGTTGATGTGCTTGATTGAGACAATATATAGTGTACTCTGGATGGAGAATCTCATTTTTGTATGCTGTAATGATGTACAGTGAATGAATGCAAATAAATAAATTGAAATAAAAAACAAAAAGACTGCCACAACCCCGAGCTGGTTCCAAGTTTGTTTTGTTTGTTTGTTTTTAGTTTTTTTTTTCTTTTTTTGGAGAGGTTTTTGCTATAGGATGCGTGCGCTCACCAGAAAGACAGGAAGAGACAAAGAGACAGAAAGCAAGAAAGCACCCCCCAGGGGGATGGCCATGCCTCAATCCCTTCTCTTCCATTCTCCTCTCAGGATCTTGGGCACACATGCACACGCACCCAGCGTGCATTTAAGCCACTGGGTCCAGAACTCAAACTGCGGTCAACTACATCGGAGTCTAGCAACATAGCCATTACACTAACTGCTGGTCCCCCAAGTTTGTTTTCTTAAAGGCCAGAAAAGGAAGATAAGGGAAGTGGAATGTAAAGCCAGTTGTTTTCAGTTGTTAATCAACTGAAGATGTGGACACCTCATGCCATGTAGTTCTATGTAAGTTTTTTTCTAATCTTCTCAGGCCAATTCTGATTAACACATGTGGCTTTCTTTATCCTGATAATGCCTTGCAGTTTCAAAACACAGAGGTAGTTAGCATATTCACGTGCTAATGGTGTTCATTGCCTTGTAGATGACTGTCCATGGAACCATGTTTCTACATGTGTCTAAAGATCACCATGTTTTATCAGACTTGGGCCACTCTCTACAGGCAGAGTCTAAGTCTAATGATAGGGGTGTCCTCATAAGAAGAGGAAGCGTCAGTAGAAGTGTGAGTGCACAGAAAACATCATTTGAGGACATAGTAAGAAGACTAATACACCATAGTGACAGACTAACACACCCTCTCACCTTTTAGATCTTCCTCACTTAGTAAGTTTCCATTGAAAAATAAATGCTGATAAACATACCCATTCTAGGAATGGTAGTATTTGACTTACTTTGTTTTGATCTATTTGACGATTTGTTGTGACATTTCTTGAATCTCTGCTCTGATTGGTGGCTCAACTGATTGCCCCCTGATGTGACACAGAAGCTCTAAGCCTAAGTATACTTTCATTTTCCCCAACTATGGAAGCTATATCCTTCCATTGGGCCCAGCCAAGGTCTTCCCAGGAAGGAATACTTATCACACCATCTCATTTCCCCGTCTCTGTGTCCACATGAAAAAGACCCTCATTCTTCATAACATAATATCTTATTTCTCCTCCTTTTTATACCAATGTAACCCTTCTTAAAGATCGCAGAAGTCGCGTAGCTGCCGGGCCTGCGTAGCTGCCGGGCCTGCGCGGCTGCCAGAGCTCTGCTTCGCGTTCCCCGGCCCAGGCCGCCCAGCCCCCACTGCCTCTCTGGCACTGGGTGTGTCCCCCGCGATCGGCGCCGAGGGGGGCCAGCAGGGCAGACCCGCCGGG
>NW_006203973.1:19276-30353 GCF_000334495.1 Tupaia belangeri chinensis
AGGCCTGAGTGTGCCCACCAGGCCTGCGCGTGGCCGCCAGGCCTGTGGGTGGCGTATATGCACGTATACATATGGATGAAAGTAGAAATGGAATGTTATTGATGATAACATGCTTGATTAAGCCACTGTGCAGTTTATCCTAAATGGGAAACCACATTTAGTATGTTGTGATGATGCTCAGGGAATGAACGTTAGGTAATATAAATTTAAAAAAAAAAAAAAGGTTGCAGGAGAAAAAAAAATGGTAAAACTGTTCGTATCATCTTTAGAAAAAAAAATTGCATATTTGACAACTGCAGCGAGCTGTATGGGCCCTACTGGGTACTACTTTATAGTATGTTCATTCTACTCACCGGGGTTTATGCCTAAAGTCAGACTTGGGTTCATGTATAGGTATGTGTCAGCTGTGCTAGCTATTAGATATATTTAGACTAATTATGTTCATTGGCAGATCAATTGAATGGGGGGGAAGGCATGGAGGGCAACCGTAGATGCCAGGGACAATGTGGGAGGAGGATGGGACATGGCAGAGGGTGGGGGATGGGGAATCAAGGATGGCAAAACAAAAGGCAAGGTATGTAGGACATAAGAATTGGAAAATTATTTGCTGAGAACATGTATGTTGATGTGCATGATTGAGCCAATGCAGTGTATTTTGGATGGAAAACTCATTTGTGTGTTGTGATGGTGTATAGCGAATTAATGTAGAGAATGAATAAATTTTTTAAAAAAGAACGCAGAAGTCTAACTAACTCTTCCATGCTATCTTCTCTCTCTTCCGCTAACTGAAGCTCAGGTCAAGACCATCTAGATATAGTATGTCCACCTGCTGGACTTCCCATAGTGTCGAAAGAGGATTTGCCCAGTATTGCCTTCATCTTACACTATCCTACTTACACATATATCTCCTGTGGTCTCCTCAAATGTTTCTCTATTCAGCCTATTTTCCCAGGGTCAAAGTTGTCTGTTGGCTGTATCCCCTCAACTAATATCCTTAGTTCCCAAATGGCTGCTTATCATAGGAGGGACTGAGCTCTGACATTAATAAATGTGATTTGTTGGGTAGCATTGTGCAGAGAAATAAATAAGCATGAGTTTATTAACTAGAATTTTTTATTTAATTTATTCGTGTTTTTGTAATAGAAAATGTGCTTGCACAAGGTGGGGGAGTGATAAATCACCTCGAGAGGAGATGTAGCCACTACATGATCCCTTCTTCTCCACTCTCCTCTCAGGATTTTGGGCATGCCTGCTGTAATTTTCAAGTCATGAGCTCAAGACTAGAACAGTGAAGTTGGCCATGTGGGATTGTGGTAGGCAGTTAGTTAGCCATGAGTGGGCAGTCTTAAGTGAAAAGTGAAAGGCTCACCTAGCCCTAGGTGCCAGGAGGGTGAGGCAATTTGCAAGTTTCTTCTTTGGGGCTTGAGGGAAGCACACGGGAATGACTTGTAGGTTTGTTTTTTTGTTTGTTTGTTTGTTTTAATCAAAAATACCTAAGTAAGCATTTTGGTCAATACCCTAATCCCCAAGTAAGCGTTTTGGTCAGCACCCTAATTCCCACTAGGTCAACGCCCTAATTCCCACTGGAGTGATAAACTAATTAGGCAGTCTAATTAAATAACCTTGCTTGCACTGGGCATATGCAATTAGGTAATCAAATTCCTCATTCCTTACCTGTGAGAAAAGTATAGAAGTGCAGGAGAAAATGCGTGAATTCAAATTCACTACCTATGTCACGAAGGACATAGGTAGTATGACAGACCTCCCACCAATAAATATTCATGATCACCTCTAGTAATAAAAGTAATGATTAACCAGTATCAAACGCAATTGCCACCTGGCAATCTGCCCACCCAAGAGCCACTCTCCTCTCAGGATTTTGGGCATGCCTGCTGTGATTTTCAAGTCACGAGTTCAAGGACTAGAACAGTGAAGTTGGCCGTGTGAGATTCAGTACATTAACTCACTTCATATCACCTGCTGGTCCTAATTTTTTTCCCCCAAAGGGCATTGTGCACTTGCAAGACAGAGGAAAGGGAGAAATCACCTCCCCACCACCCTGGTAATGCCACAGTCTCTTCTCCTTCATTTTCCTCCTTGGATTTGGGGCACACACTCACACATATCCAGCATTATTTTCAAGCCATCAAGTCTGGGATTTGAACTGGGTTTGACCAGCACCTTAAAAACCATATCACCTGCTAGCCCCCTAAAATTGTATTTTAATTGACACATAATAAATGTACATATTATGGAATGCAGTGTGATGTTTTGATATATATATATAGAATTTGCAATGATAGGATTAGAGTCATTAGCATATTTATCACCTGATCTCCCAGATGTAGAGAGTAAAGAGTAGAATAATGCTACCAAAGGCTAAGAGTAATGAGGAAGAGGAATGGAGCGAGGTTTGTCAATTAATTAGAATTTTTTTGTGTGTGCGCTAGATTTTTTTTAATTAATTAATTAATTTTATAATTTTAAGGCAAGAGTGGAAAGAGATAAAATATTCCTCCATTTATATCTCAGTAACCTCAAGCAATCCCTACAGAGGGATTTCAAAGTTTCTACAACTTTGCAATTTACACCTGTTAAATTTCTATTTTTTTTTTTTTTTTTTTTTGAGAAGTTTTTGCTACAGGGTGCATGCACTCACCAGAGAGACAGAGAGACAGACGGCAAGAAATCATCCCCTGGGGGGATGGCCACACTGCATCCCTTCTCTTCCATTCTCCTCTTGGGATCTTGGGCACACATGCACACACGCCCAGCGTGAGTCTAAGCCACCGGGTCCGGAACTCGATTTTAGAACATTGTTGTCACCTCAGGAAAACAAAACAAAAAAATCTTTAGTTATCATACCCCTTATGATCCCATTGTCCCTAGCCATATGCAACCACAAATCTATTTTCTGTTTCTGGATGTTCCTATTCTGGACATTTCATATTAATAAAATTATTAACTTATGGTATTTTGTTACTGTCTTCTTTCACTTGACATAATATTTTCAAGATTCATCTAATATTGAAAAATGTATCAGGTTTACATTTCCTTTTATAACTGAATAATATTCCCTTGTATATTTAAAACATGCAATATGATGTTTTAAAATATGTATACATTTGAAGGCTAGCAAGTGGTATAGTGGTTAAGGTACTGGACTCCCATATGGCAGACTGTGGTACAAATCCTTGATCCAGAGGCTTGAAACTCATGCCAGGAGCATGTGCATGCATGCCTAAAATCCCAGGAGGAAAGTAGAGAAGATATTTTGGTGTGGCCATAGCATCCTGGGGGCTGGGGGGGATGATTTCTCACTTTCTCTCTCTGTCTCTACCAAGCACAAGTGCCCTATGGCAAAAAAGTTGAAAAACAAGTAAAAAGATGCATATTTTATAAAATGGCTAAATCAAACTAATGTAATACCTCACATTCTTATCATTTTCTGTGATAGATCTGTAATAGAGCTCTTAAACTTATTTCTTCTATCTAACTGAAATTTGTATTTTGTAAACCATCTCCCTAACTCCCACTCCCCCTTTCAGCATTGAGTGGTCAATATTCCATTCTCTACTTCTGTGAGTTCAATACTTTTAGATTCTACATATAGGTGAGATCATGTGGTGTTCATTTTTGTGTCCTATTCATTTAGCATAATGTCTTCCTGCTTCATCTATGTTATTGGAAATGAGATTTTCTTCTTTTTTAAGACTGAATGGTATTCCAGTGTGTGTGTGTGTGTGTGTGTGTGTGTGTGTGTGATTTTTCTTATCTATTTATCAGTTCATGGACACTTACATTGTTTTCATATCTTGGGTATCGTGCATAGTGTTTCTATGAACACGGGGCATAAATATCTCTGTGAGGTTCTGATTTCACTTCCCTTGGGGATATACCCAGTAGTGGGATGGTGAATCATACAGTAGTTCTATTTTTAATTTTTTGAGGAACTTTTGTACTGTTTTCATAATGCCTATACTAATTTATATTCCAACCAATAGTGTATACAAGGTTCCCTTTTCTCCACGCCCTTGCCTATACATGCTGTCTCTTATTTTTTTATAATAGGTGTGAAGTGATATTTCATTATAGTTTTAAATTGCATTTCATTGATGATTAGTAATGTTGATGATTTTTTTCTGTACCTATTGCCTATTTATATGTCTCTTTGAAGCAAATCTACTCAGATCCTTTGACTATTTTAAAATCAAGCTATTGTTCTCTTTTTTATTTTTGTTTTTGTCTTTGCCATAAGGCATTTGTGGTCACCTAAGAGAGACAGAGAGAAACAGAGAGAGGGAAAGTAAAAAATCAGCCCCCTCGTGAGAGTGGCATGCTACAATCCCTTCTCCTCTGTTCACCTCCTGGGATCTGGGCACACACACACACACACACACACATACCCAGCAGTATTTTCAAGCCAAGTCTGGGATTTGAACTTTTGTCAGCCATGTGGGAATCCAACACCTTAACCACCACACCACCTGCTAGTTCCCTAAAATTCTACTTTTTATTGACACAATAATTTTGCACATTATGGAGTGCAGTGTGATGTTTCGATACACATATACAGTGTGTACTGATGGAATTAGTCATTAGTATAATCATATCTGACTTCCCAGAGGTAGAGAGTAAATAGTAAAGAGTAGAATAATGCTACCAAAGAGAGAAGGGTAGTGGGGATGAGAGATGGAGAGAGGTTTATCAATGAATTAGAATTTTAAAAATAGGTTAATAAAAGACAAAAGAGATAAAATATTCCTCCATTTATATCTCAGTAAACTCAAGTGATCCTTACAGAGGGATTTCAAAGTTTCTACAACTTTGCAACTTATGCCTGTTAAATTTCTAATGGTTATAGAAACATAGTAAATGATTATGAATACCAGATACAGTGTGGGATGAGGGTGGGTGAAAGAGTTGACTGAGTAAGGGCATTAAGGAGAAAAATAGAAAGGCAAGTCATTTATGGGACAAAGAAATGGGTTATTATCTATTGAAGACAACTTTATATTGTCAACTGGACTGGTAAGAAATGTACACATGTTGGAATATTCACTTTGCAAGCTAAGTAATGTGATTGAAGGTATAAAATAAATTGAAATAAAAAAAAGTTAGAGTCCCTGGGACCAAAAGTTAGTGTAATGGCTATCGCTGGACTCCCATGTAGTCGACCGTGGTTTGAGTCCCAGACCCAGTGGCTTAAACTCATGCCAGGTGCGTGTGCATGCATGCCTAAGATCCCGAGAGGAGAATGGAGAAGGGATTGTGGTGTGGCCATCCCCCCGGAGGGCAATTTCTTGCTTTCTGTCTCTATCTTTCTGGCAAACGCACCTGCCCTATAGTGAAAACCTCTCAAAAAAAAAATTTAAAGAAAAATTATTTTAATGGTTTTATTGAGATGTAATTCACATGTCATACAATTCATCCATTAAAAATGCATAATTCATGGGGCCAGCAGGTAAGGCACTGGACACTCCCACATGGCAAACCAGGTTTGAGTCCAGGACCTGGTGGCTTGCTTTCTCACTTTCCCTCTTTCTCTGTCTCTCTCTAGTCAAATTAAAATAAACAAATGAATAAATAAAATAAAATAATTAATTCTTTTTTAAAAAATGTATAATTCAGTGGGTTTTAGTATAGTCACAAATACACACAACCATTACCAGTGTCAATTTTAGAACATGTTGTCACTTAGAAAAAAAAAAAAACACTTTAGTTATCACCCTCCCCCCTTATGATCCCATTATCCCCAGTCCTAAGCAACCACAAATTTACTTTCTGTCTCCAGATTTTTCTATTCTGGACATTTCATATTAATGAAAGTATTCATAAATGGTATTTTTTACTGGCTTCTTTCACTTAACATAATATTTTCTCTTTTTTTTTTTTTTTTTTTTTTTTTTGGGGATTTTTTTTTCTTATAGGAAATACATGCACTCACCAGAAAGACAGAGAGAGACAGAAAACAAGAAATCACCCCCTGGGGGGGTGGCCATGCCACAATCCCTTCTCCTTCATTCTCTTCTTGGGATCTTGGGCACACACGCACACACGCCCAGCATGAGTTTAAGCCACTAGGTCCAGGACTCGAACCGCAGTTGACTACACGGAAGACCAACGACATAGCCATTATGTGAACTGCTGATCCCCCACTTGACATAATATTTTCAAGAGTCATCTAATGTTGAAGCGTGTATCAGTTTTACAATCCTTTTTAGAGCTGAATAATATTCCCTTGTATACTTAATATGTACAATATAATGCTTTAAAATATGTATACATTCAGGTCCTCTCTCTCTGTCTGTCTGTCTTGTGCTCCTCTCTTTTTAAATTTTTATTTTATTCTTTCTAATTTTTAAGCCACTTCTCACCTTGATCTTTTCTTTCTCTTGCTAATTTCAGAAGCCATTTTAAATCCGAGGTGTGTCCTGGTGTGTTCGCATGCCACACGGTTTTCATTTTTTACCTTTAAAATTTTTATCTTTGCTCTGTTTTTTGGTTGTTTTTGTCTAGTTTTTTTTTTCTTTTCCTTTTCCTTTTATTTTCTTAATCTTAATTTCCCACTCTGTTCATTCTCCATACACAAAGTGTCTAGATAGGCCTGGGTGTGTAGTAGCCTAACATCTGAATATTTTTAGCGTCATTGAAATCCTCAACACTTATTGAACCTCCTGCTTTAAGGAAGAAACTTCTTTATATAAATCTGAACTCATAATTTCTTTCTGTGGATACCACGTTGCAAAGCACAGTAGAGGAGAGATTTTGTCACAAAAGTGTCTTACAGTAAAGGGAAACACATCGACTTACCATTGCAGAAACCTTCTCCAACCAATTAGCCAAAAGTGAGTACACCACCAGATGACTACAATTCAGAAGAGAGAGTGTGCAGAGTCAGAGCAGGGAGAAGTATGGAGCTGCAGAGAGAGCATGGCTCATCTTCCACATGCCTCTGAATTCCCAGATGAAATCCTGCAGTTCAGCCTAGGTGCACCTAGAAATTGGGAAATTGGGAGGGCTTTGTAATATCCAGTTCCAAAGTCAAAAGGGCAGATTGCTTGATGAGCATCAGGGACACGGAACTGCAGAGAGATTGCAGATCACCTCTTCCTGCATACTTCTGAATGCTTAGAATTAACTCCAAGAAATAAGGAAGAAACTTATAATCCATAGGTGACCAGAAACCACTGCAGAGGCACAAGAAATATGAGAAACCAAGAAAACATCTCTCCCTTAAGGGGAAAGAACAATCTTTCATCACTCACAGACAGTAAAGTAGAAATGGTGGAAATGTCCGATAGAGAATTCAGAGTTTTCATAGTGACAAAACTAAATGAGATACAAGAGCTGAGAGACAATGAACTCCAGAAGATGCAGGAGAAAAGAGACAATGAGTCCCAGGAGATGAGGAAGTTCTTGGACAATCTAAAAGAGGAAATATACACCATAAAAAAAAAATCAAATGGAGCTGTTAGAGATGAAGGCTGCAATACAGGAAATCAAAACCTCCCTCAAAATTATTAAAAGCAGATTAGTCCATGCAGAAGATTGAATCTTGGGTGTTGAAGGCAAAACCTCTGATCTAATAAAAACAACCAAAAAAAAGCTGAGAAAATAACCCCCCAAAATGAGAATACTATTCAAGAAACACTAGACACCATAAAGTACCCAAACATCCAGATAATCAGTATTCCAGAAGGAAAAGAAACTAATAAGGGCATTGATAATCTACTCCATGAAATCCTGGGAGAAAACTTTTCAAATCTAGAGAGGCATTCAAATATCCAGACCCAAGAAATACAAAGGACCCTGAATAGAATCAACCCAAGAAGATCTTCTCCAAGGTACATCATAACCAGATTGGCAAAATCCACAAAGACAAGATACTAAAAGTGGCAAGAGAGAAACATCATGTTACTTATAAAGGTTATCCCATCAGGCTAACCTCAGACCTCTCATCAGATACAATGCGAGCAAGGAAAGAATGGGAAAATATATTCAAAGTGTTAAGTGAAAAACAATGTCGACCAAGAATACTATACCTGACAAGATTATCCTTCATATGGAAAGAAAGGATAAAAACATTCTCAGATAAATAAGATGTGAAAGAATTGCCAATACCAGACTCACCCTTCAAGAAACTCTGAAAGGAGTGCTCAACCAGGAAAACTTGGTGGAAACCATGCAGCCAACACTGGCAGAACATGGGGAACTGCTTCGCATGCCTAAGCAAGGCTGGGCTGAGAAGAACTGCAAGCAAGGCTGGCAGTTATGAGCTCCAGTTTTCCAACTGTGTTTGCTGCACTGGTTTGTGCCCAATTTCTCTGCCATAAGCCTTACTGATGGTACCCCATAAAGGAAAAATAACACCCCCAGCCTTACTGTAACTTTTACAATAATCCTGAAGGAATACGGATCCCTAACGCAGTGGCAAACGGGAATTATTTCCTGAGACTCACCCCACCCACCTGGAAAATGTCAATAAAGAATGCTGCATTCACCTCTCCTACTGGGGATTACATAGACAGCATTAGAAAGGTTTGGGTTAATGGAAAGCTACTAAATTGGTAAAATTACCTCAGTAACTGGGAGGGGCTCAGGGACTCATCCGAGAGGTACTGATACTCCAAAGACCATGGGTCACCTTTGATCTCAGGACAAGAAAACATTGCCACTCCCCAAGTCACAGCCATTGTATAGAACAGCATGTAGAGGGTCACAAGTACACAATAGCCTTTAGGTCAGTCGTTAAGCTGCTTACCCAGAGATAATATAAATATTCCACTTTAGTATATATTAATCTTCTCTTTACTTAATCAGATAGGATTTCTATCTAGACCTTTGTAACCGGCAATCTACTGCCACCTTAGCCTGAGGCTGAAGTTCTCAAGCTCGCCAGTGGCTAAAGTTATCAAGCTGGTCTGGCTGAGGTTATCAAGATTCCTGAAAGCCCCCTCACCCAAAAGACCTTTCCTAGTAATCAAGATTTAAGAAGAGAATGCACCAGACAAATGGACTCCCTTGTCCTGAGGATTATGACTGTTTATACCTAAACAAAACAGACATCATGTTTTATGATTATTGTTCCTATGCCTTGAATACTTTACTTTTTAGAGTAAAATCTTTTACTTCCCCTCACCCCTCCTACTCCTGTAAAACTCCCTCAATAATAAATACGTATATCTCCTAGCCATTGAGGCTGCGGTCTTGAGCTTGCTCTGACTGTCATCGGTTGAGAACATGTTGAAGGGTGTCGAGGTCTCTGCCTGAATTCCTTCTTGCCTTCCTGTGTACAAGCCTCAACCCACCCCGGCTGGAGTAGGTCTCCAGCAAAAACTAAAGACACACATACAGAAATAAGAGAACAAAAAGCAACCAATAAAATGACCAAGTTAATGCTAAGGACAAGAAATATCAATAATAACATTGAATATTAACTTCCAGAATTTAAACAAAAAGATTGGACCACAGTAACAGTGCATATTCAACAGAAGAGAAATTGAACATAAGACTGAACTGGTGAAATAGAATTTTATGACTTTTGAATAAAATATTATTGTTTTTTTTTACTATGCTTTGTTTTCCCAATTTAAGGATTTTGCTTTCTTTTGAGCTGTTGATAGTTCAGCAATTTGTTAAAATATTTCTTCTTGTTTGTTTCTTTAAGTGGAAACATAAACTTTTCTTCCTTCCTGACCCCTCTGGAATTGGAAATATTTAGGAGCATTCTTATTTTGTGGCAGAAGGGTTATTTGCATAAGTTCAATAATACCTGTTGCATCGAATCAGATATTGGAAATACTCCTTATCGGACAGGGCTTTGGCTGAAACGTCATATCTAAAGATTAATCAGAAAACTATGGAACTAAGGTGGATCTTAAGTAAGCCAACAGAAGCTCTTGGAAAAATGGCCTGGCACCACAAACAGTTCTACTTGGCAGAGAGGATTAAAGAAGCTACATCAAAGAATTTGTACTATAAAATAACCTGGACTTTTTCAGCCCAGCACTGTAATCAGTAGAGATTGCAAAAGAAAAACCACAACCAGAGAATTATCCTGAGGAAGACTTTGAATGAAGAAAAAAAGGTTGATCTTTGCTAGCAGATGGTATGTCACAGAATACTTGGTAGGCAGGGTTGATTTGAGGTTTATGTGTGACTTGTTTGCTAGGCATTTGCT
The DNA here is from genome assembly GCF_000334495.1 of Tupaia belangeri chinensis. NCBI lineage: Eukaryota > Metazoa > Chordata > Mammalia > Scandentia > Tupaiidae > Tupaia > Tupaia belangeri. The sequence continues at coordinate 29,460 of NW_006203973.1, forward strand.
TTTCAACAGTTTGAGTAGTTAGCCTGTGAATATTTTCTCAAAAATATTTAAAACAAAACCACCTCTGTTGTTATAGAGTCTCAAACAAAATTATAACAAATATTTTGAACATTATCTTTAAAATTCAGTTTATTGAAATTTTGAAAGTTGTTTATTAATGGTCAAGAACTATAGAGTATAAGCAAAAACTTTTTATATGTGAAGTAAATGTTTGTGAAAAATGTAAAAATAAATGTTAAAAACAACCACCAAATATACACACACACACACACACACACACACACACATTCAGGGACTAGCAGGTGGTATATTGGTTAAGACACTGAACTCCCACATGGCAGACTGTGGTTCAAATCCTGGATCCAGAGACTTGAAATTAATGCTGGGAGCATGTGCGTGCGTGCCTAAACTCCCAGGAGAAGAGTAGAGAAGGGATTTTGGTATGGCCATACCATCTGGAAAGTAATTTCTCACTTTCTCTCTCTGTCTCTGGCAAGCAAAAGTACCCAAAGGCAAAGCACTGAAAAACTCTAAAAATATGCATACATTGTAAAATGGCTAAATCAATCTAATATAAATATGCAATACCTCCATTCTTATCATTTTTTGTGGTAAGAACACTTAAGCCTACTCTCTTGACAATTTTCAAGAATACATATATTGTTGTTAATTATAATCACCCTGTTGAGTCTGGCCTTGTGGTTAAAGGAGTGAACTAGGTTGCCTGGATTCCACATGGCCAACCACATGCTTTTACTCCTGGCCCCAACAGCTTGAAAAACACACTGAGCACATGTGTGTGCAAGCCCCAAATCCCAGCAGGATGGAGAAATGGAGAAGGGACTGCAGCATGACCACACTCCTTTGGGGGGTTCTCTCTCTCTCTCTCTCTCT
>NW_006203973.1:30564-44144 GCF_000334495.1 Tupaia belangeri chinensis
CAACAAATAATTTTCCATTTCTTGTTTCCTGTATATTTTGCTTTTATCCCCATCCTTGATTCCCTATCTCTTACCCTCTGCTATCTCCCACCCTCCTCCCACACTGTCTTTGGTATCTATGGTTGCTTTCTATACTTTTTTCCCCCACGTTTTTTTCCCCCATGTTTTATGGTTTCACTAAAGATCTCAATTAATCTAAATATTTTCATAGCAAGCACAGCTGATATATACATTTCCATGAACACAAGTCCAACTTTAGGCATAAGCTTCAGAGAATAGAATGTACACCCTATAATGTAACACCTAGCTGGGGTTATATATCATTCTACCTCCATCTTTCTCTTTCTCTTTTTTTTTTTTTGGAGGGGTTTTTGCTATAGGGCTCGTGCGCTTGCCAGACAGAGAGAGACATAGAGACAGAAAGTGAGAAATCACCCCCTAGAGGGGATGGTCACGCCGCAATCCCTTCTTCTCCATTCTCCTCTTGGGATCTTGGGCACGCACACACACGATCCTGGCATGAGTTTAAGCCACCGGGTCCGGGACGGGAACCGCGGTCAACTACGTGGAAGTCCAGCGACATAGCCATTACGCTAACTGCTGGTTCCCGTTTTTTTCTTCTTTTTTTTTTCCCATCTTTCTCTTTCTAACAAGCATATGCAGTTGAACAAAAAAATGACTGTGTTGTACATACATTGTAAAATGGCTAAATTAATCTAATAGACATATGCAATACCCCACATTCTTACTATTTTCTGTGATAGATCTGTAATAGATCTCTTAAACATATTTCTTCTTTCTAGCTGAAACTTGTATTTTTAAAACCATCTCCCTAACTCCCTCTCCCCCTTTCAACATCAAGCGGTCAATATCCTGCTCTCTACTTCTGTGAGCTCAGTACTCTTAGATTCTATATATAGGTGAGATCATGTTCATTTTTGTGCCCTATTCATTTAGTAAAATGTCTTCCAGTTTTATCTATGTTGTTGGAAATGAAGAGGTTTTCTTCTATTTAAGACTGAATAGGGGGCCAGCAGTTAGCATAATGGCTATGTCGCTGGACTCCCACGTAGTCGACCACAGTTCGTGTCCCGGACCCAGTGGCTTAAAACCCACACCGGACGTGAGTGTGTGCGTGCCCAAGATCCCAAGAGGAGAATGGAGGAGAAGGGACTGTGGCATGGCCATCCCCCGGGGGGTGATTTCTCGCTTTCTGTCTCTCTGTCTCTCTCTGTCTGTCTGACGAGCGCATGCGCCCTATGGCAAAAACCTCTCAAAAAAAAAAAAAAAGAACTCAATAGCAAAAAAACAAAACAAAAACTCTAAGATTCTAATTAAAAAGTAGACAAAGGACTTGTATAGACATCTCTCCAAAGAAGACATTGGAATGTCTATTCATCAGTTTATTGACACATTGTTTTCATATCTTGGGTATTGTTTCTATGAACATGGGGAATAAATATCTCTGTGAGGTTCTGATTTCATTTCCCTTGGGGATATACCCAGTAGTGGGATGGATGAGTCATACAGTAGTTCTATTTTTAATTTTTTGAGGAACTTCTGTATTATTTTCCATAATGCCTATACTAATTTATATTCCAACCAACAGTGCATGCAAGGTTCCCTTTTCTCCACACCCTTGCCAACACTTGTCTCTTATTTTTTTAATAATAGATGTGAGGTGATATTTTACCACGGTTAAATTTCGTTTAATTAATGATTAGTGCTTTGATCATTTTTTAAATACCTGTTCCCTATTTATATGTCTCTTTGGAGAAAGTCTACTCTTCATTTTAATTAACTTTAAACCAAGTTATGTTTTCTTTTTTGTTTTTGTATTTGTCTTTGCCATAGGGCATGTGTGCTCACATGAGAGAGACACAGAGAGGGAAAGTGAGAAACACCACCCCACCTCCAATCAGAATGGTCATGCCACATCCCTTCTCCTCCTGGAATTTTTTGGCATTTACAGAGTGTGCCCAGGGTGATTTTTTTTTTTTTTAAGAGTAAGATTTTTTTATAGGGCTCATGTGATTGCCATAGGGACAGAGAGACAGAAATCAAGAAATCATCCCCCAGGAAGATGGTCATGCCTCAGTTCCTTCTCCTCCATTCTCCTTTCATGACTCTGGACATGCACGTGCATGTACCTGGCGTGAGTTTTAAACCACCATGTCCAGGACTTGATCTGCAGTCAACTACAAGGGAATTTCAGTGATGCAACCATTGTGCCATCTGCTGGTTCCCCCAGCATGACTTTCAAGTCTAAGAATCAAACAGCACTCGGCTATGTGGGAATCTAATGCCTTAACCACTTTGCCACCTGCTGGCTCCAGGTTAATGTTTATTGAGTTATTTGACTTTCCTATATATTTTGAATATGACCTCTTATTCAGTGCAACTATTTTCTCCTATTCCATAGGTTGTTTCTTCACTCTGTTGATTATTTTCTTGGTTGAACAGAAACTTTGTTTGATATCATTCTATTTGTCTATTTTTGCTTTTGTTGCCTGGGGTACTGGAATTATATCCCCCCCCAAAAAAAAAGAAAGAAAGAAATCATTGCCAAGACCAGTATCATGGAGATTTTCCTCTTTGTATTCTTCTACCATTTTTACATTTTCAGATTTTACATTTTCAGATTTTATGTTGTGTCTATAATCCATTTCGAGTTGATCATTGTATATATGTGATGAGATCCTAATTTAATTTTTCTGAATGTAGATATCCACTTGTCCCAACACCATTTACTGTAGACCCTGTTGTTTCTATGTGCCCCTTTTTATGGGCACCTTTGTTGAAAACTAATTGACAATAAATGCAGGAATTTATAAAACAAGTGGTTTTGTTTCTGGGCATTCTATAATCCGTTACATTGGTTGATGTGTCTGTTTTTATGTCAGCACCATGCTGTTTTGATTATTATAGGTTTATACTTTAATTTTCCTTTTTGTATTCTTTTATTTAATTTTATTTATTATCAAAATTTTATATTACATTTAATCACAAATAACTTTACACTATATTACATTTCTTTTTCTAGCACAATTACCACGCATATCAGTCAAGACAAAAACATTACTATCCACATCATCATCAAATAGCTTTTCATCATTTTTTAGATCATTATTATTAGTATTATTTATTCTCATTTTTTAGTGTATAGAAATGCTAATTTTATGTTTGTTTGTTTGTTTATTTGTTTGATATAAGGCATGTACACTGACCAGAGAGAGAAAAAGAGAGAAATAACTCCCTATGGACAATAACTAGCTGCAATCCCTTCTCCTTCATTCTCCCCTTGAGATTTTGAGCATGTATCTACACATACCTCACATTATTTTCAAGCCAGTGAATCTGGCACTTGAACCACAGTGTTGGCTATATGGTATCCAGCTGTCTTAACCTCCATGACACATGCTGGCCAAATGCTACTGATTTTTATATGTTCATTTTGTCTCCTGCAACTTTACTGAGTTTCTTTGTTAGTTCATAGGTTGTCATTTTTGTTTTTGTGTGTATGTGTGTGGAGACTAAGATATCCTATATACATGATCATGTCACCTGCAAACAGTGACAATTTAATTTCTTCATTTACAATTTTGATGCCTTTTATTTCTTTCTTTTGCCTAATTGCTCTGGTTAAGACTGTCAGTATTGTTTTCTTTTTTTAAGTATCATCATAACCTTGTTTATATTACATTGAATCACATACAGCTTTACCGTGTATTATATTTCTTTTTTTCAGAAGGAATACCATGCTAATCAGTCAATATAAAAACATTAAAATCCCAGTTTCATGGTTCAATACTTTTCTCTTTTTTCTGATTATTATTATTATTATTCCAATTTTTTTCGGAGAGGTTTTTTTGCTATAGGGTGTGTGCATTCACCAGACTGATAGAGAGAGACATAGAGACAGAAAGCATGAAATCACCCCCCCCCCCGGGGGGATGTTCACGCTGCAATCCCTTCTCCTCCATTTTCCTCTCGGGATCTTGGGCACACATGCACATGTGCCCGGCATGAGTTTTAAGCCACCCATTACACTAACGGCTGGGTCCCCATTCCAATTATTTTTTTAGAACCTCAATCACTCTTTCTCATTTTGCTTGTAAAAAGACTTTACTCAACATAAAAGACTTCTCAGACCAATCCAGTTGAGAATAATATATATGCCATCATCAACAGGTAATAAACCATATGTGTCCTACTAATGTCATGCCTCTCTGTTCTCTTGCTATCTTTCTCTATACTCTTTTCTCTCACCCCATTCCACACTGTCTTATCCTCATTAACTATTTTCACTGAGTTTCTGTCCTCCAATATTTTAATTTCTACCATAGAGTGCAGATAGTTGGTATATATTAAGTGGATACATACAATATCTTTCTTTCATATCTTGGCTTACTTCACTCAGCAATAGAGCCTCGATATCTGACCACTTTCTATCAAATGCGAGGGTCTTGCTTTTTATGACTGAGTAGTTTTCAATAGAGTATATATGCAACACTTTTTCAATCCATTCATCTGTTTGTGGACATTTGGGTTGGTTCCATGTCTTGGCGATTGTGAATAATGCTGCAATAGACATTGATGTGCAAGCACTTTTCCAACTGAACATTCTCCTGTCCTTTGGGTAGATACCCAGAAGTGGGATTGCTGGATCAAATGGTAGTTCTATTTGTAGATCTTTGAGGAACCTCCATATTGTTCTCCACAATGGCTGAACCAGTTTACATTCCCACCAGCAGTGTAGGAGAGTGCCCCTGTCATCATATCCTCGACAACACTTATCACTTTTTATATTTTTAATCTTTGCCATTCTGACAGGGGTTAGGTGCTATCTCATTGTGGTTTTAATCTGCATCTCCCTTATGATGAGGGATGTTGAGCATTCCCTCAAATGCTTTTTGGCTGTTCATATGTCTTCCTTAGAAAGATTTTTTGTTCAGCTCATTTTCCCATCTTTTAATTTTTTTTTTTTTTTTTTTTTTTGCATACGACATTTGAGTTCCCTGTGTATTCTGGTTATCAGTCCCTTGTCTGAGGCATATTTAATGAAAATATTCTTCTATTCTGAGGGTTGTCAGTTCACACTTGTTACTGTGTCCTTTGCTGTGCAGAAACTTCTTAGTCTGATATAGTCCCACTTGTCTATTTTAGGGATTATTGCCTGTACTTTGGGCGTCTTATTTAAGAAGTCTTTGCCTACTCCAATGTCTCCCAGAGTTTCTCCAGCATTTCCGTTTGAGGCCTTAGGTTTAGATCTTTGATCCATTTTGAGTTGATTTTTGTTAATGGTGAAAAATGGGGGTTCAGTTTCATCTTTCTACAGGTGGATACCCAGTTTTTCCAGACCCACTTACTAAAAAGGTTTTTCTTTTCCCAATGGATTGACTGATACCCTTTGTCAAAAATCAGTTGTCTGTAAGCTTTGGGGGTTATTTCTGGGGTCTCTATTCTCTTCCATTGGCCCACATGTCTGTTTTTGTGCCAATACCATGCTGTTTTGATTATCACAGACTTATAGTAGATCTTGGGGTCAGGAAGTGATATGCCCCCCACTCCACTCTTCTTGTGCAGGATTGTTTTAGTACTGTTTTCAACAGAAGTGGAGAGTAGACATTTTTGTTTTGTTCCTAATCTTAGAGAAAAAGCTTTCTGCTTTTCACCATTGAATTAATGTTGTCTGTACGGTTGTCATATATAGTCTTTATTGTGTTGAGGTATATTCATTCTATACTTAATTTGTTGTTGGTTTTTTTTTTAACTGAAATATGTTGAATTTTGTGAAATGGTTTTTCTGCTTCTATTGAGATGATCATATGATAATCTGTTAATGTGGTGTGTTACACTTATAGATTTCAGTATGTTGAGAATTTGAATATGTTTGAGTACCTTGTATCCCTAGAATAAATTCCACATGATCATGATTAATGACATTTTTAGCATACTGTGAATTCAGTTTGGTAGTATTTTGTTGAGGATTTTGTTCAGGTTATTTGTCATTGTTGTTGAGCTTTGGAGCTCCTTATATACGCTCAATACTAATTTCCCATTGGAAAGATAACTTTAAAATAATTTTTATCCCATGCTATAGGTTAACTATTACTCTATTTTTTTCTTGTTTTCTGTTTTTCTTTTTATTTATTTATTTACTTACTTACTTACATTCAAACACTCTGTATCATTACAGCAAATTAATTTTCCCATCATGACTACACTGTATATTGGTTCAGTAAAAGATATTATCATACACATTATTATACAGAGATAATTTTATATTTTTGTACCTCTTGAATGTTTTCTTTCTTTTTCCTTTTATTACCTCTCCCTCTTACCACCCCACTGACCACTCTCCTCCCATACTGTCTATCATATCCACAGTTGCTCTCCATGCATTTATACTTCCCAGTCTTTAAGTTTCTGCCATAAGATGCTGACATTCGGTATATACTGAGTAGGAACTTCTATAGTCTGACTTGCTTCACTTAATAGTAAATCTTCCATGGTTATCCACTTGCTATCAAATGCCAGGGTCGTGTTGCTTTTTATAGCTGAGTATTATTCTGTAGTGTATATGTACCACACTTTTTAAATCTATTCATCTGTTCATTGACATTTGGGTTGGTTCCATGTCTTAGCAATTGTGAATAATGCTGCAATAAACATGGATGTGCAAGTGTTTTTCAAACTGAGTGTATTCCTATCTTTGGTACATACCCAGGAGTAGAATCGCTGGATCATATGGTAGTTTTATTTGTAGGTCTTTGAGAATCTCCATATTGTTCTCCACAATTACTGTACTAATTTACATTCCCACCAATAGTGTAGGAGAGTTCGTTTTTCACCACTGCCTCACCAGCACTTAAAGTTCTTCATTTTTTTTAAAATCTTAGCCATTCTGACTAGGTTTAGATGGTATTTCATTGTGATGTGCATCTCCCTTACGATAAGTGACATTAAGCATTTTTCTTATGATTTTTGGCTATTCATGTATATTCCTTAGAGAGCTGTCTGTTCAGCTCATTTTCCCATCTTTTAATTGGGTTGATTATTATTTTAGGGGAGAGAAGCTGCTTGAGTTCACTGTACATTCTGGTTACCAGTCCCTTATCTGAGGGATAGTTTGCAAATATATTCTCCCATTCCAAGAGTTGTCAGTTCACTCTATTCTTTCGTTGGCTGTACAAAATCTTTTTAACCTGATATAATCCCACTTGTCTGTTTTGGGGATTAAAGCCTGTTTTTGGAGGTCTTATTTAGGAAGTCTTTGCCTACTCCAATGTCTCCAAGAGTTTCCCCTGTGTTTTCCACCAGTGGTTTTATAGTTTGAGGTCTTAGATTTAGATATTTGATTCATTTTGAGTTGATTTGTGTTAATATTGAGAGATAGAGGTCCAATTTCATTTTTCTGCAGGTGGATACACAGTTTTCTCAGCACCATTTGCTAAAGAGATTTTCTTTTTCCCACTGGATTGTCTGGTGCCTTTGTTGAGTCCTTTTTATTGAAGGGCAGAGTATTTAAGTTAAATGAGGTTAAATTTGTTTTTTTCTTTGGTTGGTATTGTTTTTGGTATCATATGCAAGAAATTATTGCCCACCAGTGTTATAAAGTTTTATTCTGTTTTTATTAGGAGTTTTATACTTTTAGGTCTTACAGTTAGGTTTTTTGACCATTTTGACTTAATTTTTGTACATAGTGTGAAGAAGAAATCCAACACTATTATTTAGCTTGTAGATATCCAGTTTTCCCAACACTGTTTATTGAAGAGACTGTCCTTTCCCGTTATGTGTTCTTAGCACTCTTGTGGAAGAGCATTTGACCATATAGTCAAGGGGTTATTTCTGGACCCTCTATTCTGTTCCATTGATCAATGCATACATTTTAATGCTAGTACCCCATTGTTCTGATTACTGCAGTTGTGTAATGTTTGAAATGAGGAAGAGTAAGCTCTTGTTGTGCTGCTTTTGTAATGATTTTCTGACTATTCAGGTCCCTTGAGATTCCATATAAATTTTTAGAATTTTTTTCTATTTCTAAAATGTGTAAATCTTCTTTAGATAAATCTTATATCTCTTTACCTGAACTCATGTTGCATAGTCAAAAAAATTATTTTAAAAGTATATAAATGCTTAAAAGTGGGAAAAGAAAAGGAGAAACATGTAAACTGTAAACTTGACTCAATCCAACAGAGATTTAGGAGAAAGATACCTAAATAAGATATATTCAGTAAGTAGAAGGAAGAGAGAGGTCAAAGTCTAATTCTTTCAACTTTATGTCCCTGGTACGTATTCAAGTGCATGGGATATAATATCTTTCAATTAACATTCATTGTATGAATAAGTGGAATAGACAGTTGACACTGGGGCTTTCAAAAAAATATCAAGGGTTTCAGAATATTTGAGGGCTTTTTGTTGGAAAAAGCTTTTCTCATACCTCACAACCTATGCATTTATGAAATCTTTCTATTCTTTGAAACAAAATCCATACTTATACATTCATTTATCTCTTCATTCATTTACTCATTTATTTAACAGGATTTCAGCGCAATGAATACCAGAATTAGAAGTAGGGATTCCACTGTGGGACTCCACTTAAGTCCTTCCAATTATGACCCATTTTCAACAACTCATGCTTCATCTTAGTTCCTTTAACTCTAAAGTGTGGCTGTCCATTTACTGGACCCATGGTATCCAGTATTTGTATGGAACTCAGATACATTGGTGTTTAATATAGACAAGGGATATTTCATTTCATGAGAATATAAAAATAAACAAATTGTATTCACCCAAAGCAGTGACTTTTTAATGGATAAATTTAAGACATAGCTATAGTATGAGAGTGGCTGAAAAAAACAGGGACTTCCCAATGGCTGAAATCATATGATAACTTTTTCTGTCTTTCTAAGACTATCTGGAATGCTTTATCTCTTCTATTATTACTAACAAATGTTATCCTTCTAAATGTGGGTGTCTCTTTCACTTCCTCTTTCCATAATATCATCACTAGGCCAACAAAAGATGCCAGTAATACCACATGCTCATTCCTGAGCTCTGAAGTTGGCTTTCCACATCTACTAGTAACATATATTCACATTAATTTGTCTAGTTTTTTCCTCTTTCAGTTTTTTCCTCTGTCCCTACACTAAACATCGATTCATCAAAGATTCTCACCACTTTACTGTATTTCCATCTTGACTCCCATACAATTTCATCATAGATAATGTCTACCTTATAAAATCCAGGCCTTTTCTTCAAGTCAACCAGTTATTCCCCCAGATCATGTCACTGATCCTCAGCAATAGGGAGGATAATGTCTCTGTCACTACTTCCTTCTTGTAGACTTTTTATCCCTTATAAAAGACTGACTTCTATTGAAAGTATAGCAGGGGATCCTCTCCCTATCAAACTCTCCCCTGATAACATTTACATTTGCTCTGAGAAAGACACTTGTCTACTGGACACCAAAAATAGGAGGTTTAAGAATGGTCAAGATGGGAGCCAGCAGGTAGCATGGTGGTTAAGGTGCTGGACTCCAATATGGCTGACTACAGTTCAAGTCCCAATTCTGTTGACTTGCTTTCTCACTTTCCCTCTCTCTCTCTCTTTCTGTCTCTCTCAGGTGAGCACATGTGTCTATAGCAAATTAAAATAATATTATTAATTAATTAAGTATTTTTTAGAAAGAATAATAGATATCACTGATTTAGAGGGATATAGAAGAAAGTCAGATTGCATGAGTAGGAGAATGGGAGTAATGAGGAATTATTTACATAGATTGTGAGCTTTCTCCTTTTTCCTCAGTTTTTACAATCTTCCACTTTAGCGTAGCAGGGACTGACCTGGAATGAAGAGCAGTAAGAGGTCAGCCTGCAGTAAAATGTCAGTCTAGCAGTCTTTAAAGTTCTATGCAAGTGTCTTTATCTCTTGAAGTCCATTTCAAGATAATACAAAAAGTGGCCACCCAGACTCCACAGATTAATTAATTAATTCATTCTCTCTCTCTCTCTCTCTCTCTTTTATTCTCCCTCTCTGTATTTTTCTCCCCATCACCATCACAATCAGTAAATAATGAATAAGAAGATATACAACACTCCTCTCCCTCTCGCCTGGAAATTTAGAGGGAGATAAAATCCTAACAGGTTAGCCTTAAAAATCTCTTCCTCTTACTGTGGCTTTCTTAACTCTCCATCACCTCATAACTGAAAAATCTCAATATGAATTTATTTATCAGTCCCCATTATTCTGACAACAGAATCTAGAGTCCAGCTACAGTCTACCCTTTAGAGCCAGCCAGGGATTTTCCAAGGATGGATTTCCCCATCCACCTGCACTTGACTCCACAGCCTCTGAAGCTTTCTTGCTTTTCTTGCCCTCTTGGGATATATATATATATATATCCCAAACACTCTCTGAACAGTTTATTTTACACACATCCTTGCAAAAGGACCTTCTCAGAAACTCAATTTGTCAAACACTAGTGATGATGCATTTCATTCACTTTTTATTAGACAGAGATAAATGTCTACCTGCATTTCTCAGGAACAGAGCTTCCTAGAAGCTCTACATGCATGGAATTACATTCTTTCCCCTGATATTTCCCTCCTCACCCAGTTACAACACTGTTCAGAAGCTTCGTTAGAAAAATATGTCATGATGACTGGAGTATCCAAGCCAAGGGAAAACTTGAGATAAAGATGACCAAGAAAAGAGTCTCTGAAAAGCCAGTTCCATGGCGTAGCAGTATTGCATGGCTCCAGAGGAGCCGGATCACACCTGGTGACTTTGGTTTTATCCTCAGCTTGATCAGCTTGAATATACCAGGAACATGTACAAGTGCCCAGGATCCTATGGACTAGAAAACTGAAGGAAGAGGATTACTGTGAAAACAGAAACTGTAGAGAGTGTTCTTCTCTTTCTCCCTCTTTTTCTCTCTGTTCATCTCCCATGCCCAAATGCATGTGAGTATTCATGCACTCTATCATGAATAAAGAGAAGGAAAAGAGTCTATGAAGAGGCTGAAAGAGGAGCATTAAATTTTCACAGGCCTTCACACCTGCCCCTCTAGACCAAGCACCACAGTAAGAATGAAAGCCTTTCACTTCTGATAATTACCCATCTCTTCATACCCTAAAACTATATATACACTTAATGATAAATTATTGGCACCCTGCTCTTCACTGTGCTCACTGCTCTGAAAAACTGCGTGCCTGTGGCTTCCATATGCACACCAGTAATCTTCAAAGTTTCAGGTTCCAGCACTTCCTCCTGGTCTCATCCTCAGTTGACACACAGGAACTTTCACTGGGCTATCTCAACAGAACCCCAAACTCCTATATTTTTTATTCATTCACTGGTGAGTCTTTTTGTTTGTTTTCAGTTGGTTAGTTAGTTAACTTAGTTTACTATAGGGTGGGTGAGCACCAGAGAGGAAACATAGATTCCCCCTCTGGGATAAAATTAAATATACTTTGATCCAAAAGATCAGATGGTAAGTGTTCAAGTAATGAAGTTATACTCTCAGACACATAAATTATGCTTCCATCTGTCATAATTGCAAACAAAAATAGAGAGGGAGAGCTTCTAACATTAATTGTGTCAACTTTTCATTACTAAGGAATGTAGAGTTCCAGTCTTGTCGAATTTCACTATCATTTGACTGTACAGTAATTTCTTCATGTTTTCATTTTAAAAAAAAATCAATCCTCTTCTGTAGAATGGTGGATTTGTCCATTTTTCTAGCATTACCAGGAAGCACGGGTCCCAATTCTTTTTGCTTTGTCCTTATAACCTTCTTCTACCAACCCTTCAAAAATGCTACTGTCATCTCTGTCAACAAATGAGCCCATTTTATTACAGTTTATGGTAAACGGAATAACATATTTCAATTTTGTCTTGTGGTAGACACTGGTACTTCTTTCCTTTTATACTTTTTGGATCTTTTGAATTAATTCTTCAGAAAACTTTAAGGTAATTTTCTGATCCTCAGACCCTTAGTATAAGGGACACAGAGGCAGGGCTCCCTGTCCAGCTCCAGCCCCAGGCCCCCCAAGCCAGAGACCCCTATCTCTGTCAGCCAGGAACTCCCTCAGCTCTACAGCCACCCCACTTCCATCTTCAGACTCCTGGTGTAAGGGACACTGAGGCAGGGATCCCCATCCAGCTCCAGCCCTGGGACCCGCAAGCCAGAGACCCCTATCTCTGTCAGCCAGGTAGGATTTTCTTTCCTTCTCCTCTCTTTCATTTGTAAATCTCTCACTTCTCCTTGCCACACAAGAATGTCCTAAGCTCTACAGTCAACCCACTTCCATCCTCAGACTCCTGGCAAAATCAAGTGTCGTGCACTAGCACACTAGACTTTTTCTTTATTCTCATTATTTTCTTCCCACTTATTTGGTCCTCTCTTCCTTTATCTCTGCCCTCCTGGATGGTCTAGATAGGTCTAGAATTACAGTTCGAAATATTCTAGCATTAAATTCTAGTATTTTAAGACTCTCTGGGATCCTTCCTTTTACTGAACCATCTGTGAAAAAGGAGATAATTTTCTTCATACATATGAATAGAATACTCCTCCTTGGATCACATTGATAAACACAACAGAAGAGAGACTTCGGCAGTCTTCAGTCCACACCAAAAGAGAAACACACTTGCTCCTATTTGAGGAAACATTCTCTTAAAACGTATTCCAAAGTGAACACATCTCCCAATGGCTAGAAGTAGAAGAGCCTCAGGACTTAGTAAAGCAGGAAATATGTCTCCATCAAAAGAACACAGTGACACCCTTCCATTTCTTGAAAAAACAGAGGATGTTACCAATATGTCCAAGAAAGAGTTTAGAACATTCATGGTGCACAAATTCTATGAGTTGGAAAAGAAAAGAGACAATAAACTCCAGGAGATGAGAAGACTCTTCCACGATATGAAAGAAGAAATGGACACAATAAGAAAGAATCAGATGGAACTATTAGAGGTGAAGTCTGTCATAGAGGAAATCAAAAACTCTCTCGAAAGTATTAAAATTCGATTGGACCATGCTGAAGATCGAATCTCTGATGTAGAAGATAAACTTCTGACCTAGAGAAAACCACCAAAAAGATAGAAAAAATAACAAAATAAACCCATGAGGTAAACATACAAGAAGTATTAGATTCCATTAGACACCCTAACATCTGAATAATTGGTATCCCAGAAGATGAAGAAACTAATAAGGGCATGAAAAATCTATTCCATGAAATCTTGGAAGAAAATTTCTGAAGTCTGGAGAGGCACTCAAAAATCCAGACCCAAGAAATTCAAAGGACTCCAAGTAGAATCAACCCCAGAAGATCTTCCCCAGGGCACATCTTAGCCAGACTGGCAAAGAACACAGATCAAGATAAGATACTAAAACTGGCAAGAGAGAAACAACAAGTGACTTACAAAGGTCACCTCATTAGGTGTGGGAAGCTGCACACCAGCGAGTCTGCTGAGGTTTCTCAGAGAGCAAACAATTACCATGATTGGTTCCCTTCCAAAAACCTGACCTTCGAAACCTTGCTCTGATTGGCCACTAGAATCCCTCAAATTTGCATATC
>NW_006203973.1:48431-51758 GCF_000334495.1 Tupaia belangeri chinensis
AAAACAACAATGAGATACCACCTAACTCCAGTCAGAATGACTAAGATTAAAAAAAAAAAAAAATGCTGGCAGATTTGTGGTGAAAGAGGAACTCTCTTACACTGCTGGTGGGAATGTAAATTGGTCCAGCTACTGTGGAGAACAATTTGGAGATTCCACAAAAATCTACAAATAGAACTACCATAGGATCCAGCAATCCCACTCCTTGGTATCTACCCAAAGGACAGAAGAATACTTAATTGGAAAAGTGCTTGCATATCAATGTTTATTGCTGCGCTATTCACAATTGGTTAGTCATGGATATAATGGCTATAATGTGTCTTGGAGAACATCTTCTTGGATTGATTCTATCTGGGATCCTTTGTATTTCCTAGGACTGGATCTTTGAGTGCCTCTCTAGATTTGGAAAGTTTTCTTGCAGGATTTCATGGAATAGATGATCAATGCCTTTATGAGTCTCTTTGCCTTCTGGAATGCCAATTATCTGGATGTTTGGACGTTTGATGATATCTAGTATTTCTCACACATTATTCTCAATTTTTTTTGGCTATTTTCACAGTCTTCGTGTTGGATTTTTCTAGGCCAGCAATTTTCTCTTCTACATCTGAGATTCTATTTTCTGTATGATCTAGTCTGCTTTTAATACTTTCAAGGGAGATTTTTGACTTCCTGCATTATAGTCTTTCTCTCTAACAGTTCCATTTGATTCTTTTGGAAAGTATGTAATTCCTCTTTTAGATCTTGCAAGAATTTCCTCACCTCCCGGAT
Organism: Tupaia belangeri chinensis; assembly: GCF_000334495.1. NCBI lineage: Eukaryota > Metazoa > Chordata > Mammalia > Scandentia > Tupaiidae > Tupaia > Tupaia belangeri. The sequence goes on from NW_006203973.1 coordinate 49,200, forward strand.
CTCATCACCTCTTTTTTTCTTTCTTGTCTGCAGTGCATTGTCTCTTTTTTCTTCCATCACTGTTAGCTTCACCAGTATAAATGTTCAAAATTCTTTATCAGACATTTCCATGATTTCCGTTGAATTGTCTGTGGATGAAGAAGAGCCATTCTTTTCCCTTGGAGGAGAGGTATTGTTTTGCTTTTCTATATTTCTTGTGGTCCTGCAGTGATTTCTAGTCATCTGGTGGATGGTGAAAGTGTGTTTCTTCCCAAACTTGAAGTTCAATCTGAGCATCCAGGAGTGTGTAGAAAAGGAAACACAGAGAGAGAAACAACAGCAACAAAAACAACCAAGAAACAGAGAAAAAGACAAGAAAAAAAAATAAAATACACTTTTAAATTATTTTTTTAAATAAACAAAAATTAAAAAACCATGTGGTGCATAGTTCTCAGTAGCCATGAAGGGTCTTCTGGGGCCTCCCCCCTTGCCCATCCTGGATTCAGGAGGGGAAGAGGGGATTATTAACAAGATAATGGAAAAGGTGGGGCTGAAAGCCAAGAAGCAGCTTTTCTTTTAAAAAATTTTTAAAGGAAAAATTACAAAAAAAAAATTTGAGAAGACAGAGACAGAGGTAGAGAGAGAGAAATACAAATACAGAGACAGGAGTCTGGAAAAGTCTTCCTACCACGCAAGTTTGAGGGCTAGAGGCTGAATTATCAGTGGGAAAATCTTCATTTCTCCTAGTCCCCTGAAATCTCTAGTTTTCAGTAGCCATGAAGAGGTCTTTTGGGGCTTGGTCCCTTGCCTGTGCAAGCACGTTTGAGAGCTAGAGGCTGAATTATCAGTGGAAAATCTTCATTTCTCCTAGTCCCCTGAAATCACTAGTTCTCAGTAGCCATGAAGGGGTCTTCTTGGGGAGGATTTTTTCATGTTGATTATATTTGAGGTCCTTTTTATTTCTTGGGTCTGAATTTCTCCATGTTTCTCTATATTTGGAAAATTTTAAGATATTTCATAAAAGAGGTTTTCCATGTTTTTAACAAGTTCTTCACCTTCCGGAATACCCATTGTACAGATGCCTGTGCATTACACAGTGTTTAGAATTTCTCATTTGTTGTCTTCATTTTTTCTTTTTTTTTTTTTTTTTTCATTCTTTTTGGTCTCTGTTGGACACTTTGCCTTCGAGGTCAGAAAATCTTCTCCATGGTCCATTCTGCTGTTAATACTTTCTAGGAAAATTTTAAAATTTTATTGTATACATTTAATCACAATATATAACTTAGCTTATAAAATGAATTTACCCAACATTAATTTCTTGTATTGTATTCTTAATTTCCAGAAGTTCTGTTTTATTCTTGTGTGTGTGTGTGTGTGTGTGTGTGTGTGTGTGTGTGTTTGTGCATCTATCTCTTTACAGAATTCTTCTCCCATGTCCTGAAATGATTCTCCCATTTCTTGGAATTGATTGTCTATTTTTATTGCACCTAATTGAATTTTTTCACTATGAGTGTTCAGAATTCTTTTCTGATATTTCTATGAATTCTTTCATGCTGTCCATTGTTGGTGAGGGACTACTGCGCTCACTTGGGGAAGACCTACCCTCTTGTTTTCTCATGTTTCTTTAAAATCTGTACTGGTTTTTGGTTGTCTAATGCAGTATTCACTTTTTTCTTAATTATTGGAATAGATGCTACAGTCCTAGAAGAAGGAATCTCACCCTTAGTTCCCAGGTGTGTTCCTATAGAAGGTCTGTGTCTCCCAAGTCAGAGCAGTTATAGATAACTTCAGGTGCTTGGCTCCTCTATCAAACTTTCAGCCCTTAATGAGGTGGGAGCAAGCTAAAGAGATAAACTTAGTCAGGAGGATCTAGTCTTGAACTGCACACAGATGGAGTGCCACAAGTTCCAAAGTTACTCCCAGAGGTTGAGGGTGTATTTCCAAGAGAAGGCCTGCTGAGACCAGGTCAAAATCTCCCAGTAGGTGGGCCAATCCCAGGTCACTAGAATGCTGAGCAACAGAGTACAAATTCCAAAGTTACTTCTGGAGGCTGAAGGAGCACTCACAAGAGGAAGCCTGCCAAGACCGAGTCCAAGTCTCCCCGTTGTTGTTTTTTTAATTGTCAGGGGTCATGTTTTTCCACAGAGATACAGAAAGGGAGAAAGCACCCCTAAATGGGGTGTGGTCACACTGCAACCCCTTCTGTGGCGAGCACTGCATATGGAAGCCATTTTGAGCTATTTGCCATCTTAAAAACCATTAGGCTTTACTTTTTCACTGAGCAAATCGTTTCTCAGAAATCATGTGACTAACTGTTTTCCCCAGAAGTGATTGGGTTTTTAGGCAACGGGAGAGATTTACCCACATTAATAATTGGTTTATGCTGTTTTATCTCATTTGCATTTTAGGCAACCAATTGGTTTCTACTAACTGTATATAACTCGCCATTTTTCCTGAATAAACGGAAGTAGATGGAAGAAGACGACTTGACCAACACCTCGTAGTATGTGTGCATGTGTTTGTCCCATCTCTCACTCCCTCCCCCAAGGAACCTGTTCCACTGTCTCGCGGGCCGAGACA
>NW_006203973.1:54242-56538 GCF_000334495.1 Tupaia belangeri chinensis
AAAAAAGAAAAAAATGGATGCTGCTTGGCTACCAAAAAGATTAATCAAACAAATTAATTCTAACAAGCCATCCAGAGACGATAAAAGCCCTAAAATCTCTCTCTCTCCTTCCACAAATCAACAAAATAAAAATCCTTCTTAAATACCTAATCCTGTTTTGCTTCTTCAAAACTACTGCTACTGGTTTTAATCCTGGCTCCGCTCCTCCTGGCAGAACAGGGGGGGTCTCTGTCTTGCTTTACAAAAACGCTGCTACTTTTACGTCAACAAGTCCGGCACCATTCGTGACAATCCCTTATGGTCTGCATAAAATAGACTCCTCCCCTTTTTCCTCCCCATATTTAGTCCAATTCTGAGTTTACTAATTGTTTGCTCTTTGAGGCCTGTTCTCTTTAACAAGCTCATGGCTTTCCTTAAATGCCAAATTAATGACTCCATAAAAGTACAGCCTATCTAAGTCCATTACCACAACCTAAAAATAGAGTATCATAGAGCCTAAACTGTGCTCCTGCCTAAGGCACTAAATCAATTAGCCAAAGACGGATAAAAAAGTCTGAGCCTGTAACAGCTGTATAGTCCCTCCACCTAAGACAAAAAACCCATCATAGCTATAAAATTCTCCAATGACAAGTAAAGATAGACATGTGGCTCTAAAAACAACTCCAACCTAAAACAGACACAATTCCCCCAAGTGTTTCTGCTCTCTTTAAAAAAATAAAAAAGGGGGACATGTGGCGAGCACTGCATATGGAAGCCATCTCGAGCTATTCACCATCTTAAAAACCATTAGGCTTCACTTCCTCACTGAGCAAATCGTTTCTCAGAAATCATGTGACCAACCGTTCTCTCCAGAAGTGGTTGGGTTTCTAGGCAACGGGAGAGATCCACCCACATCAATAATTGGTTCATGCTGTTCTATCTCATTTGCATTTCAGGCAACTAATTGGTTCCCACCAACTGTATATAACTCGCCATTTTTCCTGAATAAACGGAAGTAGACAGAAGAAGACGACTTGACCAACACCTCGTAGTATGTGTGCGTGTGTTTGTCCCATCTCTCACTCCCTCCCCCAAGGAACCTGTTCCACAGTCCCGCAGGACGGGACACCCTTCTCCTCCATTTCTTCATCCTGCTGGGATTTAGGGTATGTACAGATATGTACCTGGTGTGTTTTTCAAGCTGTCAGGCCAGGATTTGAGCCACAGTCAGCATGTGGGATCCAGCTCCCTTAACCACTAGAAGGTAAAGGGGACAACCCTTTGCTGTTTCTTAAGGAGTTTGGGTTTTTTTTTTTTTTTTTTCTTAATTGCTGGTTATTTGTCCTGACCCAGGGGAACAGTCTAACAGGTTTCCTGAGGGAAAGAATGAGAGATGGGACGAACGACTCAGTGTTACAACATGGAGACAACGTGGTGTTACAATTTTTCAGGGTCGTCTGTTTATTGTGGGCAGCATGAAGACAACACAGTGTTACAGGTCTTCAGGGTCATCCAGAGATGATGCAGTGTTACAACTCTTTAGGCTCTTCAGGGTCGTCTGGAGACGACATGGTGTTACAACTCTTCAGGCTCTTCAGGGTTGTCTAGAGACAACGTGGTGTTACAACTCTTCAGGGTCTTCGGGATTGTCTGGAGACTGTGGGCCAGGAATCATGGTTATATACATGTTGGTGGGCAGTGATTGGTTGGGAATAAAGGATTGTAAAAAGATGGGTTATGATTGGTTGCTTTTGTGGACCAATCATGAGGTGCCGGATATGCAAATCTGAGGGATTCTAGCGGCCAACCAGAGTATGGTTTTGAAGGTAAGGTTTTGAAGGGAAGCCAATCATAGCTTTTGGCATTGTGTAATTGTTTGCTTTCTGAGAAACCGGTGATATTCACTGGTGTGCAACATCCCACATATCCCCCTTCTCTGTTTTAATTTGAGAGATGAGGAAAAGGCTTGGGGGAATCATGCCTGTCTTAGGTTGGAGTCATTTACATCCATTCTTACCCGTCATTGAAGAGTCCCATAGCTATGATGGGCTTCTTGTCTTAGGTGGAAGGACTGAACAGTTATTGGGTTCATCAGACTCTCTTACTCATCTTTGGCTAACCGATTCAGTGCCTCAGGCAAGACCAGTATAGGGGTGTTGGTCTTCCATAAGCAAGTCAATTTGTTGTTTGAGGAATGACACATACCTATTAAATATAATAGGTCCCAGTGAGCAAACAATTAAAAGGCCAATGAATGGGCCAAGGAGGGGGGATCGAGAAAGGGAAGAGACCGTTCCAGGCAGACCATTGGCAAGTT
>NW_006203974.1:0-5189 GCF_000334495.1 Tupaia belangeri chinensis
AAAAAAAAAAATTTTTTTTTAAATTTTAGAAGAATGACCTGAGACGTAGAGTTTCACAAAGAATCCTTAGACATGACACTTCCACCATAAAAAAAATAATAAATTGGACTTGAAAAATATTAATAACTCTATATCTGAAAAAGATCCCTTTCAAGGGAACCAGCAGTTAGCGTAATGGCTATGTCGCTGGACTCCCACGTAGTCGACCGCAGTTCGTGTCCCGGACCCAGTGGCTTAAAAAACTCACGCCGGGCGCATGTGCGTGCGTGCCCAAGATCCCAAGAGGAGAATGGAGGAGAAGGGATTGCGGCATGACCATCCCCCCTGGGGGGTGATTTCTCGCTTTCTGTCTCTATGTCTCTCTCTGTCTGTCTGGCGAGCGCACGCGCCCTACAGTGAAAATCTCTCCAAAAAATAAAAAAATAAATAAAAAAAAAGATCCCTTTCAAAGGATAAAGCCTGTAGAATGGGAGAAAACACTTGCAAATATATTGAACAAGGGACTCATATAAAGAAGTCTCAACATTCAAGACTAGGAAAAAAAACAATTCAAATAAAAAATAGGTGAAAGACATTAAGAGACATGTCACCAAATAGAATGTATGAATGGCGGGGCCAGCAGGTAGTGTATTAGTTAGGGCACTGGACTCCCACATGGCCCAATGTGGTTCGAGTCCCATACCCAGTGGCTTGAAAATCATGCTGGGCATGTGTGTGTGTGCTTGCCCAAAGTCCAGAGAGGAAAGGGAGGAGGAAGGATTATGGCATGGCCATCCCCCTAGGGGATGGTGTTTTCCTACTTTACTTCTCTCTGCTTCACTCTGTCTCTCTTCTCTCCAGCAAACACACACACACTATGACAAAAAACTGAAAAAAAAAAAAAGGAATATATGGATGGCAACTAAGCACATGAAAAGATGCCCAACTTCACTAGCCAATGCAAAGTGCAGGTTAAAACCATGATATTGCCATATACCAAGGACAAGGACAACCGCTAAAATTAAAATTGGTGACAACAGCAAATGCTGGGCGGATGGGGAGAACCTGGCTCCCCCATGCGTTGTGAAAAGGCAGTTACCCTGGAGAAAGGCAGTTTCTTTCAAACACAAGCATATACTGACCACGTCCTCCAACGATCACATTCCTGCAGTCTATTATCCCAGAGAAATGAAAAAAGTCCACGTAAAAACCTGTCCACGGTTGCTCACAGCGGCTTTATTTTCACTAACAAAACTGGAAACAGCCAAAATGTCCCCCAGTAAGGAAGTGAACTGTGAGGCCCACGACAGCGGTGCTCTGCAAAGACGCACACACACTGATACCCACGCCACGTGGATGGGTCACGAGGCATCACTGAGTGGGCGGAGCAAATTTCGGAAGTCCACATACACAACGCCATGGTGTAGCGTGCTCAGAACTACAGGGCGCACTAAGGGGCCCAGCTCTGCCGTGCAGGCAGCACATGGGACACGAGGCAGTGGGCCAGGCCACAGGCCAACCACCACTCAAATCCCCAGCCTGGTCAGCGTGGTCTTTTCAGTACAGTCTGAATCTCGGGGGGCCAGCAGGTGGTGTGGTGGTTGGGGCGCTGGATCCCACATGACCGACTCCCCCTGGCAGCTTGAAAAACATGCCAGCTATGTGTAACACACATCCTGAAAATCCCATGAGAGGAATGGGGAGAAAGGATTACAGCATAGCCATTGCCCCCAGGCCCCCACCCCACCCCCGAGTGATTTCTTCTCTTTCTCTCTCTCTCTCCTGGTCTCTCTCCAGTCAGTGCATGGGCCCTTTAGCAAGAAAAGAAAAAAAAAAAAGTGCATCTTACTCAATTGTGTGAATAAATCCGAACGTATTTCACCAGCTTTGTCCCCAAACATGTCAGGGCTGCTCCTAGGTTTGTTCTGCGTTCTGCTTCATTTGATTTTACTATCAGAAACAGCTACAGTAAGCGTGTCCTAGACAGAACCCTTGTCACCTCGCCGTGCATGACAGACCTCACTAAGAGCCCGACGGTCCTGGGCTCTGGCCTGCGTTTCGGATATCGTGATGTGCCGCATGGGAACGCCGCCTTTGCCCTCTTGAGCTGCTCTCTTCCTGGGCTTCAGCAACCCCACACAGCCAGCTCCTGGCCCTCCACCACAGGGTCTCCTTGTTGCCATACTCCGCTGGCTCTTGGACCTTGACATACACTTTAGCGGTGCCAACCCCAGGGGCTCAGTCCTGGGTCTCCTTCCTTCTCCCCAAGGGCTGCTTAGACCTGGATCAGTTTCCATGAATTTAAATACCACGTCAACACAGGAAGCCCTAAATTTTATCTCAAGCCCAGAACTTCCATCCGAATCCCGGATCTGGATCTGTAACTACTTGCTGAACACATGTCACTAGCCATCTCGCGGTCATAGCAAAGCTCACAAGACCACAGCAGACAGAGGTCATGGATTTCCTCCTAAACTCACCTGAAAACACCGTTTCTCACTAACAGCCTCCCAGCCACCCCAGTACTGCAGGAAAACGGAGCACCCCACATGCTGGTCCCACATGCGCTGGTTCTTACTCCGCTCCCACCTGAGGAAATGTGCAGTGTCCTGAGCTTTAACAGCCCTGAGTGCTCCAACCCACCCCCTACCCAGCCGCGAGGTCTGCCTTTGTAGACACAAACCCGTCAGCGGGATCAAATCCCTTCATACTAAGTCCTCCCGGGCCATCACTGTGCCTTGTCCCTGCCCTGCAATCTCCTGCCTGCTGTGCTAGTTTCTCCTGGCTGTGGGACAAAACACCAGGAACAGCATGGCCTAGGACAGCAGAAACGCACGGCCCCTCGCGGTCTGGATGCTGACATTCACGGCCACGGTGTCAGCATGGCCACACATCTGCTGCGGCTCTAGGAGCAAATCTCGCTTTGTCCCCAGCTCCTGCACTGTGGTGACCCTGCTCCTTGGCTGGCAGCTCCACTCCAGTCTCTGCCTCTGTCACATTCGTTCTTCCTCTAATGTCCTCTGTGTCCAAGTGTCCTTTTGACCAGGACACCAGTCACTGGATTCGACCTCATCCTAATCCAGTGTGACCTCATCTCCACTCGATGACGTCTGTAGAGACCCAATTCCCATGGAAGGTCACTTTAGAGGCCCTGTAGGTCAAGGCATGGATGTCTCTTTGGGGAGAGACTGGCTTGAAAGGGCAGAGCCCTGTCCTGTCACAGGCCCCGGGGACCGACACCCTCCCCTGGAAAGTCCTCCACCTCTCGTTCTCCACGTGACCGCCCCTCTCCTTGCTCACCCCTCCTGTGAGCCTACTGCGGCTCTCCCGTTTCTGTCATGGAACCCGCTGTACCCCGGGATCTGCACATCCTTGCTGCCCACTCAAGTGTCTCTGTCCAGAGCAGCAGTGGCCGGGGAGCAGTCTGGGGCGACGGGGAGGCTCCTCAGCCGCCTTGTCTACTGTGGTCCCAACATCTCCCGAGGCACAGAGCCCCGCAGAGTGCGACTTGGGAACTGCGTCTCTGATAGTATTTGGTGTGTATCATTTTCAATGTAATTGCAAGTAGCTGCATGTGGCCGGTGGTTCCTTGGGCACTAGGGTGCTGGACTCAGAGCCCTGGCTTCGGACCCACAGATGGGTCTGTCTCACAGATGTCAGTCTGGCCGGCAGCTAGCACAGGACAAGACACAAAGTTTTCATTCAGTAAATATCATATGCGAGTGGTAATGGGGCCTTGTTTTTTATTTGCAATGAGGTCAAGCATCTTATTGTACACTCCCTGAGCACTGTTTATACGTCTTTCATCCACAGGCTGTCTGCTTTTGTCTTTAGCTCTTCATTATTTTAAGCATGTTTATATATTAGGAAATTTGCCCTTTGACTACATGTTGCAAATATTTTTTGGCTGAGTGTAGTTTGTCTTCTTACTGTGGCCTTTGCCTTCTGGGAGTTTTAATTTCACATTTAACCAGCTTTACACACCGGTCCCTTTCTGTTCTCTGGGTCTCACATCTTTGTAAAATGCTTTTATGTTACACCCAGGTTAATCTAATGACAAATGAGAGTTTCATATCCCTTCTTACCCCAGTACCTTGCAGAAGAACATGTCAGCTGCATCGTGTTACTTTTTTCAGAAGAGTAATGAACTTTCATGAACCGAATGCCAATAACAACCACCAAAGGAGGAGGAATAAATGCACCCAAGAGTTTTAAAAAGAAAAGTTTCTTAGTCATGGAAATAAAGTTTTATTTGAGGGTCGGTTGTTTTGATTTGTAATTAAAGAGGAAAATGTCTCTTAAGAAACCCCAAACCCCAATACAAGGCCAAAAATAGGGTGCAAGAGGGCAGGACGGGGAGAGGAGCCCCACTGCAGAGCAGGCCCTGACAGGCACGTGTCTGGATTCGGACAAGAACTCCACACCTACTTGCCCTGCTGAGCAAATGACTCACTGCCTTCTTATGTATTCCTCTCTTCTTTTAGGAGAGTCAGCATCCCGCTTCCCACACCCCGCAAGTCCTGCCTACAAACGTGGTGACAAGGCCCCTGGAAGATCCAGCACAGTGCCCAGACAGCAGTGCTCATCCTAGACAGCATGGAGCCTGCCCTCAGGCTCAGGGCACTCCTCCTCAGCCACGCCAGCCAACTTGGGCATACCCACCAGGCTCGGAATGCCTGCATTTCTCATCGTTGAGCAAGTTTTCCTCTCGTTGTGACACCTGACAGGCTGGTGGATGATCCAAAATGCGAACATCTCATTGTTGACTGTAACAAATACCTGTCAATTTTAGACTGACAATTTCTACTTATGTTAAATTGCAGAGAGAAAAAGATAAAACACCCTCTCTTATGTTCTTATGAAAAGAAATAAGGAAATATTTGATACGAGCTTTTAAAGATTCAAACAAAAACCAAAGCTTTAGTTTTCTGATTTTCTAAAAAGAAGGAGGAGGAGCGGAGCAGCGGTGGCACTCATTCCCTGCAGAGCGACAGCTGCATCCAAGCTGCCCCTTGAGTGATGCACGTGTGTCTACAAGAGTCCTTACACGTGGAGGTCCCATCCACGTGAAAAAACTACATCTCGTTACCCATAAAAATGAAGTGAGAAAATGTTTCTGGCCCCAAAACTTTCCGCTTCTTAAGAGGAACATGACCGTAAGGCTGTAAACATTTTAATCACTTCCTCGATCGGATACGAGTGTGGACCTG
>NW_006203974.1:5522-11002 GCF_000334495.1 Tupaia belangeri chinensis
CCTAGGAAACCCCAGCCTTCCCCTAACGGCACCTTTTTAATGGCCCTGGGCCCTTGAGCCCTTTCATTGCAGAGACTTGCTACATCCGCCATGAGTTCATGTTGCACTCAGGTGTACGGAAAGGCATTTCTGCTCCACCTGGGGTGGGGGGGGCCTGCAGAGGAAGGAGGAACACGGAGACCAGCCAGCAGGAAATGTGCTGGCGTAACCTCCGGGGGCACTCACCCTGGAGGAAGAAGAGGGGCCAAGGGAGGATCTGGAATGAGTACCTCTCAAAACACAGAGGAGAAGCACCCCAGGAAATGCCTAAGGGAGCGAGGACGTGGGCGTGCACAGTGCTGGGCTAACAGTGTGTGTCAAGAGCCTCTGCGCAGCCAGGCCAGCCTCTCGAAGGCGCGGGGGAAGGTGCAGGGGAAGGCGCCTGGGAGCCTCCTCGGACCCCACGGCACCAAGCCTATCTGGGGGCACTTCTGCAGATATCACGGCGACCATCCGAGCGAGCTGCAGAAGCCAACAGTCCCCACAAACACGCCTTTTTTATTTTTATTTTTTTGTAAATAATCTGGCTGGTGCTGCCACTGCAAATTCTCATTGCCTCTCCATTCACTTAAAGGTTCCCAGAGGAGGCATGCCCTCAGCAAAGGCCCTGGAACTGAAGGCGCCCCGGGGTCATGCAGGCCAACACTCCAACCCGCCCCAAACCTTTAGACTGAAAAAAAAAAAACAACAACAAAACAAAACTGGGGTCCCAAGAAGTAACTTCTCAAAGTCACGCAAGTCCATCGCTGTCAGAGTCCAGCGAGCTCTAAAACCCAGGCCTTCCAAAGCCAGGCGGGTACTGCTCCCACGCAGCACACGGTAATTCTCGTTAGATGGAAAACAGAAATACTCAGAAGGTCCTGGGAGGGTCTTATTTCTTGAATGGAAAGTGAAGACTTGACATTCCTTAAGACTGCTGGTCAACCCCAGACAAGCCGTATTAAATAATGAAGTGGGAACAGGGACTGTGAAAATGTAAGGGTGGGGGAACAAAAAAAAAAAAAAGAGGGCTAGTTTCTTTCTTTAAGCAAATTGCTATAGATTTCAAAGCACTTGGAATTATTATTTTTCCTTTCATATCTTTGGCTCCTTCTTGGATTCTGGGTTCTGTTTAAATGTTAGTTTTACTGGAGTGTTTTATGAAGCCAAATTAACACCCGAAGGGGAATTAATGCTCACCTTTGTTCTGCAAATTCAGACTCCCAGAGTCAGTTAGGTGTCGAACATGTTTAAGGCTCAAGGACATTTCACACCAGAAAAACACATCAATTCACCACGAGGCAAGAACCTGAGGCTTGCAAAGCTAATCCTCTCTGGCTGCCAAACGCCAGCTCCCCACCCCTGCTCCTCCTCTGAGTTGTGCTACCTCCTCCTCCCTGCCTCGGTTTCCCCTGGGCACTGGATGGCTGCTGGAGGACCGGACGCTTGGGCATGACACTCTAATGCCTCAGTTGGTGTTACCTCTCTTTCTGTGGAGCCTCAAGGCAGGAAGGAGGGAATAAATCTTGTTCCCTGTGGTTGTCACTTCACCCGTCGTGCTGGGGCCTCCCTCGCGGTCTCTGGCGCTGCAGTGCCAAGGCTCAGGCGGCTGAGTGAGGGTTCTGTTTCATCTTGGCAGAGGCACGGCCTTTCCATACACAAATGAACATCGTTTCCCCGCACCTCGACACCATAATGTGTTTTCCATACACCTGCTCTGACATTTTCATGAAATCAGAGTGTCCCAATCAACTGAGGAGGGAATTAGCATTGTTACAACAAACATCCTGGAAGTGTGTGTTATTTTTCATATCTACATATCTCATTCCCATATGCTGCTCTGGAGAGATAAATTCTAGATTTAACACCCTACAAATCTAAAAGACTAAAAGAAGCACATTAGATTTTCTCCATCCCTGCCATTACGACTTGCGCCATACCAAGCTTAGGTAAACAGAGTTTTTGAAGTAAATCTCATACAAAACCTGTTTTCTCATGTTTCAGCACTGTAGATTCACAAAATACCTCTGGATGGTCATCCCCGAAAATTCACATAGTAGTTACACCTGCTGTGCTTGGTGGCCACGATTCGCTTGGTTTCTCAAGTGCTTTCACAAAGCTCTGATGGCAGGGTAGACTCTCTGTGATCCGACCTGCAGACCTGAGTTTCTGGGAACACAGGCTCGGAGGTGCTGCATGGGTGTTTAAAGCACCAGCTCTAATTAGCAGAGTGTGAAAAGGACAAGACTTGAAGTCGGTGACTTCCAACGCATCGTACCCCAAAGCACGTGGTGAGAGAGCCCCGTTCCTAGTGACCTCGCCTGCTATTGCATTTGGTGCTAAAATGAGTTTTTAAATCCTTGAGCTTTTATTTTTTAATCAGTTTCACTTTGTGACCCAAGAAACAGCTCACCTACGTCATCCATGTTTGGGCAAGGTAGAGTTAATTGAATGTTTAGCAGGGCCCACGCCTGATAGAGTTTTGTCAAATAACATTGCCACAGAACAGGACGGTGTTGAAAGGCTTTTAAAATGAAGTCTCGAACTGTAGCGCCCCCTAGGCGTGCTGTGAGAAACTTCGATGATTTGGTAACAGATAAACTTGGCAAGTACAGGAATCCTTCTCCTCAGTGTGTTTAGTATGCCAAGGCAAAAATGTGCATTAAGCAAACCTGAAACTCGTGCTCCTGTCCTAGAACGCCTGACTCCTCCCACGTTTTCCTCATCCTCCTCACATGCTTCTCTTCAACCCTAAGACCCAAGCCCAATGCTGAAAACGAGAAACCTTTCGTGGATCTATTTTTACGAAATACACTAAACACTTAAATCCTCCTTAGCGTTTATTGACTTCTGTGTTCACGTCAGTTCCCTGCCTCCCAAATTTAGCGTGTAAAGCCCTCGAGGGCAGGAAGAGCAGAGCTCTCAGAGCTCCAGAGCCTCACACGGAGAAAGCTTGCTGAAGGAGCGAGTTCTAGAGCGGCCTGCCAGGACAGAGCACGCGCCGCACTTCCACCTGCCTTCCTGCATACGCGCAGAACTCGCAGGGGGGAGACGAGGAATCCGTAACAACACAATTCAAGTACTGGCTCTGTATCTAGTTTAGCGAAGCATGGGACACCCAGCGCCCTCTTCCCAGTCATGTGGCCACTTCCGGATATTTGCCTGTTTAGAAAACAGATTCATGAAGATGCAGCTGCTGCTCGCTCGGAGCTCTGCAGGGATTCAAGAGGAAGGGGCAGGCTCGCCGAGCGGGGACCTCAGCCTCGGCCCCGCTCCAGCCCCGGGAGTGGCCTCACCACGAGGGGAAGGAGCGCGGGAACCTCACTTCAGTCTACACAGAAGCCCCTGGGCCTGCTTGTCCTGCCCAGCTGTGAACTCCTCACGGCCCTGGAAATGCTCGCAGCATGAACCTGACACAACTTCCGTGGAGATCAGAGATGGCCCAGCCCTCGGAGGTGACCCAGCCCGAGAATTCTAAATGCTAGGCTTTTAAACATTGTGGGCATTGCAGAAGGCGCATTGGAATCACTCGCAACACCGATCTGTCTCTCGATTCTGGTGTAGACAATGGTGTTGGCTTGAAAGAAACACGTGGGCACCTTCTGCACAACTGACACTTGCTTGGCCCTTGACTGAGGCTGACCTCCAGCTGACCCCACACCTGCTCGTGACATCACAAAGTGCATTGTCAACGCCAGTCCCACTTCTGCAAGCCTGCCTCAAGGCCTCAGGCTGTAGGGGACTTCCTGGTCCCAGTGCGGGAGGAGGGACACTGTCTCCTCCCAGTGTAGACTCAGCAAACCACAGCAATCCTGCGCAGGAGGCAACCCGGGCGCATCTCCATCTCTGAGGAGTGACCATGCTACAAATGCAGAAGGCGCATTGGAATCACTCGCAACACCGATCTGTCTCTCGATTCCCTTGACTGAGGCTGACCTCCTGCTTCGGCAGGATCCCAACCCCAAGAAAACAGCGGAGCCCGTCACGGAACAAGGTGAGCAGCAGTCTAGCCACAGTCCAGGTGACAGACACCCAGCCTGACCTCCAGGTACCCCCAGGGATGGCTGTCAGGCCATCATTCCAGCTTGCCCCTATTCCCCTGTCCCAGAGGTAATCTGGGCAGCCGGGGAGTCTGCTCTGCAGTGCTGTGAGCTGCTCTGCACATGCCCTCAACCGTAGGTGACGGCGGGCACACCACAAAGCTCATCAGACGCCAAAACTAGACATCACAAAGCTGACGTCCCGCATCCTGGCGGGGCCATTGCACAAGTTCTTCCACTTCCAATCTGGGCTGCTCCAGACCCTCCAACCACTCGCCATCCACCCACCACCTCACGGGCTTTGTCTCCCGAGCCGACACGTAACGAGATCATCTAACCCCAGGGCCTGGCTTGTGCATGCTTCAGTCCCTCGCATGGCTACACCGGTGCTTGGTGGCAGTGCGACATCCCAGTTCCCAGCGGGCGGGGCTCCCAGCTGCCTGCCATCCCCAAGCTCCTTCCCTCTGGCTTCTGTGCACCCAGGATCCCATTAGTCTACCAGGAAGCCAGCATCGGAGAGGCACAGGGCGGGGAGATGCAGGTTGGAGTGACACGCCCTTACTGGAGCTCTGAGCGGAGGCGACGTGACTTCCTAAGATCCGCCACAGGAATCCGATGGTGCGACAGGAGGCGCAGGCAGCAGACATGCCCTTCTGTTCTGCCTTGTTCTCAAGTCGAAGCAGCATGGCGACCAAGGCCTTCTGCCGGTTATTAATGAGGAGCCGAAAGCCATTCAGCAGCTACTTGTGGGTCTTTCATCTTAGGAACAAACAGCACGAGGTCGCCGCACGGGAACGACTTCTCTGAGCGCTGGCACCTGTCCGTCACGTGGAGTCTGTCGGTCGTTGTTGGGCCTGAAGCCTAGTTAGCACAGGAGATGCAAGGGAGCGAGGGAGGGCGGGGGAGAGGCCAGATCTGGGAACCAGCTCACACCCTGAACGTGAAAGGTTTGCAGTGAGATACCGCGGCCTATAGGAGGAAACACGGCCTAAATCCCTGCTTCGGGAAGATAAGTGCTCCGAGTCCTGTAAGCCAGATGCACACCGCTGAAATGTGATGGGAAACTTTGTGATGTGAAGACTAAAAATCACAAGGAGGAACCAGCAGCGCTTAATCTTCTGTTGGATGACAATTCCAGATAGACTGATCGAGGTACCTGCTGCCTGATAAACCAGTCAATATTGCAGATGGTAGATACTGGCGGGAAACAGACACTGCGGAAAGAGAGAGGGGGCTGGGGGCTGAGGCGCTCCTCACGGCCTTTCTCCTCCCAGCCCCTGGCTCAGTCAGGAGAGGTCTGCACTGCCCACCGTGCTGTCACAGCGCAGATCAGCAAGCGCCCCAGCCCGGCCGGCGGGCCATTCTGAGCACGCACACGGGCGTGCTCTGGCCAGGCCAGAGGCAGCCCACGGGGGTGGTCTG
>NW_006203974.1:11293-19064 GCF_000334495.1 Tupaia belangeri chinensis
GAGCACGCACACGGGCGTGCTCTGGCCAGGCCAGGTGCCCTCGGGGCAACATGTGTTTCTGTACCTGAGAAGTGCACGTGGAGAATGTCTTGGAAAGGAGTCCCTCTACTTCAACGAGAGCCACATTTCAGGCAGAGATATTTGTAGTGAGTCTGTGCCTAAAATCCTTCGTTGTATTTTTTTAATCCCCTGGCAGAAACATACACCAAACACTCACAGAAGAACCAGCACAATCGCACATGCTGGCCTAACGAGGAGGTCACACGCCGCGGAAGGAATAACCCGAGACGGGAAGGTATCCCGAGCTTTGCACGTGGCCGTGTCTGTGCGACACGCCTGCGTGCACGTGCCAGTGTGTGGACCTAGCTCCCAGCCATGTGTTTATTGCCACATTTATTTGTAGGAAGTGTGATAAGGGGTCTTTGAACGTGGCTGTCTCGGAGCTTATTTATTAAATAACTCACTAGGCTTCTCCTCTGGAAAAATTTCCAACTATAGCACGAGAGAGCCCCGAGAGGAGCTGACGGCGAGGAGGGGCCACGGAGTGTCCCTGCCCTGGGTTCCTTATTAGGGCACCGTGTCACGTGGCCGTTCCTGCCGGAAACTCAGCTAATTTCCCTCTCCTGTGGAGATCCCGTTTTTCCCTGGATGTCGGTGTTTGCTGAGGAAACGTTATTTGGGCTTGTTTCTTTCGAAGCTTCTTGCCGTCTGCCTCCACCTGCTGGAAAGGCCCGGCCACTCTGCAGAGTGCAGCTGCAGCGCCGTATTTAGGGATGTCTGTTTTCACACCCAGAAGAAAATAGAAATTACAAATACATGGATGTTTACTTATAAACATCATGTGCAAATTAAATGTTAAGCATCAACCTACTATACAATCGTGTAATCAAGGTATTTTAAATATAGTTCCGAGTAAAAATCATTTCATTTTAGGAAAACAGACTTTATGTTGATGCAATAATCCAGAATATTTATCAAAATACAGTTAATTAAAGGTGAAATGTAAATCGTGGCATTAAACTTCTGCACATTCACAAGCACGGCCGCTTCCCCGGCTGCTCATGGCTGTCAGTGACTGCAGAGGGAGTTGCAGTCTGTCCGTACGGAACGCCATTCACACAGCAGCCCGGCCCCGCGGGGTCTGTGTGCGAGGGCACACATATAAATTCTAAGAACTCATATCATTTACCTGATACATCAGGAGCCATTGCAGACTGCTGTGTAAATTCATATTTTGGTACTCTTTAAAAACTGGATTATTATTGACCCAATAGACCATAACAGCTCCAAAGAAGCCATTACTGTCTGTTGTGTAAATCCTTCATGGTGGGTGTTTTATTGACCCTTTGGAGCCATCAGGATCTGTCTTGTCAATCCAGCTGCCATGTACATGTACCAAATGCATGTGCTGAAAATGCCTCGGAAATTGAAGCTGTAGTCAAATTACCCTTGTTCTTGTCCAATAAGTTGCAGTATGCAAGTGGGTATTTCCACTGCAGTTTCTTTCTCTGCCTCCAGAATTCCACTTCCCTGTGTGTATAAAGATGTTGAAATTTTGAAATGTGGGTAAGGAAGTGGCCATTTTATTTCAAGGTTAAAGGGGGGAAAAAAAAAACAACGGAGAGGCTTGCTTTGCATGAAACGGTGTCTCCGAGTTCACAGCAGCTGCGGTGAGATCCCTCTATGGCAGGCTTTTGGAAACCAGCGAGATTCTCTTTTAACTGTTTAAACTCTCGTTTAGTGTTTTTCCACCTACCTATAATTTTCTCTCTCTCTCCCTTTTTTCTTAACAACAAAACAACAATGAAAGTGGGCACTGGAATATTTTCAGGGTCAGGCCTTTGAGGATTTCCTGCTTGTGAGAGACTGGGCCCACCCACAGGGCTTGGACAGGAGTGTCTGAGATGGCGAGTAATCGGTTTGTTTGTCTCCCACTGTAGCCAGAACTATGCAAATAACGTGGATTTCCCATCCTGCAAGAGAGGATATTTTCTGAAAATCAAGCTATGAACAAAATATAGGCTGGAGTTCCCCAAAGCAGAGTGAGTCTTGAGGTCGTTAGATGTACCCTTACTGTCTAGTGCAGGGCGCAGGTTTGCTGCGTTTTTTAAGCTAGGGGAAAAATGCTGATAGAATAATAGTTTCAAAACTTATGGTCAACAGAACATCTGCTTAAAGAGACCAATAACACTTCTTCAAGTTATAAAAGATAGGATAAAATTAAGTGCTCTATAACCGTATTATATCCCCCTAAAACATAATATAATACTTATGTTATTTTCATCTGTAATTCTTACCATTGATAGCTTAAAATGCTGACGTTTACAGGTAATTGGCAAATGGAAGATCGCTTGATAGCAAACTCATTGACTTGGTTTTTTAGTTCTATACCAAGTCAAAGAGTCTAGAATTGCACCTTCGTAAGGAATTGCTAGCGTAATTCTCTTAAGAACATGCCGTTGGCTTTTGCAACTATCTCCTACCCGCTGCATTGCGCTTCATCCGTGCTCCAGAGAAAGGAGGGGGCACGTCTTCCTAATGCTGCAGAGAACAGCACGAGAAAGCCTCCACGGAGCCCTGGCCTTGCTAACCTCAACTGCTCCTCCGCCATCCTCTGGGGAGGATTTGTTTGAATTCATCCCTAAGAGCTGGTTGGTTTTCCACCCGGGAGGCCTCTGACAGCCACCGCGAAGAAATAGCCATGTCGCAAAAACAGCGACACAGACTGGCAGTCACAGCAGAGAAGCTGAATGTGGCTGCCCATGCTTCTGTCTCGTAGGGGAATCCCAGCCCCTCCATGGGACCCCTCAGGGACTGTCCACAGGCTGCAACTTGGGCAGGGCAGGGTTAATGCTGGGCTGCTGCCTGGCAGGGACCAGCTGAGCCAGACAGGCACCTCCTCTGCTGTGTTAACCTTCCCAACCAAGAGGAGAGGCAGGACAGATCCTCCTTACAGCAGCCCTGGTTCATTTATCCAGGGGAGGCACACACGCATGCACACACACACACACACACACACACACCCCAGGCATGGAGACCTTACAGGCTGATGATCCTGCTTCTTGCCAAGGAAATCCCCAGACAGGCACTGCCCTGCAAGTAGAAATACCCTCTGGTTCTGCAAGTCTAGCTGGCCAGGCAAGCGAGGTCACGGAGGGGCCGGCATGATGAAACTCAGCCAGCTGCCTGTGTGTCGCCTGCAGCCAGCATGCACGCTGGGCATGGGGACCAGCTTGCATGAGGGCTTCCCGCTCGCCAGGGTGAATACTTACACTTGGAAAACACAATCCACTCTCCTCTCACTTCAACAGAAGGGGGAACCAGGGAATTTGTTATTTGAAATAAAATGGGACTTTGGGAAAATTATTTCTTGAAAATCCTGGTTCCCACTAAATCCTGCCCCAGCCCACATACAAGGAAACTGGCCCCCTCTGCACAAAGCATCCCAGTGTTCTGCAAGGTTAGGACTTCCACCCCATGCCCAACCACTTGCCAAGAGTCTCAGACCCAGAGGAAAAGCAGGGCTCTAGGGGCAGTTCTGGGACTCTGCATGCCCAGGGCTCCCATGCAGGGGGCACTCACCTCAGCACGCACAGATGTGCCCACGCCACTCACACGTCACAGTTCTGCCCTGCCAGCCACAGGGTGCCCTCACTGGAGGGCCCGTTGGTGATCTCGCTCATGAAGACACCCACTGGCCACATGCGCTCACTTCATACCAACCTGAGGGCGATGCTTGCAGGAGCCAGAGATGCGGCGACCCTGGGATGGAGCCCGGACAGCCGAATCTCAGTTCTCGGCCCTGCCCTTCAGGCACAAGGGCAGCCTGGAGGGAAACTCTAACATTCCCATGGAGAAAGCACCCTGCCGTGGCCTTCTCCTCCCCAGGAAAGGAGCGCAGGCGCCTGGCAGGTATTTCTCATGTATAAATCCATGATACGGAAGACCCGTGTGAGGCAGAAACCCGCCAAGCTGCTGGACGGTGATGCCAACGGGCTGTGCTGATGCCCGCCACCCGTGCCTGCCCCACGCGACCGCCCAGAGCCGCAGCTGCAAGTGCAGCAGCCGGCTGGGCGCTCGAGACCCAGAGTAGGGTCCTGACTTTCTCTAGCAGGCACATCTGTACGCGGCTGAAGGGTTTCCCAAGCGTGCTCAGGGTGAGAGTGGGAAAGGAGACCCAGGGTCTCCCTCCGCACCCTTGCCTACCGGGGAGTCAGCCCGCCTACCAGCGCCCAGACCCCACAACACCTGGCCCTCTGGGGGGGCAGCTCCAGGAAGGAGAGCTCTCCCAGGCCAGGCAACACCCCAGGTCAGGAGAAGGAACACACTCTGCTCCTGGGTGCTGCGTGTTTCTCAGCCGCAGGAGCACGGGAGGGAGGAGGCCTAGCCAGTGGTGCATGGCGGAGCACTGGAAACTGCTTTCCCGCCATGCACACCCCAGCCTTGCAGGAGTGTCGGGTAACCCTGACCCTCAGACAGCACAGCAGCAATGCCCCGGAAGCCCAGAGCGAGACCTCCTCCCAGAGTGCCCTCACCCGCCTGGCCCGGGGGGGTGGGGACTTCGCTCCCTTCAGCACAGGAGCAGGGAGCAGTAAGGGGCTTGTCCACGCCCAGACCCTCACAGCCTGGCAGTCCTGACGCGTTACAGCCAGTGTGGGGAAGCAGAGGCCGGGGCACCCCTGCTCGTGTACTCAGTGCCCCATGGGAAGGCGAAGGGGAGCCCTCCAAACAGCTCTCCCTGGGTGACAAGGTCCGGGTGCCTCCTGAGCTGACTGCACTGCCAAGACCCCAGGCCAAGCTCAGCCGTGTCAAGCCTGTGGAGACAGTGGGTGTCCTGGGCCACCGCCGTCCCCCGTCACAGACCAGGGCTGGCTCCCTGGGGAGAACGGACCCCCGCCTGGAAGCACTCATCCACAAGGCTTTCGCCACCTCAGGCCACCTCATTCCCCAGGATACAGGACTTGGTAGTATGAAGCGGAAACTGTCCCCAGGGTGCTGTGACAAACAGGTCCGGAGAACAAACCAGGTCCTGGAAACCGAGCCTGTGGGACTTCCCAGCCCGCGCCCACGCCCCACTGGCACGGTCCTTCCTCCCCAGGCCTAGAGAGACGCCATGGCCCCTAGGCGGCTGCAGGCGGTGAAAACGGCGGGCACAGTGAAGAGGGTGCTGCGGGGGAGACTCCCCAGCTCTGCGGGGACAGAGGTCAGCCAGGCCTTGGGGGAAATACCAACTTCTCCACAGCTTTACCCCAAATGTTCCCGTCTCATTTTCTCCTCTGTGGCCTCCCTCCAGGAGGACGGGAGCGCTCGCCCCTGCAGCGGGCTCCTAGTAAGGCGGGCGCAGGCGGGTCCCCTTCGCCCCCCTCTGCTCCCGGCTGCGCCGCCTTCGCCCCCTTTCACCCTGGGCCTCTTACCTATTTTCAACATGCCACCCCACCCGCAGTAGGTGGAAGGGTGCTGCTTCCTCTCTGCCTCTTCCCCTCAGCGCATGAACTTTAGATGTGCTGGCACGCTCTCCCTGGCCGACCCGCCTGCTGTGAGTAATTGTCTAGAGAGAGCAGGAGAAGGAGCGCTTTTGTGAAAGGCAGTAGAGAAGACAGACATTATTATGATTGGGAATCTGCAGCTCTCTTCTCTTCTTTCTTTTCTTTTATTTTTTTCTGGATCTAACAGCTGTTTCCCATCACGACCGGTGTTTGAAAGACACTGCGTGCGTGCGTGTATCGGCCTCACAATTAGTTGTGCAGGCGGTTAATAACTTACTTGCCACTGTGTCTGATTTCATCAGGACAGGCCTGCCTTCTCCTAGTGCCAGTGTCCAGTTCTCTGCCAGTGCCCTGGGAGGGGTGCATGTGGGGGTGGGTGCAGGGAAGCACCTGCCAGTGCCAGGGAGGTGAGACCCTCAGCTCCTGGACAGGGGAGCCATCTCGGGGAGCTGGAGGCTGTGTGCAGGGTGCCCACCGACCACATCCCGCCCTCTGCCCAGAGTCAGCACAGGGCCCCCCACACGTCGAGGTCACGGACCATCCCAAGTGTCACATTAGCTCAGACATAAAAGCCCTGAGCCCTTGGTGGGAGGCTGCCGTCAATGGTGCCAAATTATGCGTGTCTGGTCTGCGGTGTGATCTGCTGCCGTTCATTAGGGGCTCAGCTGCGCCCATCGCCTCATTTTTCTTGGGCCGCGAGCTGGTCTGCAGGGAGTCCCAGCACCGAGCGGCCAGTCCATCCTGGGCTCACTCAGCAATTTTGCTCTTTGGATTTTTTCTTTTAATGAAAAATTTTTCATGCAAAGTAGTAAAACAGGCCTGGGACTCAATTTGAGTCCTGCAACGGGTCCTGCAAGAAGAGAGCGCGGGCAGTCACACCTCGGAAGGACTTGACGGGTGGCCCGGCAGTGCAACTGCTGGGCCATCACAGCAACGAGGCGGTGGGAGCCCACGTGGCCCTCAGAAGGCTGCAGAGCACACCCACGCCAGGACGCGTCAGCAGACACCCAGAGGACTCAGGACTCCTGCGGGTAATGGGAGTTGCCCAGGCTGCCAGCGAGGCTCTTCTGTTTCTAAGCAACCAGATGGGGCTGGAGAGACTGAAGCAGACCACGCAGACACCCCAGTCCAGGAGCTGTGTAGGACTGGGGGGGCCTTGCTCCGACCTGTGCAGGCTGCTGTGCCCAGCTGGAGGTGCCAGAGAAGTGAAAGCTGGGCCTGGAGGGAAGGAGCTGGAGGCGGCGCTGGCTCTGGGAAGTGCTTCCTGTGCCCTTGGGCCTCCATTGCCTCTGCCCATCACCAGGGGAGACCCTGCAGAGCCCTTCAGTTCTGGGGAGCAAAGGTCTTATCTCTGAGTTTAGCAGCAAAGTACTCGTGAGGCCAGACCGAGACCCACAGGGCTGCGCAGAGGCCCGGGCAGCAGGACACTTCTCATCACTGCATCCCCAGGCCGTCCCAGAGAAGCCGCGTAAAACAAAGGTGAGATTTAGTGTTACCCCTCACGCCCATATGAGCCAGAAATCCCATTTCAGGGGTCAGACAGTGGCTCGGCCCTAGAACAATGCCACAACGCCGACCTGACAGTGCAGAGGCTCTGCAGACCCCCTTGACTATGCCAGGCACACGTGGGCCCACCCGTCATAGCTGCCTGGGCCTGGGGGCACTGGGCAAGAAGACCCTGCCAGGGGGGCTGCTCTCTCACTTGTGGAAGTCACAAACCATAAACTGGGGAGGAAAAAAGAAGGTAAGAAGAAATAGCCATTTCACCCAAGTCCAGGGAAGCTGCTGGCTACTGTACTGAATGAAGAGTCTTGAAAACACGTGGGGCCCAAGCCCTGTGGGAGCCGGGTAAGAGGCCCACATCCGGGGCTCCCCAGACAAGGCCTGGGGGGAAACCCCAGCTCCCAAATCAGCACAGTCTGCTTGTGACCGAGGGGACAGGAGACGGTCCGAGGGTCTGAGGGTCTGCCCTCGCAGCCATGAAGCTGTGCCGTCTGACGCCTCTGGGCAGGTTACCCGTATTTTTGGAGACACTGCGGCAGAAACCGGGAGGACTTAGGCCCTTGGCGTTGTGCCCTTGTCCACTGGGCGCGCTCTTTGGCGGAGAGATCCGGCAGTCGGGGTGTCGTGCTGGTTGTGTTTCTCAGGGCACTCGGCAAAAAGAATTTCTTTCAGAGGTGATTTCATAAACATTACTTCAAGAGGGGAATGGAAGATGCCAGAGGCGGGGAAGTCCAAGGTGCCGCCAGGCCCCAACGTGGCCTGGCCTTGTCTCTTGCATTCCT
>NW_006203974.1:19095-21089 GCF_000334495.1 Tupaia belangeri chinensis
TTTATCTGCACGTACCAAGCCAGGCTTGGTTCGGAGTTCCCGGGAGCACGCTGACCCAACGAGGTGACCGCAGTCAGAGGGAGAAAACGAAAGGAAAGTGACAGCCCACCCGTCTCACTCAGCGTGTTTATATGTCTCAACCAAAAAAACGTAAAGTAAAAAGAACACGCCGTGCACCAAATGGAGTGTCAGGAGCATCGTGTAAAGCACACTTATCTTGGAGACTCTGATCCCGGCTGAAGCGCCATTAGCAAGCCCAGGGTGGGAGCTGGCCGCCTGCGCGGAGGAGGGGGCTCTCCCCGGGAAACTCACTGTGCGCCTCAGAACAAGACTCCTAGAGGTGCCAGGGCAGGCCGGGGCTGGACCGGCAGGGGGGCGCCTTGGCCATCCCTGATGGGAGAGGAGGGCGCAGCTTTTGGGGCGCACACTTTTGGAGAGACCCTGACTGCAGGATCAGAGATGAGGGTTGGAACCTGTGAAAGCCTCCATTCCTTTGTCTCATCCAGGCCTAACGAAAAGGCAGAAAAATAAGGGTGGGGCCTCAGGTGATCCAGTTTCTTCGCTTTTCACTTGCAGAGACAAGCAAAACCTGAACCTAGAAACCGCATCTGAGTTTGTACTCGTGTTCAAACCAGAGAAGTTCAAGGGGGAACGACGAGAAAACAGTAGGGACTGGAGAAAGGGGTTCACAGAGGGGCCCTGGGGCCGGTCAGAGGATCGGTGGCTCAGGAGAGGACGCCGGAGCATCCCCAAATGTTCCTCGTTCACAGAACGATGCAAGGGGTGCAGCAGTCACTTCTCTGAGTCTCCGATGGCCCCGATGGCTGTCTGGCAGGACCAGCTCAGTCTCTGACAGCCGCCTCCGGCAGGTCCTTGCTCACGAACCTGCTTCACTGAGCGTCCACACTTCCCATGAAACCACTCGCCTTGCTGAACAGGGTCAAGCTCCATGTGTGCTGTTTCCTGAGGGGGAGGCGTGCACTCAGCGCTTTCCATGGGCCCACGTGGGTTAACCACAAAGACGAGAACCGAAGGCACAGACTATTCATGGGACAAAACGCAGGAGTGCCTTAGACAGGAAGGCCAGAGACCCTCGAACATCAGTGGGTGAAACAATGCTACAGTGGTCAGCCAGCGGTTAAGGTTAAGGTGCTGAATCTCACATGACTGAGCAGTTCAAGTCCCAGACCCGGCAGCTGGAAAAACACAATGAGATGGGGACAGCGGGTGGCGTCGTGGCTAAGGGGCTAGATTCCCACATGGCTGATCACAGTTCAAGCCTTGGACCTGGAGGCTTGAAAATCACTCCAGATATGTGTGCATATGTGCCGAAAATCCCAGAGGATAGGGCAGAGAAAGGATTGTGGCATGGCCATTACTCCCGGGGAGTGATTGACCGCTTTCCTCGTCTTATGTGCCCTGTGACAAAAACCTAAAAAGAAACACACCGGTGTGTGTGCGTCCAAAACCCTGAGAGTGAAGGAGAAGGGTCTGCAGCATGGCCATTCTCCCCACCACCCCGGGGGTGCTGTCTCACTTTCTGCCTCTCTTTCTCTCTCTGACAAGCACATGCACTTTGTAACTTTTTTTTTACAAAAAGAATAAGAAATGACAGAGTGCCCTTTATAACTTGTTTTTTTACAAAAAGAATAAGAAATGACAGAGCCAGCAGGTGGTGTGGTGGGTTAGGGCACTGGACCCCACGTAGTCGATCATGGTTCGAGTTCCAGACCCAGCAGCTTAAAACACTTTGGGCACAGGTGTGTGCATACCTAAGTTCCTGAGAGGCGAATGTGGGAGAAGAGACCGAGGCATGGATCTTTCCCCCTGGAGGGTGTTTTCTTGCTTTCATGTATGCACCCTATCCAAATGTGATATATACCACAGAAAATGAGAGCCAAAAGACGCCTGTGGGAAGCACTGACCACGGAGGGGGAAGCTGCGGGTGTGAGGCCGGGCGCCTGCCAAGGGGCAGGGAGCTGAGAGTCAGCAGA
>NW_006203974.1:21549-30132 GCF_000334495.1 Tupaia belangeri chinensis
CGGCCCTCCTCCTCGACGCCTGCTTTCATTACCTCTCCTGTGCCCTCCTAATCTGGGGTCACGTGTGTCAGCCTTGGCCAGTTCCCTGTCTGTCCACTGCTTGAGTGGGTTTCCATCCCAGCCTCTCTGGGCTGCGTGGGGTTCTATCCACTCTGAAGTCTCGAACCCCACTCTGGGAGACACCGAAGTTACCCTTCCCTCCCCTCAAGCTTCTGCATCTCCCTCCCTGGACAATGTCCCACGTTTACACGGAATTTAGTACCTTCCATCACGTCGGTCATCAAGGTCAGTGCTCGCGGTACCTGATTGTTGGCCTCCCGTCCTCTGCCATCACCACTCTCCTGTCCACACTTCCTCCTCTTCTGGACCAGTGTGGTACCTCACACAGTCCCTCTGCCTTCAGAATCGCCACACACACACACACACACACACACACACACAGAGGGCTACCTGAAACGCGTATCCGGCTCTGTCATTCTCTCCGAGAACCGTAGTTTGGCCTTTATCTGTACGAGTGAGATTCTAAGCCCCTCGGCATGTGGAAGACGCCCCAGAACCTGGTATCTGCATTTCCAAGCTCCTTGTCCTCACACCCTGCCTTGCCCATTAAAGCTTGGTCATCAGAAAATGCTCAGGATCACCGAAGCACCTCTCAGCATTTCCGGTTTCCAGCTGCCGCCTGTCCTTCCTCCTCACGGCCACTACCGAGGTGAGGCTGCTGAGCCCCTGAAATGTGGCTGGAGGTGTAAAGTGACCACATATTGAAGATGATGTTCATATACTGACTGTATGTTGCAATGACAAGAGTTTTGATATGTTGGTCTACGTCAACTATCGGTCGTCGGGAAAGCCGTGACGTTTTTGCGTAGAAAAATGCGCCACGACTTTCCCGACGACCCCCTACGTTGTTCATATTAATTCACTTGTTTCTTTTTACTCTTTTAATATGAAAGCTCAGTAGTTCTGTGCATATGGCTACTGAACAGTGGTTTGGGCCACCTCCCCCGCCTCCTGCGCCTCTCTCATCCCTCCATGTCTTCTCCTGTCGAAGTTCTTCATGTCTCTCGTGCCTTGGCACCCCCAGGGAGCCTTCCTGACGCTAGTGGGCTGGGCCAGGGGCCTGAAGCCGTGCAACGGAAGACACCTGTGTGCACCTGCCACACGCGACAAACCCATGGGCACTGTCTGCTTGCTCCTGCCCGAGTAGACCGCCAGCACCTCGAGAGTGGGGCCCACGTCAGTCACGTGGGCAGAAGCGCACGTCATCAGGCATCCTCTGCTCGTCCCAGCACAGGTGATCCGTCCCCACGCTAACTCGGGACTAGCCATGGGAGGGCATGGAACGAGGCGGGGCCAGCCTATTGGAGACGGAGAGGGCCTTGGGGAATAGCCGTTTCTGAGTGCCCACGTACCTGGGACTAAGCCACTCAATTCCACTCAGCACTGCCGAGGCTTCCTGCCTGCCCACTGTCACACGCTCGGGCAAGGCTCACAGAAAGTCCACTACAAAAAAAAAGCCCGGCCTGCACAGGTGAGACCGGAGTGAGTAAACGTGGGCTTCAGGGCACAACCGCCGGAGAAGAGCGTATTGTCCGAGAATTCAGAGAGAAGGAATTCTCCAACCACGTGGAAGATCAGAAAGGCCTCCCAGAGGCCCATCAATACTGATGGGATGTCAAAATGAAGAGAGGTGGTGGGGGAGAAGGGGAGGGGGAGGCAGGCAGGTGGGATGGGGTCAGCTGGCCCCACGAACCGGCCCGCAGATGGGACTGACTGGGCTTGTAGGGTGTGACGTTCGTATTGCAAAGTGGACCAGTTTGCTGGGGCTGCTGTAATTAGGTCCCACAGGAACAGAGTCCATGATCCCAGAGTCAAGGTGGCGGCAGGGCCAGGCTCCTCCCAATGCTCTGGGGGAAAGTCCTTGTCCTGATGACCTCTGCAGAGACCCTATTTCCAAACGAAGTCCCATTTGGAGGTACCGGGGGTCAGGACTTGGGCAAATCTTTCTGGGGACACATCAACCCACAGCAGGAGTGCCATGACGTGGGATTAAAGGAAGTCTAGGAGGCAGCCATGGCACGAGATGTCACGGCTCACGCACTCTCATGCCAGCAACCTGGACACACATGTACCTGCGCGCCCCGACAGGTCACCATGCACGATCCCCGTCCAAACCTCCCCACCTGCGTTCCCCGGGAAGAAGGAATTCTGACATGTTCAGGTTTCCCTGAGTTTAGACCCTAAAAGGAGCCACCTCCTCACGGCGTCAGTCGTTGCCTTCAATAAGAGGCTGCAGAATTAGCAGAGCAGCTGCAGGCTCCCTGGCTCCCGCCGCGGGCCAGGCCGGCACCGAGCAGTGCTAGTGCCACCTAGTGCCAGCAGCCAGTGACGGCGGCCCCCGCACATTCCCACAGGCACGAGCTGCCTTCAGCTTCCAAGCCTGTCACTGCTCTGGGTCCTCAGGCCGCTGCAGGATCCCCAGAGTACCTCCAGGACCCCCTCTCCTCCCCGCTGTGCTCACAGTTTGCAGATCTGCCAGCTCACCCAGGCATGGAGGGGGACAGAAAGCCGTGGGGGCACAGGTCTGTGGGTGCCGTCCCTGCTGCTCGCTCCCAGGTCCCCCCACACGTCCTCAGTGACGCGAAGGGTTTTTGTTAAAGTAGTGAGTTCTGGGTCAGGACACTATGAGCCACTGATGCTCAGGAAAATGTGCCATTATTTCATCAAAGCAGAGGGCGCAAACAGGCCCATGGACACCCACAGCCCCAAGAACTCAGTCCCTCACACACAGGCTCGTCCATCCGCCGGGAACCTCACACAACCCACGGGGCAGGATCGCAACACAGGCCCGATCAAATTCATTAATCTTATTTTCTAATGAGGGGCTACTTTTTGATAGGCTCTCCCTCCTGTGCACCCTGCAGTCAGCCTGTTCAGGATGGGCCAGGCCTTCCAGCCTCCGCCGTGGCACCTACCACTGCAACACCATGGCCAGGAGACCACGTTCCGTGCCTGGAGTCTGCCAGGACTTGGATCCAGACAAGTTCACCTGCCTCTGGGACGCCCTGACCACATGGCAGTGCTCCTCATCCAGGGACAAGAACTACTGACGCCTTCCTGACACCCACTTCAGTGTTCTGGGCATTTTCAAAACTCTTATCTAACTTACCTTTCTTTTGGTGGTGGAGTGTGTGTGTGTGTGTGTGGGGGGGGGCTGGTCTTGCTAGAGAGAGACAGAGAGGGAAAGTGAAAAATGAGCCTCCAGGGGGATGGCCATGCCACAATCCCTTCTCCTCCATTCTCCTCAGAACTCGGCCTGCACACACACACACACCCAGCATGATGTTCAAGCTGCCGGGTCTGAGGCTCACATCGGAGTCCGGCACCTTAACCACGACGCCACCTGCTGGCCCCTAGTTTGCCTTGGAGGCAGTCTTTTGAGGTAGGAAATGGAGTTATTTCTGTAACCTTTTTTTTTTCAACAGAATGCACAGAGAAAGGGAGAGCGTCTTCCTCCACAGACGAGTGGTTTGTTAGGGACGCGCAGGCCACCCCCTTCTTGCTGGGACAGCACGCTCCCCGAACGCAGCTGGCTCTCCACCGGAGGGTACCCCTGCCACGCCCCCTGGCACAGCTGGCCCCTGTGAGTGAAGGGCATGCACTGGGGCTTCTCCAGAGGGGACGTGCGCTCCCAGGAGGGTCCGGCCCGCCCTTGTCCCCATGTGTGGTGGTTCAGGTTGTGCATGGCACAGCCAGGGGTGGGAGCACTGGCACGCCCGGGTCAGTGCACATGGCACCCGCTGCCGTGGTGCGTGCAGCCACAGGGGCCAGCAGCAGCTCTGGGTGTGTCCACTTGCTGTGCCTCTCCAGCTGCCTGGGCAGGTCACGCCCGGGCAGGGCCGTCTGTATACTGGAACCTTCCTGGCCGGCCTGAGGGGAGGGCTCCCAAACAGAGGATCAAGGGAAATGTGACAGCTGGCGACTCCAGGGAACTCTGTCCTACTCTAGTTTCAAGGACAGTGAGAAACAGGAAGGTAGAGTGGGAGGCGGCCTGGCTTCCTCGTGACAGACAGCTCGTGGTGGTACCTGAACCATGCACTGCCACGCCCCCCTGTGATTTACACACCAGCACGTGTGCAACAACGTGACCCCTGGACAGCTGGAAAGCCTGTCAGTGCTTTCACGTGATCTGACATCCCAGAAGGCAGGAGTGTTGCGGGCCTAGCTGGAGGCCTGCTCTTACCGGGCTATGCAGGCCTCCTGCTGTAAATCTGCATTCACTTCTAGAAAGAGAGGCAGAGCCGTGGCTGTGACTCACAGGCACCTCTGTCCCCAGGGTCCCTACTCCCGGGCCGTTGCCGGCGGCCTCTGCCCTGTCTTCTCAGGGCCTGGTAATATACTGTCAGGCTAGCTTCGAGCCTTGGCCTCAGCTGCTGCAGAGCACTTCCTACAGACCCTGAAGCTAGCTGGGGGTTCACGTCTTCTGCTCCCCAGGTGTGACTTTCCTAGTAAGTTGGAGAAGGGGCGCTGAGAAGCGCATCCGCGGCCCCTCCCGAGCCATGGCCTGCACCGCGTCTGTTCCGTGTGCAGAGAATGCCCAGCACCTGACTTGCACCCCCAGGGTAACCCCCGAACGGGAGGATGCCACATTGTTGAACTTGGTAAATATTAGCCAAGTAGTTCCCTGACAGGTAACCCAACACAAAAACATTTCCAGCAAATAACTTCAATTTCCCCAAAGCAGTTCCATAATGACAGCAGCTCGGTAAAAAAGGAGACAGTCCCCAAACTGCGGACTCCCCATACTCGCACTTGTCTGCACACATGCCCGGCTGGGGGCGGAAAGTGACCAGGTCCAGACGGAATATTGTCGCTCTCACAAGCCTAAGTCAAGAGGAAGACAATGAAGGCATGAACGTTCTCTAGGCCTGATGGTGGGGAAGGGGGTAACCTCGAGGCATTGCCACAGAAAATGCCACGGCCAGATGTGGACAGGTCCACGCTGCAGAGAGCGGAAACTCAGATGTGCCTGCGCCCACGGTTTAACGACAGCAGCGCCTCCCAGGGTCTGCGAGGGAGCGGAAGGGACTTGCAGAGGAGGGACGGAGGGCATGAAGGGGAGGGAGCCCGCGAGCCAGCGCCAGTCACACGGGTATGTACAGGCTGGGGGATGCTCCCCGGGCGGCCAGCGCCAGTCACACGGTTATGTACAGGCTGGGGCATGCTCCCTGGCCGACCCAGGTGGACGTGAAAGAACGTTTCGGGGCTGACCTGGCCTCCGTCCCGCCTTGGGGCCCCTACGAGGCGCAGCTAGCTGCGTGACGGATGGCGAAGGCACTCGGGCGGGAGCCAGCAGCTACCTCCTTCTGTTCTGAGACCTGCGTCCAAATCCGAGCCTGAGAAATGGCTTGGGTGATCTTAATTTGACAGTTGTCAACATTTCAAAACCACTGCCAAGTTTAACCAAATGGAAGTCTTTGCTCAGGCCTGGCTC
The DNA here is from genome assembly GCF_000334495.1 of Tupaia belangeri chinensis. Taxonomy (NCBI): domain Eukaryota; kingdom Metazoa; phylum Chordata; class Mammalia; order Scandentia; family Tupaiidae; genus Tupaia; species Tupaia belangeri. The sequence continues at coordinate 27,044 of NW_006203974.1, forward strand.
TACGCGTGTGTGTGCGTGCGCGTGTGTGTGTGCCCGGAGAGGTGCCAACCTGAGCCTGTGTAATACACCTGTGCACTCCGCAGTCGGGTCTCATCAGCATCTCTCACCTGACACACTCCGTGGGAGGGGAGGGAAAATGTCAGTTCGACGCCAGTAAGTTCAGTCCAGGGAAGCAAAATGCACAGATGAAAGTGTTCGGCAGGTGGATTAGATTAAAGGTTAACGCCTGAGGAGGAGAGCGGTATTGTACAGAACACAAACTTTCACGCAAGGAAGAAGCAGGACACCGTCGGGCCAACACAGACCGCAGCAAGGACTGTTTCTCAGCAAACATGTCGCAGGGACAGTACGGGACAGCGGTGGAAAAGGCAGTACCAAACCGCGAGAAACGGCGCTGCTCTCCTGAGGTCCCTCTCACACGAGGTGCGCATTTGAGGAAGAAACCACGGCACAGCCAGCCTGGGCTCGCCAGGCAGTGACTGAGACGAAGACGCAGTGTCCCAGCTGCCCATGCGGGTCTCAGCCGCGGCTCAGGGCCCTCCGTCCTCTCCTCCCCGAGGCGCCCTAGCACGGCCTGTGATGGCCATTTCCATGAGCGCCAAGTGTCAAGAAAGCACGAGTGGAAGGAAAGGGATGTGTTTCTGAGAACGTCTGTGAACGTTTCAATACGGCGGGGTGACGGCCACCCCCATCAGACCCACCCTAGGGCGTGGAAGGTCATTGCAAGCTGTGGCCTGTAACCAGGCTGGGATGCGGGTGCCTCCGACACGTCTGTGGAATGCAGCGGAGGGCTGAGGAGCACTTGCACACCCATGCACTTCCATAGGCCAGGAGAAAGGGTTCCCCAAGCTGAGGTGTGCCTTCTGGTTCATACTGTATTCCAGAACAGCCCGGCTGGCCCCGGGCTGAGTTTACAAACTGTGAGGTTCGATCCCTGGACTCAGCCGGTCAGAGTAGCGAGGACTCTGAGTCTTGCACAGGTCCCAGGGCTCAGCCCGCCGGCCCGGTCCATGCACCACTGGGGATGCCTCTGACGTGGCTGACTACCACCTGCCGAGAGAGGTGAAAAGTCCTCTGCCACCTTCCACACGTGGCCTCAGGGAGGGACCCGGAGGGGCCGACGCCTTTCAGAATTGCCCTGTCACGGCGTACGGCTCAGTGAGGCACTGTCGCAGGCTCGGGAGACGTGCTAGGGAGGGCACGGAACTTGGGCCATTTCCACAATCTGAGAAGCGGCGGTTTCTTCGCAGCCCTGGCCCACACTGCCCATGGGTGGCGATTTGCTCGGGGCCTGCGGGGTTAGCTGGGCTTCCAGGTGTCCACCACGGACCAGGCGGGCCTCAACACCAGAGGCCCTGGGCGGCGCCGAGCCGGCGTCCCAGCCTAGAAGCTCTGCATGCCAGACTTTCTGTCAATAATCCAAAATGTGCATGTCACTATTTGTGTCATTTTTAATTAAACTTTTTCTTGAGAGAGAGCTGGAGATTCGCGTGCAGCTGTAAGGAATAAGGCAGAGAGGTCCCTGGGCTTTCCCCAGTGTCCCGAGACGGGGACCTCTCAGACTGCAGTCAATGCCGCAGCAAGGACACTGCGGCACAGGGCTCGGCCTCCCCCACCCTGGCTTCCTGCTGCCCTCCACAGCCACACCCCTGCCCCAGCCCCCACCTCCTCCTTGCCCCCTACCACCTATTAACTTGTTTTCCATTTCTATAGTTTCATGATTTCAAAAACATTATCTAATTATATCACTGTATGAAACTCAGGGATTTGTGCTTTTTTAAAATATTTTTTTTAGATTTTTGTCATAGGGCACATGAACTTGCTGGAGAGAGACAGAGAGAAAGTGAGAAATCACCCTCGGGGGGATGGCCACACCACACTCCCTTCTCCTCCATTCTCCTCTCGGGATTTGGGGGCACGCACACACACACCCCTGGCATGATTTTCAGCTACCAGATCAGGGACTCAAACTGAGGTTGGTCATATGGGAGTCCAGTGCCTTAGTTCCTGCTTGCCTTGGGGTTTGTGCTTTTTTAACAAAAAATAAATTAAAAACACACACACACACTGTGACACGATCCACCTGCCTCAGTCTCCCCCAGGGCCGCAGGTGCACACCTCCACTCCTGACTTCACACTAGACGGTCCTCAACCAGATCAAGGACTCAAACTGAGGTTGGTCATATGGGAGTCCAGTGCCTTAGTTCCTGCTTGCCTTGGGGTTTGTGCTTTTTTAACAAAAAATAAATTAAAAACACACACACACACTGTGACACGATCCACCTGCCTCAGTCTCCCCCAGGGCCGCAGGTGCACACCTCCACTCCTGACTTCACACTAGACGGTCCTCACCCTGTCCCCAGGCCAGCCTCGAGCTGGCGGTCCTCTTGCTCAGCACCCCCAAGTTGCTGGGATCCCAGGCACACAGCCGTGCCCAGCCTTCAACTGGACCAGGACTGGACTCCAGCCTCCCGTAGGATCCCAGCCTGCAGAGCAGGTGTCTCAGTCTCAGACACCCTCACGGCCGGGTGCAACGGGCTTTGGGGGGCAGTGTGATTCCCCGCGTGTGCCCAGGTGCAGGTGTCAACAGCTCTGTCGCACTGCCGAGGTGCCCTGCGTGGAGTGGATGGGCTGCAGCGCATCTCAGTTTCCAGTTTGGGGATAGATACTATGAACATCCACAGGTAGTTTTGTGCTGAACTACGTTTGGTTTCTTCAAGGTAAATGCCCAGGAGCTGACTGGTGGTGAATGGTGAGTGGGCGTTCCGTTTTTGAAGAAACTCTCTGACTCTTTTCCTAAGGGGCTGCCCATTGCCCCTGCACACTGGCAATGCAGGAATGACTGGTTGCCCCGCAGCTTGCCCCACTGATGTTGGCACTTCCTTTATTTTAGCCACTTGATCAAGGGTGGTGATACCTAGTTTGCGCTTCCCGCGGGCTCCTGGTCTCAGCCCTCCTTTCTGAGGCTTACTAGCCCCCCCAAGCAGGATACCCACCTGGGTGAGACCGGGCCGTGGCTTCTGCGCGTTTCTGACGGACTGCTCCCTGACTGTCAAGCCCCTTCAGCTCCCCCACTCTCTCCTTCCCAT
>NW_006203974.1:30487-30772 GCF_000334495.1 Tupaia belangeri chinensis
TTGGGCCAAGCGTGTCCCTAACGGCAGTGGACATTTTCTGTGGTGGCTTCTTCACTGTCTCTTTAAATGACCCACATCTCATCACGTGGTGCTGGCACCTGCCAGCTGTCTTTTATCATTCAGTCTGAGATTCCCCGACCCTCCCTCTGAATGACAGTGACCTTCACTGACACTAGACAAAGTCTGAGGTGTTCTCCGAACAGGGCTGGGTCTCAGGAGCCTTCGCCCTGTGCCTCCCTCCTCCCCACTCCAGCAGGGACGGACACCGCCTTCCAACAGAGCGGG
>NW_006203974.1:31855-40622 GCF_000334495.1 Tupaia belangeri chinensis
CTCTAACCCTAACCTTAACATTATCCCTAAACCCTAGCCCTAAACCTAAAACTCTCTCTAAACATTTAGTCTAACACTATCCCTTAACCCCAATCCTAACCCTACCACTATCCTTAACGCTAACATTAACCCTAACCCTAGGCCAAAATCCTAACCCTAACCCTATCCCAAGCACTATCCTTAAAACACAACATTAACCCTAACACTTTCCCTAAAGCCTATCCCTAACCCTAACCCTATTCTACCTTCATCTGGAGGATGTAAGCCTGTTCCCGGAGACAGCAGTTGGTGAGACGCACCCTCTCACTGCGGCCTCGAAGGGCTCGGTACCACTGTCAGTACCACCCTGTTGGTATGCCATTGGTACACCCTGTCAGTACGCCCTGTCGGTACCACCCTGTCGGTATGCCATTGGTACACCCTGTCAGTACGCCCTGTCGGTATGCCCTGTCGGTACGCCCTGTTGGTACACCCTGTCGGTACCACCCTGTCGGTTCCACCCTGTCGGTACCACCCTGTCGGTATGCCATTGGTACACCCTGTCAGTACGCCGCCCTGTCGGTACGCCCTGTTGGTTCCACCCTGTCGGTACGCCCTGTCGGTACCACCCTGTCGGTTCCACCCTGTCGGTACGCCCTGTCGGTACCACCCTGTCGGTTCCACCCTGTCGGTACGCCCTGTCGGTACCACCCTGTCGGTTCCACCCTGTTGGTACACCCTGTCGGTACACCCTATTGGTACACTCTGTCAGTACCATCCTGTCGGTACACCCTGTCGGTACGCCCTGTCACTTCCCAGAGCCACTCACCCTGGATGCCACCCCAGGCCCTGCAAGCTCGACTGGGCTGGACCCCGGAGCCTGCGGTACGGTTGGTGTATCCATCAGGTTTCGCCCAGGAAGGCTGAAGAGGGATGCCGAGGCATGAAGCTCCGACACCCGGAACTGCCCGCCTGCTCTGTCTCCTGGATCTGCCTGTCCTGCATGCTCACGTGAAGGATGTGCTGTTTAGCTTCTGCCTCCTTTCACTCAGCAGAGTGCCGTCAAGGCTCATCTCAGTCCTGACCGCGCTGTCGTTCATCTTCATGGCTGAATGCTACTCCGCCGTAAGCGCCCATCACCATTGTCTATCCTCGCAGCGGCGGAGGGGCCCCTGGCTGTTTCTGTTTTGGCTACGGGGAACAATGTACCATGATCACGTGTGCACATGCACCCAGCTGGGACCCGTTTCCAGTTCTTTCAGGGCTACAGCTAGGAGTGGATGAAGTGATACTATGTGAATAATTTTTTTAATGCTTGAAGGTGGCATGACACTTGCAGAGTCTGCGGTGAGAAAGGAGTGGGGACACGAGGACGCTCATGTGCAGGTCACGGTCTTCATGTATGTCCTGCTCCTTCCTCACTGCGATGGCTTATGACTGTCAAGTAGCAAGAAGGTAAGAGAGGGGACTGAGCGCAGGGTGTCCTCCAGGGTAACCGGAAGGTCTGAGCCGAGTCGAGGTGGTGGCCGCACAGCACCAGGAGTGCAGCAACTGGGGTCAGCTCGCACCCGTGAAATGGCTGAGTTCGTGTAAGTGTGCACGTTTCTAAAGTTGTCCCGTGGGGAGTCTGCACCGAGGAGGGCGTTCCCCTGCACCTTCGTCTGTGACTCTGGAACACCCGCTGCAGGCCTGGCCTTCACATGTGGAGACACGAGGTCACCCGCTCCAGGTCAAGCCAGGCAGGGTATCATCCTAAAACGGCGTATCTTTCTACAGCCTAAAACCGGCTTTGGTCTCTGAAGTATAAGTTCATGGTGCTGTTCATATTCTTCCTGGGAATGGATGTATTTTTAAAGGAAAATAAACATCACCCATATCTTCTTGCCTAGTCAACTCTCTGCTCACTACAATTTACTATGAAGAAGGAAGGAAAATAAAGCCCAAAGTGTGTGTGTGCTCACCAGAGGGAGACAGAGAAAGAGAGAAAGAGAGAAGGGAGAAAAGTACCTCCATGGGAAATGTTCATACTGCAATCCCTTCTCCTCTACTCCTCCCTCCTTTGGGAATTTTGGGCAGACACACATGCCTGGCATGCTGTTCAGGCTGCTGGGTCCACGCATCAAACCACACAGGTGGCCATGTGGGATCCATGTGTGCTCACCAGAGGGAGACAGAGAAAGAGAGAAAGAGAGAAGGGAGAAAAGTACCTCCATGGGAAATGTTCATACTGCAATCCCTTCTCCTCTACTCCTCCCTCCTTTGGGAATTTTGGGCAGACACACATGCCTGGCATGCTGTTCAGGCTGCTGGGTCCACGCATCAAACCACACAGGTGGCCATGTGGGATCCAGGCGCCTGAATTGGGTCCACGAGTCAAACCACACAGTTGGCCATGTGGGATCCAGGCGCCTGAACCACACCATCAGCCAAACCTGCGGTTTTTCTGTATCCAGCTCTGTTCTTCTGTACCTTTGAGAGGTTATTTAGAGAAAATCTCTGTTCTCTCTGGGATTGAGATGCAGATACAAGTTAGCTGACCTTCCAGAGTTACTACGTAACTGAAAATGCCATTCCTAATACCCCTCCATTGTAGGTGCTTTATATGCCATCTTTAATGCTCACGATAATTCTGCTAGTTAGGCAGCCTGATCCCACTTTACAAAGAGAAACTGAGTCTGATGACCTACACGAAGTCACGTTCTTTCCCGTGACCGACCCTGGGCATGGGTGGTCCACGTGACAGACAGCAGACACACCAAGCAGCTATGCCCCGTGCAGGTCACACAGGAGCGATCCCTGTGTACCGCCGACCTCAAACCGGAACATCCAACATCACTGCTAGTCGAGGAGGCCTCCTGCCACCTGGTGTCTTGCCTGTCCTGGAGAAAGCCTATGTGTGCGTTTCTCTTATTTTCTGTAAGTGCTCAAATGAATGCTTGTTGTGAGCCAGAAAAACCAAGCAGCCTGAAGCTAAGTTGCAATCAGGTTGGATTTTACATCTATTTCTTTTGGTTTCCTAACTGGTTTTATAGGTTTCGTCCATTTTTATCATTTTATTAAGGAAAGATATCGTAAATGAGATAGAATAAAGTGAAAAAATATTTACAAAAGTTAAAAGAGTCAAAAAAGTATGTCTGCAAAATATAAGAAGGCCCTTCAAATCCATGAAAAAAAGCCAAGCAAAAAAGGCAATGGGTATAAATAGGTTTTCCACAAAAGAGAAGTCCAGATGGCACAAAAATTGTGAAAATATCTCAATCATACCAATTATCAAGAAATGTAAACTAAAATGAGATCAGAACTCCACTTCCGGTAATGACATAGTACCTTATATTAGACTAACCTCTTTAGGCGAAAGATATTTAAAAATCACTAGCCAGAGATTAAGCAAAAGAAGGCGGAAAGTGGAGAGGTGACCTTTGCAACGGGGTCTGCACACAGCGTGCTCCGTGCTGACATGGCATTTTGCTGAGGAAACACCAGTCAGAGGGAAACAAGGCTGCTGGGACCCCAGCAGAAAGCCAAGTGCCACCAGAGAGATGCCAGAGGACATCTGTGACCCCCAGAGTGCCAGAAAGTGAAGGGACAAGCACAGAAAGAATACGCAAATGGGAACCCCAAATCCACATATAAAACTTGCCCAGATCCCAAGCCAATTCTGCCTTACGTATGTGCCGGGGATATTCTGGGAGGGTCGGGGGGAGTAAGAGTTGGGGGGGGGTTTCATTCAGTGTCCACGATGGAGAAGACACGGTTTCCAGCTGAGTTTAGCCAGGTTAATTGACTGCTACAGTATTCTTCAAAGGAATCTAAGAAAACCCAGAGTCTCCTCAATGTAATATCCACACCCTTAAACTCACAACAAAAAATTTCGTAGACAAACAAATTAAAAAAAAAAAAATTTAAGGGGAGGGTGGGGTGACTATAATCAAGAAAATAAGCAGTCAATATAAACTGACTCCAAGATGACCTAGATGTTAGAATTAGCAGAAAAATGACTTTAAGTCAAATATCACAACTGTGTTTAAAAAACGGAAAGACTAGAGGATATAGAAACATGGAAAGTGGTTACAGATGCTGGATTCAGTCCTGACCGCGCTGTCGTTCATCTTCATGGCTGAATGCTACTCCGCCGTAAGCGCCCATCACCATTGTCTATCCTCGCAGCGGCGGAGGGGCCCCTGGCTGTTTCTGTTTTGGCTATGGGGAACAATGTACCATGATCACGTGTGCACATGCACCCAGCTGGGACCCGTTTCCAGTTCTTTCAGGGCTACAGCTAGGAGTGGATGAAGTGATACTATGTGAATAATTTTTTTAATGCTTGAAGGTGGCATGACACTTGCAGAGTCTGCGGTGAGAAAGGAGTGGGGACACGAGGACGCTCATGTGCAGGTCACGGTCTTCATGTATGTCCTGCTCCTTCCTCACCGCGATGGCTTATGACTGTCAAGTAGCAAGAAGGTAAGAGAGGGGACTGAGCGCAGGGTGTCCTCCAGGGTAACCGGAAGGTCTGAGCCGAGTCGAGGTGGTGGCCGCACAGCACCAGGAGTACAGCAACTGGGGTCAGCTCGCACACGTGAAATGGCTGAGTTCGTGTAAGTGTGCACGTTTCTAAAGTTGTCCCGTGGGGAGTCTGCACCGAGGAGGGCGTTCCCCTGCACCTTCGTCTGTGACTCTGGAACACCCGCTGCAGGCCTGGCCTTCACATGTGGAGACACGAGGTCACCCGCTCCAGGTCAAGCCAGGCAGGGTATCATCCTAAAACGGCGTATCTTTCTACAGCCTAAAACCGGCTTTGGTCTCTGAAGTATAAGTTCATGGTGCTGTTCATATTCTTCCTGGGAATGGATGTATTTTTAAAGGAAAATAAACATCACCCATATCTTCTTGCCTAGTCAACTCTCTGCTCACTACAATTTACTATGAAGAAGGAAGGAAAATAAAGCCCAAAGGGTGTGTGTGCTCACCAGAGAGAGACAGAGAAAGAGAGAAGGGAGAAAAGTACCTCCATGGGAACTGTTCATACTGCAATCCCTTCTCCTCTACTCCTCCCTCCTTTGGGAATTTTGGGCAGACACACATGCCTGGCATGCTGTTCAGGCTGCTGGGTCCACGCATCAAACCACACAGGTGGCCATGTGGGATCCAGGCGCCTGAACCACACCATCAGCCAAACCTGCGGTTTTTCTGTATCCAGCTCTGTTCTTCTGTACCTTTGAGAGGTTATTTAGAGAAAATCTCTGTTCTCTCTGGGATTGAGATGCAGATACAAGTTAGCTGACCTTCCAGAGTTACTACGTAACTGAAAATGCCATTCCTAATACCCCTCCATTGTAGGTGCTTTATATGCCATCTTTAATGCTCACGATAATTCTGCTAGTTAGGCAGCCTGATCCCACTTTACAAAGAGAAACTGAGTCTGATGACCTACACGAAGTCACGTTCTTTCCCGTGACCGACCCTGGGCATGGGTGGTCCACGTGACAGACAGCAGACACACCAAGCAGCTATGCCCCGTGCAGGTCACACAGGAGCGATCCCTGTGTACCGCCGACCTCAAACCGGAACATCCAACATCACTGCTAGTCGAGGAGGCCTCCTGCCACCTGGTGTCTTGCCTGTCCTGGAGAAAGCCTATGTGTGCGTTTCTCTTATTTTCTGTAAGTGCTCAAATGAATGCTTGTTGTGAGCCAGAAAAACCAAGCAGCCTGAAGCTAAGTTGCAATCAGGTTGGATTTTACATCTATTTCTTTTGGTTTCCTAACTGGTTTTATAGGTTTCGTCCATTTTTATCATTTTATTAAGGAAAGATATCGTAAATGAGATAGAATAAAGTGAAAAAATATTTACAAAAGTTAAAAGAGTCAAAAAAGTATGTCTGCAAAATATAAGAAGGCCCTTCAAATCCATGAAAAAAAGCCAAGCAAAAAAGGCAATGGGTATAAATAGGTTTTCCACAAAAGAGAAGTCCAGATGGCACAAAAATTGTGAAAATATCTCAATCATACCAATTATCAAGAAATGTAAACTAAAATGAGATCAGAACTCCACTTCCGGTAATGACATAGTACCTTATATTAGACTAACCTCTTTAGGCAAAAGATATTTAAAAATCACTAGCCAGAGATTAAGCAAAAGAAGGCGGAAAGTGGAGAGGTGACCTTTGCAACGGGGTCTGCACACAGCGTGCTCCGTGCTGACATGGCATTTTGCTGAGGAAACACCAGTCAGAGGGAAACAAGGCTGCTGGGACCCCAGCAGAAAGCCAAGTGCCACCAGAGAGATGCCAGAGGACATCTGTGACCCCCAGAGTGCCAGAAAGTGAAGGGACAAGCACAGAAAGAATACGCAAATGGGAACCCCAAATCCACATATAAAACTTGCCCAGATCCCAAGCCAATTCTGCCTTACGTATGTGCCGGGGATATTCTGGGAGGGTCGGGGGGAGTAAGAGTTGGGGGGGGGTTTCATTCAGTGTCCACGATGGAGAAGACACGGTTTCCAGCTGAGTTTAGCCAGGTTAATTGACTGCTACAGTATTCTTCAAAGGAATCTAAGAAAACCCAGAGTCTCCTCAATGTAATATCCACACCCTTAAACTCACAACAAAAAATTTAGTAGACAAACAAATTAAAAAAAAAAAATTTAAGGGGAGGGTGGGGTGACTATAATCAAGAAAATAAGCAGTCAATATAAACTGACTCCAAGATGACCTAGATGTTAGAATTAGCAGAAAAATGACTTTAAGTCAAATATCACAACTGTGTTTAAAAAACGGAAAGACTAGAGGATATAGAAACATGGAAAGTGGTTACAGATGCTGGATACAGCGTGGGAAGACGGTGGGAGAAGGAGGAGGGTCTGAGGAAGACACTACGGAGAACAAGAGGGAGGGAGGCAAGACATTTATGGGTCACAGAAATGGGCTCTTATCAGTTGATAATAACGTGTATAGTTTCCCAACTGGACCGGTAAGAAATGTATGCATGTTAGAAAGTTCACTACAAGCTAAGTGACATATGTGATTGAATGTGTAAAAGAAATCAAAATAAAATATATTAAATTTTAAAATATGGTCATAACACTGGAAAGAAGGGGAAACACCACAGAGAAGGAAAGTATTAACACAAAACTGAACTGGAAATGGTAGAACTGAAAACTGCACTGCTAGGAAAAATTGGCTGAATATGGTTAAGTAGCCAAAGAAAGGGTCAGTGAATTTGTATGCTGCTGATAAAAAACAAAAAAACGAAAACAAACAAAAAAAACCTTTCAATATATCTGAAATAAACGCTCACAGAAATAAACGGAGAACTCGCCACCCAGACCGTCACAGTTGGGGATGTTAAGCTCACTCCTTAGTGACTTACTGATCAACCAGATGGCACTATCACCCACTTGTTTCAGGTGCTTTGGAAAGTTCACCAAGATGAGTCACATGTTGGACCATATACCAAGATTTGAAGTATTTAAAGGGATCAGTACAATATAGAGTGTTCTTCAATTAAAAATCAACAAAGAAAAACACCCTGGTTTTGAAAAGCACGCGTGAGTTATTTTTATATGCCCATTTGTCTGGGTCATGATGCTCAGATATTCAGTCAAATGGCATTCTGGATGCTGCTGTGAAGGTTTCCATGGACCGACGTCTATACTTGACTTGGTGGAGACGGACCCACAGAGCACCCTGCACAGTGAAGGTGGTCATCCAGTGGGGAGGGGCCGTGAGGAACAGCAGGCTGAACTCCCCCAGGCAGAGCACGGTCCTCCGGCAGACAGCCCTCGGCCCAGACCATAACTCTTTCCTGATTTTCAAGTCTGCCAGGCCCATCGCTGTGGACTTTTCACACCTCCCCACCCACATCAGCCAATTCCTGTAAGCACACACACACGCGCACACACACACTCACACACACACGCACACCCTACTGGGTCTCTTTCTCTGAAGAATCATGTGCACTTCCAAACCACCAATGAGACTAAACCCAAATATACATAAAGGGAAATTAGAAAATATTTTAAACTGAATATTAATGATAAAATACCACATATCAGGCCAGCCAGTGGTGTGGTGGTGAAGGCAGCCAGATCCCACGTGGCCAACCACATTGTTAAGAGTCCCAGATCCAGCAGCTTGAGAAACACACAGGGCACATGTGCATGCATGCCCCAAATCCCAAAAGGAGGAGAAATATAGAAGGGGTGGCAGTGTGACCACCCCACCTGAGGAGTGCATTCTCTTTCCTCTTTCTATCTCTCTTCAGCTAGCACACATGCCCTCTGGCAAACTAAAAAAAAAAAAGAAGAATCAAGGACCAGCAGGTGGCATAGTAGTTAAGGCACTGGAGTCCACATGGCCAACCACAGTTCAAGTCCCAGACCCGGAAACTTGAAACTCACGCCAGGCACTCGTGCATGCATGCCCAAAACCTGAAAGGAGAATGGAGGAGAAGGGATTGTGGAATCCCTGCAGGGGATGATTTCTCACTTTCCCTCCCTCTGTCTCTCTAGTGAAAACACACACACTATAGAAAAATTTTCTAGGAATAAAACACATACGAAAAATTGTTGGATGAATCTAAAGCTGGGATTATACAGACTTAGGTATTCATCTTAGAAAAGAGAAATTTTTTTTAACTTTTTACCTCAAAAAGCTGTAAAAAGAAGAGTGAATTAGTAATAAAGTAAGTAGAAAAAAAAAGAAAGAAAGATAAGTAAAAGATTATTTAAAAGAGAAATTTAATAAAACCAAAAGTTGGTTCGTCTTTTTTTTTTTTTTTTTTTT
>NW_006203974.1:40653-47737 GCF_000334495.1 Tupaia belangeri chinensis
CGACACAGAAGGACAGAGAGAGACAGAGAGAAGAAAGCGAGAAATCACCCCCCAGGTGGGATAGCCACACCGCAATCCCTTCCCCTCTATTCTCCTCTCGGGATCTTGGATCAAGGATAAAAGCAGTACAGCTCCTGCAGAATCATAAAGTATAATGAAGTATAATGAAGAAATTATTCATGAATAGTAAATAATAATAAACCCTAAAGAATACTGAAGAAAAAAACTTTTAGAGAGAGGTTTTTTTGTTTGTTTCTTTCTTTTCTTTTCTTTTTTTTTTTTTTTTTTTTTTTTTTTGGGGCCCATGAATTTCTTCCCCTCCATTCTCCTCTCGGGATCTTGGATCAAGGATAAAAGCAGTACAGCTCCTGCAGAATCATAAAGTATAATGAAGTATAATGAAGAAATTATTCATGAATAGTAAATAATAATAAACCCTAAAGAATACTGAAGAAAAAAACTTTTAGAGAGAGGTTTTTTTTGTTTGCTTCTTTCTTTTTTTTTTTTTGCTATAGGGCCCATGAACTTGCCAGAGAGACAGGGAGACAGAAAGCAAGAAATCACCCCCCCAGGGGATGGCTACACCGCAGTCTCTCCTCCACTGTCCTCTCGGGACTTTGGGCAGGCATGCACACACATCTGGCTTGAGTTTTAAGCCACCAGGTCCAGGATTCGAACCTTGGTCAACCTGCAACCTATGGGAGTCTGGCAATGTGACCATTTCACCATCTTCTGGTCCCAGTGAAGAACAATTTGAAAGCTTTATGTCTGAAACCTGGAGAGTGTAAACACCAAGCGTGAGCCTAATGTGGACAAAGGACTTGGCTGACAGTGACAGGCGGTGTAGGTTCATCACTCCTGAGGAAGGTACCCTGTGGAAGCCCGCTGATACGGGGGCCGGGGATGCATGAGTGAGGGAGGGAGATGTGGGATACCTGTATTTCCTGCTCCGTTTTGCCATGTCCCTAAAACATCTCTTAAAAATAAAGGCTATTTTTAATAGACTTCTATAATATTCTCAAGAAAATATTGCATTCCAGTAAATTTGGTAAGTTAGATGAAATGAACAAATTCTTTGATACATACAATTTATCCAAAGGACAGTGATGAAATAGAATATCTGATAGCCCTACATGTACTAAACAAATTTAATTCATTATCCAAAACTTCTCATAAAAATATTCTAAAGCCAGATTAGTTCACCTATTAAACATTTGAGAAGAAATTTATATAATTTTACATGAGCTCTTTCAGAAAAAGAGGAGGAAGAACCATTTCCCAATGTATTATGAGGCCAAGAAAATTATGATAAAGCTTGGCAAAAGACATTATAAGAAAATTACAGATCAATATCTCTCATAAACAAGGACGCAAAATTAAGATAATATGAGCAAATTAAATCCAAAAATGATTAAAAAAGTATAATTGTGTAATGTTCATGAATTCAAATACTCAATATTGTTAAGATATCAATTTTTTATAAATTGATATATAGATTCAGTTCATTCCCAATTATAATCCCAGCATACTTTTCAGTAGAAACTTAGAAACTGATTCTAAAACATACATAGGAAACCAAAGGACCTATAATAATAAAATCTTAAAAACAACGAATGGCCCCCTCATGGGGGCACGGACGGCAAGGCACCACTGCCCAAAATTGGAGCCATTGGGGAGGCCCGGGTTTGGGTTCCCAGTTAACCTGAACATGCCAGGCATGACACAGGCACCCGTGTTCCGGCCAGCTGGGAGGCTGGGGGAGGACGGCAGTGTGGCAAGATCCTGTCAAGGGGGGTCTCTCTCTCTCTCTCTGTCTCTCTCTCTCTCTCTCTCGTAAAGGAAATAAATAAACTTTAAAAAATCTTGACTAAAGGAGAATCAAGCTGGAAGTCACACTGCTTGACCTCGCATATTATTAGAAAGTATAGTGACCCAGAGAGTGTGGCATTGGCATGACACATGCAGACTAAGTCTACGAAATGGAGCCATTCCTGTCAACCCAACTGAGATGGCCGAGGGCCGGGGGACGAAGCACTCAGCCCTGAGTCCCCAAGTCCTGCCCCAGGACCGGCACACAGCCCAGCTGCCGAAACACCTGCTCCAACTCTGAGACTGGTTTTACCTGGAGCTGCCATCACTCACCAGCTGCTAGGGACCTTGTTCGTGCCAGTAACCTTCCAGCATGGGTCGCGGTACATTCTTTCGGGAAGACCCCGGCCTTTCCTTTGTTCTGTGGACATAGGTCTCTGTGTGCCCCAAATTGCAATTACACATTTTCATTCTCAAGTAGAATTCCTTTTCTTGGAGATTCACCTCTATATATTTATCTAATATTGCCGACATAAAAAAACCAAAAAGTTTACTTAAAACAAAATGAAGCTTCCAAAAATAGACTCGTGTGTAGGTAACCAAGTAATTTTGGAAAAAGACATCAGAGCAATTACATGGAGGGAAAGGTTCTGTGAAAGCCGAATATTCATGTGGAAAAGTAAGGGCCCTTGACCCCTACCTTACACTACATACAAAAATTAATTTGACAAGTAATAGACAGTTCATCATAAAAGCTAATGTTAGGCCAGCCCCACAGCGCAATAGTTTAGGACTGTGCAAGAGGAACCCAGATCCCAAATGGTCGACCTGGGTTCAGGTCCCAGCCCTGGTGGCTTGAAAAGTACACTGGGCAGGCCGGTCAGTGCCTAGGATCCTTATAGGGTAGAAAATAACTGCGGTGTGACCACGCCCCACGGACAGTGCCTTTTCTCCTCTCTCTCTCTCTCTCTCTCTCTCTCGTGTGCATCTGCCCTCTAGCCAAGAAAAAAAAAAAAAAGGGAAAGAAAAAAAGGACAAAAAGCTAGTACTGTATTCAAGTCCAAAAGAAAAAAATAATCTCATCCAGAGGTTAACTGAAGTTGTAGAGAAAAAATGAAAAAGGGAAAGAAAAAAAGGACAAAAAGCTAGTACTGTATTCAAGTCCAAAAGAAAAAAATAATCTCAGAATCTGGTAAAAGGAAAAGAATTATTAGAAAGTGACAACTATCTATGCCCCTCAAAGTTGCCATTAAGAAATAAAAGACAGGACCAGCAGGTAGTGCAGTGATTAGGTGCGGGACTCCCACATGGCCAACCACAGTTCGAGTCCTGGACCAGACAGCTTGCTTTCTCACTTTCTCTCTGTCTCTCTCTCTTTCTCTGTCTCTCTCTGATAAAATTACAAAATAAAACTAATTATAAATTTCTTTAATTAAATTAATTTTATTTATTATTAGTAGTATTACTTTTAAGTTGGACAGAGAGAGAGAGAGGGAAAGTGAGAAAGTAAGATGCCAGCTCTGAGGCTTGAACCATGGTCGGTTATGTGGGAGTCCAGCACCCCAACCACCATGTCACCTGCCAGCCCCATAAATAAAATTCTTTTAACAATAAATAAAAGTTAAGCCACAGATGGGAAGAAAAAAATTTCTTTTAATATCTGATGATACCTTTGTCTCCAAAGCATACAAATAACTCCTATAACTGAATAATAAAAAACAAACAAGTAAATAAAAACAAAAAGACTTAAATATACAAGGGGACTTTAAAAAGCTGGAAAATTAAACTAAAATGCAAGTTTCTTTTGGTGCAAAATATTTTGAAACCCATGCGTACTTTCTTCATAGTACACCTTCCACGAACTTTTGTAAGACTGTATGAATCAGAAAAGAAGATACATAAATGAGTAATAAAAACATGAAAAATTATTTATCATTCGTCACCATAGAAATAAAAATTGAAATGAGAGACCTTCAAATGCCCGTGAGAACAGCTGGCATGAAAACAGACAACACTAAAGGTTGGCAAGAATATGGACCCATAGGAAGCCTCCGGCGTTGCTGACGGGGGTGTTGAAGGACACCGCATTCTGAAACTCACCTGACCATCCCCCTTAACACCAGACACGCATGGATATGTGACCTAGCACTTCTGCTCCTAAGTAGCCATCAGACATAAACATTACACATACCTTTTCTCATGGTAGTTCCATTCACATTAGCCAAAAACTGAAAGCAGCCCAATGCCTATCAAGAGAATGGTTATCCGTGCATCTTTGCGGGATATGATGCTGTCTGCGGTGACAAGAAAGGAACCGCTGACGTGTGTACTAGGGTAGACAACCCTCTCGGGGCTGGGCCAGACAATCACACACATGGCGTCCCTGGTCTGAGCTCTAGGTGAGCCAAGTAACCCATGAGGAGCATACCAGAAAGGGGCTGCCCCTCGCCCAGGGCACTCTGTGCTGTCCAGGGTTTCGGGGTGGATGACACAGGGGATCATCTCTGAATGTCTGTGCTACACTTCCTGCTTCACACTCTCAATTTTACCCCAAAAAGGTAAATTACTAAGTGCTATTTAGTAGACTTGCTTCTTACAGCCCTTCCAGTGGTGTGGCTTTGCAATTGTGGCACTCCTGTCTGTGCGTTCTAGTCTCGAGTGCACGTGTAAGGATACTGAGGGTCGTGGAAGCCAGGTTCCTCACTGTCGAGGGCGGAGCTGTAAACACATCGGCCTGGAGGTGGGTGCACCGGCAGCAACCAGGGATTTCCATGCCGAGCCAACTGGCCACATGATGGCAGGGAGAGAGGAAGGGAGTGGGAGGGAGACGGGTGGGCACACAGCTTCAGCACTACTGCTGAGGGGGCTAGGAGCACAGCAGTGAGCGCCCCTCACACCGTGGTCGTGGCTTCTAAATCAGTGCATCCACCGAAAGGAACCGTGTTCCGTGGAGGAAACGTTGATTCCAAAGAACGCACAAATAGGATCTAGAATTTGCTGTTGTAGCAGAAAGGGAGGAAGGGCTCGAAGAGTGAAAGAGACCTATTGGGTCATTGGGAAAGTCGTGACGAATCTGTGCATAGAAAAACAGAAAAAATACATCGTGACTTTTCCAAGACCCACACGGAAGGACAGGGAAGAAGCCACTTCTCAAATCTGATTATCAAAGGAAGTAACGGTACGAATCGATGACCCACAGAGTCTAACAGAGAACCCACAGAGCAGGTTCAGACCTGCAAGGTGAGCTGCTCAAAGAGAAGCCATACCCAGCTTCAGATCTCCAGCCCATCCGCCTGAACACGCTGGGCACACCCGGGTGTCCGGGATCCACAGGACTGGACTGCAGGAAGGGGACGGTAGGGTGCCCAGACCCCAGAGAGGGTGCACACCCCCCCTCTCTCTCATTAGTGCACACACTCTGTTATGAATAAAGAAAAAATAATTAAAAAGAGAAGCCATGAGCCCATATCAAGATGATAGATAGAAATCTCTTAATAGCGCAAACTGATCATTACATGGTCAGCAAATCGCCCAGCGGGCTAAATCCTAGGGGTGGGTGTGGGATGCTCACATGGTCTCAAAGCATCTCCCCATGGCTTACAAAAGGAACATGCGTGACTTCGCAGTGAAAAGAACAGGTGGGCCCCACTTTAACCAGATGACCTGAAGTAACATCAGCGATACTGGGGCGAACTGTGTGATACGGCGAGCCCCTGATGTGGTGGACGGGGAGGGCATGGAGTCCGGTGGTGTTCATGCCAGAAAGCAGAAGCGGAGAGGGGAGAGAAAGGGTGACAAGGCGAATGGGGGAGGAGGCATGCAAACAAGCGGCTAGTCCACATCAAAGGTATTTAGGCATTTCTCGTAAAATTCTAGTAATTTTTCAGTAAGTTTGAAAATACATAAAAAATTTTTTAAATACCTAGAAAATAGAATGGTATAAAATGAGCATCCCCTTCACTACTGTTTAGAGCTTAAATTAGTCAAGCCTTTTTGGGGCAATTTATTAAGATACTTCAAAAGTAGACCTTGCAATATTTGTGATGCACTTTTAAAAATAAATAAACATTAGGTATATGAATTAAATATATTCACATCGATATTATCAGGGATGAAAATAATGGCACTAGCAAAAATGCGGAAGCACAGAAAATGTGCAGGTGCCTTGATGCAGGGTGATGCTGGTCACTCCATGCATTAGCACTGCCTTCGAAAACCTCCGGCATCCTGTCTCCAAAATGAAGCCGATTCTTACAGTCCCCACACCTGGTAATCTCGTCATGGCACTAGAAACAGTCCCAGGGAAACCAAATAGGCTCTCTTTCCACAGAGCACGAGTGTCATGAGAATGACAATGACCAAGAACACAATTACCCCAGCAAAGACTGCACGGGAGCTGGTGGGCAGTGGGCATGCATGTGTGGGAGGGGGGTGACCTGCAAACTATCAGAGGGTCCAACTTGCCCTGGAGTAAATGCTCCTACCCCATCACATAATCCCTACTTCACTGGAAAACAGCCCAAAATGTCTTTTTACTGTTACCAGTCAACTAAGCCTGGCTGCTGCTTCTTGGGGGTCAATGAAACAAGAGGCAGAGACTGGGGAAAGGGGGAGTTAATTCTTTTTCTTTCTTTCTTTCTTTCTTTTTTTTTTTTTGAGAGGTTTTCGCTATAGGGCACGTGCGCTCGCCAGACAGACAGAGAGACAGAGACAGAAAGCGAGAAATCACCCCCCAGGGGAGATGGTCATGCCGCAATCCCCTCTCCTCCATTCTCCTCTCAGGATTTTGGGCACGCACGCACATGAGCCCGGTGCGAGTTTTAAGCCACCGGGTCCGGGACGCAAACCATGGTCAACTACGTGGGAGTCCAGCAACATAGCCATTACGCTAACTGCTGGTTCCCAAAGGGAGTTAATTCTGCAGCTGGTTACCGGAGACAGTCGGCCAGCACCACCAAGTTGTCTCAGAAGCTCTCCATGGTCTCAGTGTTTACAGGTAAGACAGCAGCATGAGCAAGTCACTCCTCAGTACAACCGATCAGGGTCAATCACTTCCCCTGAGTAATTAGCCTGATGCTGACTCACGTCAAATACCCACTCCTGGGGTCTCATCTGCCCTTGCCCACATGGACCTCCCCATGACTCAGCACTTGGTCAGATGGTTCTTGTCCAGGGCCGCTCTTATATTCAGAATGGGTGCAGTCCCGCCAAATCTTTTTTTTTTTTTTTTTTGAGAGAGAGTTTTTTTTTTCTCTAGGACATGTGTGCTCTTCAG
>NW_006203974.1:47934-51278 GCF_000334495.1 Tupaia belangeri chinensis
CACACCAACTGCTGCGCCCCCCCCCCCACCAAATCTTAAACTGGCCGCTTCACAACCTTTAACAGGCAGATTTTCACATCAGAATAGAGACAACTTTGTTTCTATATAAATGTGAAATTTTTCCTCAATTAGAGTGGATAAGAAAAGGAAATAAAAAGACAGAACAGGTTTCACCCCAAGTAGAAAGAGGGAGAAAACCCCACATAGTTCAAACCGCGCTTTGGACCCCTCTCACCAGAAACCACAGCCGGGAATGGAAGACCGGAGATGGATTCCCACGTTACTTCTAGAAACGACTCCTCCCATCCTCTTTTTTTAAATGACGACTTTATGGAAGTATTTCTACTCCTCATGAAACTCATCCATCTCAAGCATGCAACTTGATGAGCTTAGTCACTTCGTGGGGCGGTGCCACATCACACAAATTAGTGGTGGGAGGTGCTCATCCCTCCGGCAGGACCAACCCCCACCCTTGTGGTTTCTACCCATTCTCCTCCAGCCTCGGGTTGGTGCTGCTCTGCTTTCTGGACTGCAAGTTGGGATTTCCTAGACACATCACGAAATGGAGGTAACCGCATGGCCTCTGTGTCTGGCTTCCTCCCGTTCGTGTGTTTTTTGTTTAGTTTTTGCCACAGGGCACGTGCATTCACTGGAAAGACAGCGAGAGGGAAAGTGGGAAATCACCCCCGGGACGTGGCCACGCTGCAATCCTTTCCCTCCATTCTCCTCTAGGGGTTTATGGCCACACACACAACATGCGCCCGGCCACCAGGGTGAAACCACCAGGTCCAGGACTTGAATTGTGGTCGACCATGTGAGAGTCCAGTGCCTTAACCACCATGCCACCAGCTGCCTCCACCTCCTCATGTGATTTTGAGGTTCATCCACAATACAGACCATGTTAACAACCGTTCCTTTAGCTTGTAGACACGGGTTGTCCCCCATTTGGCGTCATAAATAACGCTGTCGCGAACGTCCCCACGCCCCGTCTTCTGTGGATGAGCACGCTCGCTTCTGCTGGTGGTTTAATAACTGAGAGACGGCCGGACTGTTTCCATATTCTTACAAGAGTGCTCGTCTCCCCAGACCCACTCCATGTAAGTTACTGCCTGACTCGTGGACGCTGTCCCCGTGCCTCTGGAATGCTGTCACCAGGGCTTACTCGCCTTGTTCCAATGACTACAGGCCCCGAGTAGCCTTCGCTGCCACACCTGCTGTGGTGACATGTCCCTTCACACCTGTGTCTACTTCTGATTGGGTACTTTGTCTTTTTCTTATTTACTTCTATAGTGCTTTCTTTGTAAATTCTGGAAAAGTCTGTTACCAGATATGTTTGGCAAATATTTTCTTCAAGTCTGTTGTTTGTCTTCTCGTTTTCTCACCAGTGTCTTTGGAAGTGAAAAGGTTTTAAAGCGTGACGAGCTCTGATTTGTACCTTGTTTTTCTTCCACGGACTGCTGTTGCTGCCTGTGTCAAGGTCTTAAAGATTTCCTTCTGCAGCCTTCCGTGTGCCTGAGCACTGGTAACTCAGCGCTCCACCTGGGGGTGATGTTCGTGTGCGGTGGAGACCTCATTCACCTCATTCGCATCTGGTACCGAATTGTTTCAGCACTTTTCCTCCAAATAAATGACTTGGCACCTTTGTCAAAAACCAACTGACGATAAGTGTAGGGATTTGTTTCTGACCTCGACCTTGGCCCAGTCATCTGAATGTGTCTTCACACCACTATCCTGCTGTTTTGGTAACACTAGCTTCGTAGTAAGTTTAGAAATCGGGAAGTCCGAGTCCTCTAACTTTCTTAGTTTTCAAATTTGTTTTAATTTATCTGGGTGTTTTATATTACCATATAAGTATTTAGAATTTGCTTGTTAATTTCTGCAAAAAAAAAAAAATACTGTAATATGAATGAATAGATCAATTTGGGAGGAATTGTCATGGTAATAATATTCCAATCCACATGAAATAGCTCTCCACTTAATTATATCTTCTTTAATTTCCCTCAGCAATGTTGTAATATTCCGCCTAAACCCTTGTAATTCTTCTCTTTCTAATTGCCGGAGGGTGTGTGACCTGCTAGAGAGAGAGGGAGAGGGAGAAAGAAACCCCAGTGAAGCATGGTCACGCTGCAATCCCTCTCCCCCACTTCTCCACCCTGCTGGGATTTGGGGCACACACACATGTGCCCGGTGTGTTTTTCAAGCCACTGGGCAGGGATTCGGAGCAGGCAATCGGCCGTGCGGGAGCCCCCTTCCAATGCACAGTGCTTAATCCCTACCTACACAAGGCTAGACCTCTTGCCATTTGTTTTTGCTAACTTTACTCTACTTTACTCTTTTGGGTGCTATTGTGAATGTTCACTGACTTTAAGGGTGATTAAGACAGGGGGTCCTGAATTGACATGCCGACCAAACGTGCACTTCTTCCTGAGGACTTGAACGGCAAATGCCAGCACCAACGTGGCTGTGACCTCCACCTGCATGTCGAAGCCGAGGCCCTCCATTGCCCCGACTCTGCTCGAAGGATGCACCTTCCTCTCAGGTCTTCCACTAAGTCAGCCACTTCGAAAAGGGGAGGATACAGGTTGGCTTGGAGCTTCAAAAGGAACGAAGTTCAGAGAGGTACTTGGACAGGGTCTCTTGTTCTGTGCATGTGGGGACGGCGGCAGAGCGGAGGGCTCTGAGACTGTCCTGGTCATTACTGTCGGTCCCACTCTATCAGCCGTGCTGGGAAAACGTTCAGGGGTCTCAAAACCAAAGACTTAAGATACATAAATGGAAGGATAAAAGCAGTTCGTTTTCTTTACATTTTGGGGTATAGCTTTTCTACAATAGTTGCTGAGAAAAACAGGCAGAGAACACCAAGATTTGCTTTGAAAGTTGGGCATATGATCTCTCCCTCATGGAGATGTAACTAATGCCCAAAACACAGAAGGCACTGGGGCTGCCTGAGGGAAAATGCCAGAGTGGAACAAGGAGAGGCAGGTTTTCCCAGGAAAGGAGCCCTGTCCACCCTCGACCCTCCGCCGTCTCGTGTTCTGCTGAGCTCACAGTACGCCGTGTCCCTCGAACCCTACAGTGTGGATATCTGCTTAGGACAGAGCTGGGAGTCCAGCTCCCTGGGCAGGTCTGGAACAGCATGCCCCGGCGTGGGCAGGGTGGGGGAGGTAGGCCAGCAGCAGAGCATGGTCCCCGGCAGAGCAAGGTTCCCAGCAGAGTGGAAGGTCAGACACCAGCGAGGCCTCCTGCCTGCAGGCTGCAGTGATGGAGCATCTGACAAAGACGGTGCTGGCAACGTCCAGGTGACATGTGACACATATGGCTTTCCCCCCCCTGCCCGGGGCCCG
>NW_006203974.1:51352-83332 GCF_000334495.1 Tupaia belangeri chinensis
GCCGTGACACGCCACGGAGAGGCGGGTCCCTCTTCAGCACTCTCCCAGGGACGCGCACAGGCAGCAAGCTGAAAGCAAGGCTCCCAAACTCCCGCGCTGGGAGCAGTCCAGCTGCAACTTAGCTTTTGCCACTCAGAGCATCTCCCTCCGGGGAGTTGAATTCAAAACCGCATCAGCCAGGCCCAGGGCCAGTCCGCTTTGCCGCCCAAGGCCCATGCCAAGCCCAGAGTGGCTCTCCTTGGGCCGCTAGGAGAGGTGAGCTGAGGGGCCAGGTGCAGGCCAGCTCGCAGATGATTCGAAGGAAGGACAGGGAACGGTGTTGGTTCTGGCCCCGGGGGACTCTAGACTGAAGGAGGGGAGCCACATAGGGAGGTGCCTTCGAGCTGGATGGGCCGCTAGGAGAGGTGAGGTGAGCTGA
Source organism: Tupaia belangeri chinensis (assembly GCF_000334495.1). Taxonomy (NCBI): domain Eukaryota; kingdom Metazoa; phylum Chordata; class Mammalia; order Scandentia; family Tupaiidae; genus Tupaia; species Tupaia belangeri. The sequence goes on from NW_006203974.1 coordinate 51,771, forward strand.
GCGGCCAGGTGCAGGCCAGCTCGCAGATGATTCGAAGGAAAGACAGGGAACGGTGTTGGTTCTGGCCCCAGGGGACTCTAGACTGAAGGAGCCACATAGGGAGGTGCCTTCGAGCTGGACAGTGTGACCCAGAGGAATCCCCACTGCCTGGCTGCTTGCCACCCTCTCCCCTGGTCTTCGGCCACCATTTACATCCAAAGGCGTTATGTCATTCCCGGAAAGCCCAGGGCACCCCGTCACTGCCACCTTCAATATATTCTCCTTCAAACAGAGTCGCAGAGCCTCTGCCCAGAGGGCTGGTTTCAGGCAAGAAAACTCATACATGATGTTTTCCTAAACACATAAAAGAAGGTCATTTAATTCCAAACAGTGACATGGTAACAGGCACAAGGGCAGCGGAAGACAGTGCGCTGCAGGTGTGCACACACAGGACCTGGCGGCCCAGGGGCTCACAGAGCAGGAGGCTCAGAGCAGGCCCAGAAACGGCGGCCTACCTGATGGGAAAGAGAATGGGCCAGTCACGCGGGCCTCCAGATGCCGAGACAGCGTGACCCTCCCATCTGCAGGGGGCACAAAGTACGGGTCAAGCAGCAGCATTGGAGCACCCAGTTTTAAATGTATTAAAGAAAAAGTTCAACCAGACTCCGCAGGGATTGCTGCAGAAAACCCGAACGCGACAATGACCCCGGGGAGTGGGGCAGCCTCATTTCTGTGAGCCCGGAGCACCTCTCCAATAAGCTGAGCGAGACAGGCAAGCAGGAGGGAGTTCTCCCAGCACGAGCTGGGAAAACACGGGATGGGAAGACTGCCCGGCCAGGAGGAGAGGGAGAGCGCCCATTCCTTAAGGGGAATGTTGCTTTTCTGATCTGGCTGAAACCTGGGGAAGTAACAGAACTTTCTGTGCATCGGAAAGCAGCCCGAAGGAAAACACGGCCTCTTGGCAGGAATCCCAAGCTGCTAAAACACCTCGATCTCCTTGAAGAGACACGAGGCTGACAGACGAAAGGTCATGGGCTCGCGAGCAGGAGAGGCTTTACGGGACTGCGGGCAGGTCCACGCACCCTCCAGGGGCGGTTCTGACAAAAACAGACACTCGTCTCGGCACACGTCTGCGTTTCTCCCTTTATTTGGATCTCTTTGGGAAGCCCAAAAATGGAAAGGAAAAAAATTGCTCTCTGAGAGAGATTCTCACTCTTCCATTCCTGAATGGAAGCCGACACTCAGACAAGACTCTCGTCTGTTTAGGTGTAAATAACCCTGTCTGCGTGGGAAGCTCCCCCTTTCCCGTTCATTACTGTCATAGATTTGAAAAGGAAAAAGCAGGGGTCATTTATTAGAGGTTATTTTTCATGCAAAACACCCCATGTTAGCTGTCACTCAAAAGGCTTTAGTCTACACCCTTTACTCACATATTAACAGGGCTCGGGTCACAACCTTTTATGGCATTTGGAATCCCAGAACCTCTGATTAGTGCAATATTTACATATCCTTCAGTAAAAGTGCTCCTCCACAGAAATGCAGGGAGCGTTGTCAACTCGTTTGGCCTTTAGTCTAGACTCGACGTGAACCCTGGATTCGAGCAGGGCGCGTTAGACTCCACGACTTTGTCCTGTGAGTGTTTCCATCTTGGGATGCCAGTTAACCCTGTAGAGATGGGCTAGCCGTTCCAACCAGGAACATCAACCAAGGAAGATCTTCTCGATAAAATCCAGTCGCCACATACATGCACAGCCTGGACCACCGGAGCGCTTCCGTTGTTTCACAGAAAAACACGTCATGATGTAAGAGACACTTCCACGTCCCAACCAACCTGACGGGGACGGCCTGGCAGGATTTGAAATGGTGGAGATTCCCTGGCCGTGTTAAGAACAGTGCTGAGTTATGTGCACCACCTTGTAGGGAGGGGTCACCACCGTGGGCTTTCCAGTCTCCAACAATAAGGGGCCCTCTTGTTCGCACAGCATGACCAATATATACTTCATTTTCTAACCTGCCAAACCACGCCGCTCCTCTAGTCGGACAGCCGGACCGGGCAGCTCCCCGACTGCTGGCCTTGGCGGGCGGGTAGACCGTGGACTACTGCCATACCTCGGTATTCACACTCTGGCCGGACCTCCCACCAGCTCAGGGTCACTCCACCGAGAGACGTCTGCGGGCCGTGGCCGAGGTCTGCAGAACAGACCACTGTCTTCTGGCTGGACTCCGAGGCCACTCCCACTGAGGGCCTCGCTGAACATTTCCGGAAACTGAGTCCCCACTGTCCTGCAGTCTGATGCGAATCCAGGACTTGGAAAAGGCAGATGATTGCTTTCATCTTCTTCCAAAGCACAGTCTTCCTATGAAGTTGGAATTGGTGTAACATCGAATTTCAGAATGAATTTTCTCAGCTAGCCTAATCCCATGTGAAACTTCTGAGCATTGTTTAAAATACAATGAGAGGTGGCCCTTGTATTTCCTAACTTTGTTTCCAACTATCCACTCTGCCGTGAACCACGATCACTGTAATCTGTCTTCCCTGGGGACAGTGATTGGCTGGGGAGTGCAGGGTGGCAGGCAGCAGGGGAGGGGTAGGACACCAAAAGTGGGGTCACCTGTGACTATTCACAACACTCCACCTTTTGACACACCCTCCAGGTATGGCAAACTGCCGCTTGGCACTACTCGTCCCTCCACCCCTCAGACCACTCGGCGTGACCCCTCCACTCTTCTACACTTCCTCTCACTCTCCCTCTTCCAGCCCTGCCCCTGCCCCTGCTTCACACTTTTTCTGTCTTAAGTTCCTTAGGAAATGATACGGTCTAACGTAGCTGCATTATTAAAACACCTGCCTATAACAGCAAGCAAGCGTCAAGTGAAACCGTACTTCAGTCCAGGAAAACAGAAAGGAGCCAGCTCTGCATTGTACTGTTTAAAATAATATTAAAATAAGTAGGTCCTTTCTCTATAGCATCTAGAAAACGACACACAATTATTAGCCTAGAGAAATAAACAACAGGAATAATACAAACTATCTCGGAAGGAAATTTTCACTTTAGCATAAAAAGCATTCAGACTTTTTTTTTTTTTTGACTTCACATTTATTGCAGCACGAGGCTGGTTTGCAAAGCAGAGCAAGCCGCTCTCGCCTGCCAGGCCCTTCCGTATGCCCGGGTCGGAGCCCCATCGGTTCTATCTACGCTCTTACTTGGTGCCCACCATAGACACTCCTGTGGGGCTGGGAAAGGTATCCTCTACTGAGGACCCACGTGGAGACAGGACTGCATCAAGCCCATGGCCGGGCAGTGGGGGCAAGAAAGGGATCTGGACAGGGCTTGAACCCCACACGCTCTTGCCATGAGGTTGTCGGTTGTCATGCCCCGCCTCTCCACCGTGATGGACAGCACACGAGGAGATGGCCTCCTTGAGCAGATCTGATCCAAAACAGCTTACCCTGCCCCTGGTCTGAAGGAGGGAAGAAACAGTGTCTGAGTGAGAAAGCACATGAGGATGCCAATTCTCTCCTCGGCTGAAACACACTGGCCACATCTATCTGTTATGTGATCCACAGTCTTCTCGGACCGATTGAAAATTCAGGTATGGGACCAGCAGATGGCATAATGGCATGTTGCTGGACTCCCACGGGCTCGACCGCATTTCGAGCCTTGGACCGGGCAGCCTAAATCTCACTGATTTCTCACTGTCTCTCTGTCTCTCCAACAAGTGCATGTGCTCTATAACAAAAATAAATAAATAAATAAATGCATACATAAATCAGCTTGTACCTACAAACTTGCATTCCCAAAACTAAAGCCAAAGTCTTAAAGATTAGCTTATTTGGGATTCTCTGCCCCTCAACACTGTTAATACTGCAGGAGTCTTGGGACCAGCAGTTGGCGTAATGGCTATGTCGCTGGACTCCCATGTAGTCAACCATGGTTCGAGTTCCAGACCCGGTGGCTTAAACTCACTCCAGGTGCATGTGCGTGTGTGCCCAAGATCCCGAGAGGAGAATGGAGGAGAAGGGATTGTGGCGTGGCCATCCCCCCTGGGGGTGATTTCTTGCTTTCTGTCTCTCTGTCTCTCTCTCTAGTGAGTGCACGCATCCTATAGCAAAAACCTCTAAAAATATTATAAAAATACTGCAGGAGTCTCAGTGTTGGCCAAAGTAAAATCTTTTCATACGAAGAAGAATCATAAATATTTGACCAAATGAGCAAGCCAAGACCAGGTGACCGGGTCATCACCCTCCAGCCACCTGTAAACCTCACGAAGGGTGTAGGAAGCAGCTGGGCGTTTACAAATCACTCCGCCACAGAGCGAACCTCCAGAGACACCAACAGTCTCCCAGACAGGCTGGGGACACACTGCGAAGACAGGCAGGACGCAGGCAGCGAGGTGGCCTTAGCCCCACAGCACAGGCAAGCAGAGGCCAGCGGGAATGTGCGCGTGGGAGCGGACCGCACGGGCGTGTGTCAGAACGTGGCTCTGACAGGCGTACGCTAGAATCGAGCTTGGCTGCAGGTCCTCCAGCCTGCTGTCTGCAAACACATGTGCATGGTTGTGTTTGCTTGTTGGTGCCTGAAAGTGAAATTGTAGCATTGTCTTTAAAAGAAAACGAGCTTTGTCACCAGCTCTGCAGGACGATCTGTGGTGTCACTGACATCTACGTGAGAAGAGGGTGCGGAGGGCCAGAGAGGACGAGAAGACAGGTGTTTCGGAGCCCCAGGCAGGGCTGTCAGGCTCTTCACGCCCTGCCGTGTGCAGGGAGCACTGTGAGGCGTGGGGTGGTCACTGTGCACTCCTGATCCAGCGGGAAGCTGGAGCCAGCAGAGGCCAGGCCGTCCCCTCCGTGTCACTGACAGCTCCTGCTTGACGTGGGCACACCGTCTTCCCCTAGCAGTCGAGGAGGGGGACCCTGAAACCCATTGGTCTGATGATCTCCAGTGCCGAGTGCAGTCCTGGTGGCAGGTGAGAAGTGACGCGGGCCCAGCAGACGGCGTAATGGTTATATCACTGAAACTGCCACGTGGCCGACCACGGTTAGAGTTCCAGACCCGGCAGCTTAAACTCATGCTGTGTGAGTGTGCGTGTCCAAAATCCTGAGAGGAGGAAGGAGGAGAGTGACGGAGGGCCGGAGCCGGTGCCATGGCCACCCCCGGGGGGCGGGGGATTTCTCGCTTTCTGTCTCTCCAACAAGTAGCCACACCCTATAGCAAAAATAACTCTTATAATGAAGAAAAAAAAAAGAGAAGTGGCTCATTCTGTGCCGCGGATAGGGTGACAAAGGTACTTGCATGCTCACGCCCAGGAGGGGCATATCTCACATCCACGAGGACGCCCCGGATCCCGGCAGGACAGGCCTCCTCCACCCACCAGTGCCGTGGCAGCCACAACTGGAGCCCCTCTCATCACGGAGAGGGAGCAGGCCAGGGGGGCCTCATCTGCTCTGGGGCATCTGCTCGAGCCACCCTGGACGGTTTCAGAAACAGATCCGAATGCCTTCGCTAGGGCACGAGAAGCCGCACACGGCCCGAGCGGGGACGCGACTCAGCAGCGGCTTACCACGTTGCGGCGAGGAGAGGAGGCCGTCCTGCCCACAGGGACCTGTGTCCCACCAAACTGTCTCTGCTCAAGGCATTCCCCGCAAAGAGCCTGCCCCGATTCTCCGGGAAATGCCCTCGAGAACTGTGCACACCTCGTGGGGACGTGCGCCAAGCCGGCTTCAAGTTCAGGCGAGCAGACCTGCTTTTACAGATGTGGCGGCCACAAGCTGGACAACCCGGTGGAGAGGCGGGCACCACGCCATGGCTCGGGCATGCGGGGCCTGCTCCACGGGAACAGCGTCACCAGTGATTACGTCCCGGGGCCCAAACGTGGCCTTTTCCTCAGCATTTGTCCTCTTTCCCCTTCTCTAAAAAACGCTCCTACCCAGAGAGAAAGCGAGCAGGACGTGGGCTCTCCGAGTGGGCATTTACTGACCATGCCTGGCCCGTGCGCTCCTTCTCGCCTCCCTCACTGGCTCCTAGTGCCTGGACGGTAAAGTCAGACTTCCCAGGGCTCGGGGAGGCCGTCTCCGTGGTGCTCACACAGCCCGGAAAATGCACGGTGTAATCATGAATGTAGCTTCTAGACACAAACCGGATCCCAGATGAGCAGGGGCTGTGCTTTGACGAGTCGGCTGGACTGTCTCGAGTGGACAGACTGCAGGGAAGCTGCAGCCACCTGCAGGCTGACCGTGCTGCCCGGGTGCTCTGCTTCCTTCCGTGGCCACGGGCAGCACCTCGCAGCAGTGGGCTGACTCTGATCGATGTCACCTGCCATCAAAGCGGGGAGACCGCCCATCATACAGACTGGGCTCTGCAGAGCCCGGTCCTGCAGCAGACGGCCACCCCACTGCACCCAGGAAGGAGCGAGGGTCGGATGATGAGTGACAAGTCTTACAAACGGTGAAGTGCCACACAGAATTTCCGTGGCCACCATCCGGAAGGTTCGGGAAAACCAGGACCAGAAAGAGGGTGTTTTTATTCCTGTGGTCTGAGCCAGTTTATTCCTGCAAAGTCCTCGCTGAAGTTGTGAGTGGCCTGTGGTGGATGGTGACCTGAAATGCAGACTTCCAGAATGTCACTCTCAATGCACCGGGAGCCGTGGAAGCCCAGCACCCGCACTGCCCCCCGGACGACATGCTGGGTCACTGTGAGGGTTGGACGAGGCTGTCACACAATGGCCTCTCACAGTGGTGCGGCCCTCCTCATGCCACGGACAGTCTGTGGTTCAACCGCACACGCCATGTCCTACCTGAGTCGTGGACGACGTCAGGGACGCGGTGCCGTGGCCGCCCATCCCAATTCACCCTCCCTCTGCGTTTCCCACACAGATAGCCAGTGCGAGCACCATGCACATGCTGTGACACCTCACGCCTGGCTCCACGTGTCTGAGAGCGAGGCTTGTGCCCAGCCAGTGCTCAATGAACTCACACGAAACCCATCAGTGTCCCTTGGGCTGTGGCTGGTAACCACGGTGTCACTCGCTGTGGAAGGGGGGGCAGACTGCAGGCCCCCAGCCACCCACAGCACCAGGAGCCACAACACGTGACTGCCTCCACCACCACCGGACGTGCTCTGGGCAGAGGCCTTCCTTCGGCAGCAACAAAAAAATGAGTCTGGGCCAGCAGGTGGCAGGGTGGTTAAGGCGCTGGACTCACACATGGCTAAGCATGGTTCGAGTCCCAGACCTGGAAGCTTGAAAATCATACCGGGCATGTGTGTATGTGTGCCCAAACTCCCAAGAGGAGAAGGGACTGTGGCTTGGCCCTCCCACGTCCGGGGGTTGATTTCTCACTTTCCCTCTCTCTGTCTCTCTCCAGCACGTGCACGCACCATGTGGCAAGCCCCTGCCCCCCAAAAACATCACTGTTAGTGCGAAGAGCAGCATGAGGCCCTCCTCCAGCCCCACGCTCTGTCTCCACAGAGGCCTGCAAGTGCCCACAGATGTCTCGAAGGCATCCTTGAGGACACGGCACTCAGGTTAGGAACACCCGAGGATGTGCAGGCAGGAAGCGTGACACGGAGCTCCAGCCCACACACGGCCTCCGCTTCTGTGGGGCGAGCCCTCGGTGGCTTCGTCGTGCGATCAAACCAGAAGAGCACAGCACCAACCCGAATCCCCTGCACCTTCCAGAAGGCCCGCTGTCTGGAGGAACAGTTCCGCGGCCAGGGCACAGGGTTTGTGAAGTGAGTTGAGAGGGTCGGTGCAGAGAACGGACTGCACAAGGGCACCGAGAAAGCCTGGCTCGCAGTCTTTTCAACTTTGTATACGACAGTCATCGATTTGTCACCAATCCCGAAGACTTTAAAAGCTGTCCTCCTAGGATCAGCAGGTGGCATTGTGGTTAAGGCAGTGGACATTCCCATGTGGCTGACCACAGTTGGAGTCCTGGATGTGGTAGCTTCCTTTCTCACTTTCCCTCTCTCTCTGCCTCTGTTTTTCTCTGGTCAAAATAAAATAAAATAAATAAATGAATAAATGAAATTAAATAAATAATTCTTTTTTAAAAAAAAAGCTATCCTATTTATCAATAAAATTGAAAAGTCAACATTTACACCTTCATTTTTTCTTTCTCTGTCTCTCTCTTTCTTTCTTTTTTAAATTTGCTACAGCAGTAGGAGTGAGGAGAAATCACCCCCAGGGAGCTATCCACCCCACAATCCCCTGTTTATTCTCTCAGGATTTTGAACATGCATGCACATGTACACGGTGCATTTTTCAAGCCGCAGGGTCCAGGACTCAAACTGCAGAGTCGGCCATGTGTGATTGAGCTGCCACCTGACGGCCCTCTATTTCCTCAAGAAACATACTGAGTAAGCCTACTGAGACATTCCGAAACACTCAAAGGATTTTTGTTTCCATTTAATTTTCCAGGGCACAGTTCAAAGAAGCAGGCATTGGTGTTAGCTATATTAACACATGTATTTAAAATAACTCCAAATTTGACAGCTTGCTCTGCCTTTAAAGTAAAATATTCAGGGAGTTCATGGAGAAAAAAAAAAAATTGGCACAGAGAAACCTGAAACGTTCAGAGAAAAACATCCCAACTTCCTCTGAGCGACACAACATGAAGCAAACTGCCTTCTAATCGTCTGCATTTACCCCAGCATGCTCTGTGCAGAGGCTCTAGTCACGGCGCAGCTAGGCCAGGCAGTCCTGGTGTCCTCCAGGACCTCAATCCCAGTAATGTGTTTCAGACCCCGCCCACTCAAGGACCCTGTGACGTGTGCTGTCATCACCAGCTGGGACTGCCCTGCGGGTCACTGAGAGACGCTGTGAACAAAAGCCCGCTGCGCCACTCGGCGTGTGAGCCTCAAACGTAAAGTTCGAGACAGGGGAGTTTGATTAACCAGGGCATGTGACGGTGACGTTGGCTCCCGTTAGGGCTTAGTATTATTGAGTTTTATGTCACTCTCTTCTAATAGTGACACAGTTAGCGTTTTAAGACTGGATATAATAATTTTATGGGGTAGAATGGATATTATTAGATGATTATACCATAGCACTTTGTCAAACTCTTGTATGTTAAATATGGAAAGAAACTACAATAAAAAATAAGAAAGCACCCTGCCTCCAGCCGAGTGAAGGACAGACAATAATCCACCCGGACCATCTCCTGTGCTCGGGGAGATGCCGGCCCCGCCCCGGCCTCTGAGCCGTGCCATCCCTGCACCCACGTGCACCTTACCGCTGAGCTGAGTCCACCCCGGCCTCTGAGCCGTGCCATCACTGCGCTACGTGCACCTTACTGCCGACCTGAGTCCACCCCAGCATCTGAGCCGTGCCATCCCTGCACCACCTACACTTTACCGCCGACCTGAGTCCGCCCCAGCCTCTGAGCCGTGCCATCCCTGCGCCACCTGCACTTTACTGCCGACCTGAGCCTGCCCCGGCCTCTGAGCCATGCCATCTCTGCACCCACGTGCACCTTACCGCCGACCTGAGCCCGCCCCGGCCTCTGAGCCGTGCCATCCCTGCACCCACGTGCACCTTACCGCTGAGCTGAGTCCACCCCGGCCTCTGAGCCGTGCCATCACTGCGCTACGTGCACCTTACTGCCGACCTGAGTCCACCCCAGCATCTGAGCCGTGCCATCCCTGCACCACCTACACTTTACCGCCGACCTGAGTCCGCCCCAGCCTCTGAGCGGTGCCATCCCTGCGCCACCTGCACTTTACTGCCGACCTGAGCCTGCCCCGGCCTCTGAGCCATGCCATCTCTGCACCCACGTGCACCTTACCGCCGAGCTGAGCCCGCCCCAGCCTCTGAGCCGTGCCATCCCTGCACCCACGTGCACCTTACCGCCGACCTGAGTCCACCCCGGCCTCTGAGCCGTGCCATCCCTGCGCCACATGCACCCTACCGCCAAGCTGAGTCCGCCCCAGCATCTGAGCCGTGCCATCCCTGTACCCACGTGCACCTTACCACCGACCTCAGTCCACCCCGGCCTCTGAGTCGTGCCATTCCTGCACCACCTGCACTTTACTGCCTACCTGAGCCCGCCCCGTTTGTTGCTGGCTGTCAGGGCCGCGTTTGAGCTTTACCCACAGGCAGAGCTCCCCGTAACACCCTGTCCATCCAAAGGGGAACTGGTCTTGACGGACGGTTTCTCCAAGACCAGAGAGAGGCTGAGGATGGACAGGGACATGCCAGGAGGCTGAACTTCGAGAAGAGTATACTCAAGCAGTTCCACCTCTGAAAAGACAGTGAAAGGCAGACCCAGCTTCAAGAGAGCGTCTGCAATCCTGTGGGGTTCCCTTGGGGGCAGAGTTCACATAGCCCACGCGACGGGCTTGAGAATTAACCAGGTGATGTCCACGGAGGACAGGTAAGAAAGAGTGAGGGCAAGGCCTTGGCTCCAGGCTCTAAGAGGGGAGCTAGCCCATGAGGTCACTACAGACAGCGGGGAGGTGAGCATGCCTGACATGTGGGACATGCCAGCACCTCAGCCCAGACGCGCACACAGACAGCAGGCACGGTGGGGAGGCAGCACGGCCACTCCAACTGTACAACCACACAGCATCTAGACCCTCCCCGTGCTCCTGATGGCTGAGCACTTCCGATGTATTTCTGCTCACTCTCATGGCCTTGTTAATGCACACAGCACTCGACACCCTCTGACTCGCAGCTTCCTGAGGGCCGGGACGTCATTGTATTATGGACTTGGTCCCACTACGTGCGCCTAGGCAGGGCGTAGGGCTTCATCCTCCTCTTACTCCCCGACTCTGCCTGAGCAGTAGGTTGCCCACACAAGGAGACTTACATGAAGGAACAGCTCACACTGCCAGAAGTGAAGAGGCAAATGAACTGCTCTCTTCCTGCGCCAATTCCAGAAAAGCTAAGATCTGGTATGAGCCTGAGGGTTTGCCAGGACCTGCTCAAAGAAGAAGACCATGCTGCACTCCAGGAGGACGTCCACCTGGCTCCTGGGGTCCAGGCCCTGGGAAGCCCTGTGAGCTCCTCACCTACAGCAAGGTGAGGGCGGTGGAGACACGCAGCCTGGGTTTCTTGACACCACTCTCACTAGTCGTGGTCCCCCGAGACCGCGGCTGGGTAAACAGGAGCTCTCAAGCACCCCTGCATTCACATTTATCAAACACGAAAATTCTGCTTCACCTACAAATGCTGGAACAGTTACACCTCAAATGCCTTGGTGATGCTTCCTCCTCCCTTCTGTTCTCAAGCACATAAACCCTGTGTCTATGTGGATACAGATTTAGGTAACAACACGTAGACACAGGGCAAGGTGCGAGGCAGAGGGTGGATAGTCAACGAACACAGACGTGGATGTCGCTGGTTACGTTTCTGCTACATTTCAGTTACATGTGAGTTTTAAATCCAGTAGAAACATGGTGGCACTGCGGTTTCCCCTCTGCTGGGCTCCCCAGACCATGCAAGAGGAAAAGCAGGCCCAGCAGTGTGCACCCTCTGCCCCTAAACCAGCTGCAGTAAAGACAGGCTCGAGATCTGTAAGCATTTGACTCTGCTCTGAGTCACAGTGTGGGAGCACAGCCTAAGGCCGCTCTGCAACATCCTCTGCGGCTGACCCTCCACTGGTCTTTGCTTGGAGCCGAGTGATAGATTGGGGTGTGCTTTCTTTTCCCAGTGACTCGAGCTTCTGGCTCAGGGACTTGGAGAGCAAAGTGGTCACTGAAACCTGCAGCCAATACATGGCAACACATACACACACACACACACATGCACGCACACGACTGCAGCTGCACAGAAACCCACGGCCTCAGGGACCCCGAGCCCCGACTCAGGAGAGCAGGCCTGGAAGCTGAAGGATGCGACAGGCCCACTTCTGCTCTTTCCTGTCATCCTCTGCATTCGGAGGGGCAACATCAGAAAAGCAGTCCACGTGTCCCTTCCAGACGGGCATGTTTCCTTCTTAGGCCATCAGACTGTGAGGGACAGGCCGTCCTGGTAGGGAAGGGCAGCGATCAGCAGAGGGGCGAGCTGCTGCATCTACACAGGTGTGCACACATCTGCAGAGCAGCTGACCGGAGGCCATGTCTGTGCGTCCCGTTCCCACACATCACAGAGCATGTGCCCGCCCCCCTTACCTGTGGAGGAAGAGACCCCAACATCGCTCCCACCCAAGGGCCTCTATATTCACCCCGTGAGTTTTTTGTTTTTTTGTTTTTTAATTTTGGAGAGGTTTTTGCTATGGGGCACATGTGCTCACCAGAAAGACAGAGACAGAGAGACAGAAAGCGAGAAATCACCCCCCCCGGGGGGATGGCCACACCGCAATCCCTTCTCCTCATTCTCCTCTTGGGATCTTGGGCACGCACACACACGCGCCCGGTGTGAATTGTAAGCCACCGGGTCAGGGACGTGAACCGCGGTCGACTACATGAGAGTCCAGCGACATAGCCATTACGCTAACTGCTGGTCCCCAGACCCAGTATCTTGATAATCACGCAGTCCATGTGTGTGCACGCTCAAAATCCATGAAGAGACAGGATAGATGGGACTGCAGTGTGGCCAACCCCCCTGGGAGGTGATTTCTCACTTTCCCTCCCTCTTTCTCTGCATCCCTCTCCGGTAAATGCAAAAACTTTGCGGGGGGAAGGAAAAAAAGGGGGGGGATGCCCAGAAATGGCTGAGGAAGGAGTTAGAGCAGTGCACTGGGTGCTGCCCCCGCCAGACTTTCTCCCTCCACCCCTGACCTTCCAGGCCACCTGTCTCCGAAGTGCAAGGCTGCTCACAGTCTTCGACTCTGTTTCCGAGGACGGTAAAAACCAAGCCTGCAGGCGAAGGCTGCAGGAAACCAGTGGAAGGTGCTGGACTTCAGAGCCAGACTCCAGGGTTTGATCGTCTGTCATTAGCCAAGATGCGTGCACACAACACACTCCTGATCGTTTTTTTCCTATCGATCCATTGGAAGAATACCATTACCAAATCTAAAGCGAGGCAAGACGGCCCAGCCCATGGTAATCCCTAAGACGGGCCAAGGCCATGCCATGGCTTTCAAACAAATGGCCACACATACTCTATAACCCCTACTGGGAGAGGTGGGTTCGGCTCTGTGAGTGCCCAGCGCCATCGCAGCAGCCCAGCTCTCCAAGACAGGTCCCCAACAAGCAGGACATCGCCCTCCTGGAAGCCTGACGCCCACAGCAGGACGCACAGGTGCGCAGCCCCACCCTGGAAAGCAAACTCCCCGGGTGTGGGGGTCCTCTGCACTTTGACGCTCCTCAGAAGTGGCCCTTTCCACGCATGTCTTCTTGTGAGAAGGCTTTCCTTCATTAGCCTCGGCCTGGGGAGAAATTGGCAGACTGAAAGCAGGCCCTTGGAGCATGGCTTCCCACCGTCCTTACTGGACACCCACGTTTCAGAAAGTCACTTCATGGCCTAGTGCTGCCGCAGGACCAAACTGTCAAAGGGTCCTTTTCCAAAAGTGAGAGGATCTGAACTCCTGTGTTACCTGGCCTGGGTTTGCTTCCCCATGGACAGCCAGCCATGACAAAGAGGCCACGTTCTGACACCCGTGTCTACACAGCGTGGCTGGTCAGGATGCCCACACCGCCCTGCACGATTAGCACAGATCCCCACCAGACCTAAGGCCAGAGGCATGCGTACTGCAGACACGGCGCTAAAGCATTTAATGTGGAAAAAATGAAGCAACTTCTGGCCCTACGTGAAGGACACGGGCAGTCTAACACGGAGGGCAGGCTGTAACCAGCGCTGAATCCAAACGTGCTTTCTGGTTGCCGCAGACGACAGCTAGGTGAGACTGTGCAGGGCGTTAACCAGATCACACACTCACCCAGCAGCTCGGGGCCCCTTTCTGTCAGAGTCCTCTGTTCCTCTCCCTGTAACTGGAGAATCCCTCCGTGAGAACATTTCAGTGGGGAGGGTGGCCATGAATAAGTGCTAGCCAAGAGATGCAAATACCTGGGGCCAGCAGGGGGCGTGTGGTTCGGCACAGGAGGCCCAACATGGCTGTATCGGGTTTCGCACCTTGAAATTATGCCAGGCTCACGTGCATGTGTGCCCAAAGTCCTGAGAGGGGAATGGAGGATTGCAGCGTGGCCATCCCCCCATGAGGTAATTTCTCAGTTTCTTTCTGTCTCTCTCTGGTGAGTACCAGCATCCTGTAGCAAAAACTAAAAACTACTGCTAATAATAATAAAGGGACCAGCAGAAGGCATAATGATTACATCACTGGATTTTCACATAGTCAACTGCAGTTCGAGTCCTGGACCTGGCGGTTTAAAGCTCATGCCGTGCACATATGCATGGGTGCTCAAGATCCTGAGAGGAGAATGGAGAAGGGACTGTGGTGTGGCCATCCCCCCGGGGGGTGATTTCTTGCTTTCTGTCGCTCTCTGTCTCTCTAGTGAGTGCATGTACCCTATAGAAAAATCTAAAAAAAAATCAAAAATAAAGAGAGAGAGAAGTGAACACCGTCATGTCTATTTCCTGAGTACGGAGTAAGGGACAACACGTTCTGTCTTCACCGCATCTCGTCTGCTGAGTCATCATGATTCCTTAGGACACCAGGGCAGTCCTCAGAGTTCGTGCTACAATTCCAGGCGAAGGGCACACTTGCGGTGAAGCAGCTACGTACCATAAAGTAGAAAGAGGAGGGGGCTTGCAGGCAGAGAATGGGGGGACCTCTCTAGCCTGCCTTATCACAAAAACTGTGGGCCACACACACCTTTCCATGTCTCCATTCTTCCAAACTATGAAACAAAGGGCCTTGCAACAACAAGCATGAGTACCCGGTGAGTACAGGTGCCTGAGGCCCACATGGCCAACTATGCAGTTCAAGTCCCAGACCCGGCAACTTGGAGAACAGCTGTGCACAGGTGCATTCATGTTCAAAACCCCAAGGCTGTGTGGCCATCCTCCTGGGGGAAGCTTCTCACTTTCCCTGTCTCTCTCTGTCTCTCTCTCCAGCAAGTGCATGTGCTCAACCAACAAACAAGAAAAAAAATGAAAGAGGGAGGGAGGAAGCCAGGAAGCTGACTGTAAGCATGACGGTGGGCAGACATGGTGGGCAGACACGGTGGGCAGACGGGGGTGAGCGGAAGCAGCCTGGGAAACCATTACGAAGATTCTGATTTTCTGAAGGCAATATGCAGAAGGACGGTGGTGGACTTTTTTTGAGAAATATTTTCGAAGAATCAATAACGATTAATGACTAATTTGCTTTTAGAGGGCGAAAGTGTGAATTTACATACTTTTGGTATCCATCAAATAAAAAATGTCATCAAAAAGTCCATATCGATGTGGTGTTTTGTCTTCTAATTAATTGCCACCAAGATTTGTCATACTTTTCGATGTGTTTCACCCATGAATTAGACTCCCGGGTCTTCCTCACAGCCACCAGGACGAGCTGGAGAACTCAGAGCTCTGGATAGCCCACATGAGGGTGTTAGTCACTTCCCACCATCACAGTGTCATCGTGAACCTGACTCTTCATGCCCATGGCTGTCTGCTCCTCCTCGATGATCCCCTGCTCAGGCCACGGGGCCTCCGGCTGCTCCCCCAGGAATCAGTAAGCCATTTGTTCACTCCTCCCCATCCTGCGTGGCCCGTTACAAAACCTAGCCACTCACACCTCCCAGATGTGTACCAATACTGGCCACTCTGTCTTCTTTACAACATAATTTTAGGCCAAACCATCACCTGCACTCCATGGTACTATAGGGTCTTCCTCTTGCAATCCATTCAATAGTCACGATAAACTTTGAGAAACACCTCAGTGTGATCACACACCTGCAAACCCACGTCTGTGTGTCCACTCAGGGCTAGGTCCACAGAACCCAGAGGCCCTGTGCCCTGGCTGCCGGCAGCACTCCAGGTCAGTTCTGGACGTTCCGACTTGCCTCACCATTCTCCACCTCCACCTCCACCCTTCTGGCTCCTCCACAGCCCAGATTTGCCCTTGGGGTCACCTTTTCTCCAACCACACCCTGGCACATCCCACTGGCCCTCGGCTTCAACATTATTTCAAACAAAACTCCCTGACGCCCTTCTCCAAATTGAAGTTGGAGTCCCATTTTTAAAAGGCCAACTTGTTTAAAATGTATCTGTGTACATATTGCTTGGCTATCTAATGAAAGAACAAATGAATAACTCACGAAGAGGTCTCATGTGTACCAACCTCCAGCTCGTATTTTTCATTTCTCTCCAAGGACAGCATGTCAGATACCGTGCTGCAGTCAGATATGTACTTTCACTCCTACTTTTTTCATTTACTATTTTTTAAGCTTTCAAAGAAAAAAAAAAAAAAGGCAGTTAGACTCACAACACTTGTTTCAATCATTTTTATTTCCTCAACAGAAATTTCCAGAATGCCAATTATATGTAAGCACTGGGCTACGAGACAAAGTTAAAGAGAGGCCACTGGCATTGCTCATGGTCAAGTGCCTTCTCTTCCGGTGCACTCGTCTCTAAGGGCTTCTCGGAGACTGCTCCAGCAAACCGGTACGTGGCGAGTGAGTCTGCCACCTTGTTCCTGTCAGAACGAGGGCCACACTTGTCTGTTTCCGGGCACTTCCTCAGTTCTCCCAGCCCCTCAAAGGTCACCAGCTGTGCTCTTCCTTGTAGGTTGTTCTCATGTCTTCTGCTAGGACTGATCCAGTATGGGACTTCAAAAGAAACTGCAGGCAAGGTGGAGACACTGCCACAATTTCTTTTTTTTTTTAATTTTCTTTTATACATTCAATCACATTATTTAGCTTACAAAGTGAATATTTCAATATGTGAATATTTCTCCCTAGTCTAGTCGATAAAACTATAAAATTATCTTCAACTGATAATACCACATTTCTTTGTCCCATTAACACTTTGTCTCTCTATTTTTCTTCAAAATGTCCTTCCTCAGACTCTACTCTTTCACACACACTATATATCTGGTATTCACATCCATTTACTGTGTTTCTATATCCTTTAGTCAATCAGTTTCAGTCACAGAGTGCAGATACTTGGTATATATTAAGTGGAGACATACAATGCCTCTCCTTCATAACCTGGCTTGCTTCACTCAGTAGTAAATCTTCCATATTCTTCTACTTTCTGTCAAAAGCCAGGATTTTGTTGTTTTTTATAGCTAAATAGTATTCCATAGAGTGTATGTGCCACAGTTTTTCAATCCATTCATCTGTTCGTGGGCATTTGGTTTGGTTCCATGTCTTAGCAATCGTGACTAGTACCTCAGTAAACATCGATGCAAACACTTTTCCAATTAAGAATTCTTCTGTCCTTTGGGAGATACTAAGGAGTGGGAATGCTGGATCATATGGTAGTTCTATTTGTAGATTTTTGAGGACTCTCCAAATTGGTCTCCACAGTGGCAGGACCAATTTACATTACAACCAGCAGTGTAAAAGAGTTCCCCTTTCACCACACCCCCAGTAATCATTTTTTGTTTTTTTAACTTTAGTTGGGGTTAGGTGGTATCTCATTGTTGTTTTGATCTGCATTTCCCTTACAATGAGGGAGGTTGAGCATTTTTTCATATGTCTTTTGGCTATTCGTATGTCATTTTTAGAGAGTGGTTTTTTCCAACTCATTCTCCCATCTTTTAATAGGGCTGATAATCTTTTTTTTCTGAACAGCTGCTTGAGTTCTTTGTGTATTCTGGTTATCAGGCCCTCATCTAATGCATACTTTGCAAAAATATTTTCCCATTCTGAGGACTGTCGATTCACACTAATTACTGTGTTTTTTGCCATTTAGAAACTTCTTAGACTTATGTAATCCCACTTGTCTATTTTGGGGATTATTGACTGTGCCTTGGGAGGGGAGGGTCTTAAGAAATCTTCACCTACCCCCATGTCTCCCAGAGTTCCTCCAGTGTTTTCCAGCTTGAGGGGGGGGCGTAAGAAATCTTTACCTACCCCCACGTCTCCCAGAGTTCCTCCAGTGTTTTCCAGGAGTTTGAGGTCTTAGATTTAGATCCTTGATCCACCTTGACTTGATTTTTGTCAAAGGTGAGAGGTAAGGGTTCAGATTCATCTTTCTGCAGGTGGAAATCCAGTTTGTCCAGCACCATTTGCTGAAGAGGTTTTCCTTTTCCCACTGGATTGACTGGTACCCCTTGCCAAAAATCAGTTGGCTGTATGTTTGGGAATTTATTTCTGGGGACTCTATTCTGTTTCATTGGTCCACATGTCTGTTTCTGTGCCAGTACCAAGCTGTTTTGATTATCACAGCTTTGTAGTATATTTTTGGGTCAGGGAGTGAGATGACGACCACTCCACTCTTCTTGTGCAGAATTACTTTGGCAATACGGGGTCTTTTATGATTCCAGACAAATTTTACGACTGTCTTTTCTAGATCTGTGAAGGATGTGTCTGGTACTTTGAATGGTATTGCATTAAATATGTAGATTAATTTGGGTAGAATTGCCATTTCCCCCCTCCTTTTTCTTCCCCTCTCTCAGTCTCTTTGCTTCTTCCCATCCTCAACACAGTGCCAGTCACGAGTAAGGTGTTTGGTCCCTCCACCTGGCCCTGTCCTCGAGGAGCATTTTCCAACAATTCAGCTCATGGTTTTATAACCTAGACTGTACCTAAAAATACGCAGCATAACTGAACCAGGTATCTTAGTTATAGTCACTTTTTTGCCTTGCCATTATGTCCATAAGAAACGTCTGTGTCACTGTAAGCTCATCACAGAAGTTCCAGCAGGAAGTTCACTATTTCTCCCCATCCGTGAGCTAACTTGGAACAGAAGCTTCTTCACCATTTCCTGAAGTGGTACTATTACAGAAGAGAGAGTCTGAAAACCCCCAATGACAACTTCCTTCCAAGAAACCATTTAAAAATCGCAGAACTGATTTGTAGTGGCTGTTAAATGCATTCTATTAATAGTGAGATTTTAAATTCTGGTTCTCCGAGCAAACATTACAGAAAGGGCCTCCTTATTCTGGTGAATTAAAAACCCAGTAGGTATCCAGCAAAGAGCCTGCCTTCTGTGCCCCCCCACCCCCCAAGGGGCAAGGGCTGCTCAGCGGTAGACGTTCTCTGACACCAGCAGCTGCCATGGGTGCACCCTGCAATCTGCACAGTGCCCACCATGCACACTCTGCCCTCCACACCCAGAGAT
Source organism: Tupaia belangeri chinensis (assembly GCF_000334495.1). Classification (NCBI taxonomy): domain Eukaryota; kingdom Metazoa; phylum Chordata; class Mammalia; order Scandentia; family Tupaiidae; genus Tupaia; species Tupaia belangeri. Next base: position 70,863 of record NW_006203974.1, read on the forward strand.
GCACCTCTTTTAAAGCACAATGGCCTCATCTTGGTTCACGCTTTCCCTGAGTTCACCGCAGAACTTCCCGGCCCCTGGCCGCTCCATATCTAGCCCTGTAACCTCTATCTCTATTCCTGCAGGAGCTTCATCACCTACTGACACCTTGTCTTTATTTTATCTTTGACTTTTTCTTAGAGAGCTCACACATTTTCCTGGCATTAGCCATGAATCTATCGCCACATGAATCTTTTTCCATCTTACTCCCTAAGTACTCTGTTCTATGCATCCAGCTAATTTTAGGACACTAAAATTACTGTAATTTACAAATAAGAATGTTGCTAATGATGGCAATGATGAGGTGATAGTGATGGCAAGGATGATGGCAGTAGTGGTGGTGACAATGTTGACTGTGGTGACAATGGCACTGATAGCAGTGATCATGACGGTGGAGATGTTTATGATGGGAATGATGGTGGTAGAGTTGATGGTGATGATGTTTCTTATGGTAACAGTGATGGTGGAGGTGATGGTGATAATGATGGTAGAGGTGATAGTGATGATGGTTAAGATGGTGGAGGTGATGGTGATAATGATGGTAGAGGTGATAGTGATGATGGTTATGATGGTGGAGGTGATGGTGATAATGATGGCAGAGGTGATAGTGATGATGGTTATGATGCTGCAGGTGATGGTGATAATGATGGCAGAGGTGATAGTGGTGATGGTTATGATGGTAGAGGTGATGGTGACAGTGATGGCAGAGGTGATAGTGATGATGGTTATGATGGTGGAGGGGATGGGGATAATGGTGGCAGAGGTGACAGTGGTGATGGTTATGATGGTAGAGGTGATGGTGACAGTGATGGCAGAGGTGATAGTGGTGATGGTTATGATGGTAGAGGTGATGGTGACAGTGATGGCAGAGGTGATAGTGGTGATGGTTATGATGGTGGGGGTGATGGTGATAATGGTGGCGGAGGTGATAGTGATGATGCTTATGATGGTGGAGGTGATGGTAACGGTGATGGCAGAGGTGATAGTGATGATGGTTATGATGGTGGAGGTGATGGTGATAATGGTGGCGGAGGTGATAGTGGTGATGGTTATGATGGTGGGGGTGATGGTGATAATGGTGGCAGAGGTGACAGTGGTGATGGTTATGATGGTAGTGATGATGGGAGGGATTATGGTGACGGTTACTATGTGGTAATGGGAGAGGTGATGATAATGATAATGGAGTTGATGGTGATGACAATGGCAGAGGTGAAGGGGATGAGGATGGTTATGATGGTGATGGTGGAGATGATGGATTTGATAGTGATGATGATAATGCTGATGACGATAATGATGGTATTATCAGAACTTCAGCCTTGTCCTGGGAAGAATCCTGTCTCAGGAGAAGATAATTTAGAAAGAGACGGAAAAGGACAAACCAGCTCTAGTAACCTGCTGACCCCTGAAAGCCTAAGACATGGTATTGAACCCCAAATCTAACCAGACACGTGCTCAGTATACGCCACAGTGGCTTAAAGTATTTTTCAATTGAGACTGACGACCTAGGCACTGTAAAATGAATCCTTCATGAAAAATGAAAAACCATGCAAAGATGGGCCTCTTTGAAAGCACGGGGTCTCATCAAGGTTGGCGTCTCCCTGGTCTTTCCTTTGACTTCTTTTATCAGAACCAACCCAACAGCACAGAGGGCGCACTGTGAGCACAGATAACAGAGAGGGGCTCAGTGGTATTTAACTACATTTGCTCACAGATCGCTCTGTGAGTTCATCCTTTGCTAGAAAGACATGCGTGAGCTTTCCCAGAAGCCGGCGTGCGGGGTTCGCTGGGGCCCCTCCCCGGCGCGCAGTGCATACATGCACTGTTGCATTCAGCATATTCATGGTAGATCCCCAAATCATCGGCTTTCCTGGGACGCACACTATTTGCAATATGACTCGTTGGCAGGCTCCTCCTGCCAAGAGGGGGGACCTGTTTTCCCGCCCTTGGTGTCAGGCCTGGCCTCGTGAACTGCTTGGTCACGGGAGAGGCAGCTGGGAATGACAGCAGACAGCCTGTGTTTCTCACCTTCTATCGTGTTTCTCTGCTTTCACCACGAGAACGGCCCAACCTGGACTGCTGGAGATTGAGACCCAGAGAGCAGATGCTGTCCCAGCCGACCTCCAGACACGTGAGTGCTCAGCCCCAACGGCAAAGCCAGCACTGACCATGGCGGCGCAGAGGCACGCGCAACCCCTGCACCGGCCCAGCTCGGTCAGCAAGACCGCCACCAACCTAGGGGACCCCGACGCAGTGCGAGGTCGTGGTGGGTAGCACCAGGCGATGGGGTAAAGCAGCGATGGAGACCGCCTTGGCCTTCTCGTCTGTTTATCACTCGTGTGGGACAAATAATACATAATGCGCAGAGACCCTTGTCGTATGACTGCCACAGTGCAGGGGTGAGAGCCCGGACAATGACGAGGCATTTCCACTGTGGATGAACAGTGGGGAGACCCCCTTACATGCCGAAGGGGTAAAGCAGCAATGGAGACCGCCTTGGCCTTCTCATCTGTGTTTATCACTCGTGTGGGACAAATGGTACATAATGCGCAGAGACCCTTGTCGTATGACTGCCACAGTGCAGGGGTGAGAGCCCGGACAATGACGAGGCATTTCCACTGTGGATGAACAGTGGGGAGACCCCCTTACATGCCGAAGGGGCAGCTGAGCCAGACCAGGATAAAGCAACAGGAGAACCCGGGAAAGACCTGAGGAAGGGCGAACAGAAGCACACTGCTCGCCGGGGTCCTTACCCACAGCCCGCCCCGCCTCCCAGGGCACCCTCATGGACCAGAGCTGGACAAGTAAAGAGTTCGTCCTGACCCTCTGCAGGGTTTGCAGGTGACAACCGATGCCAGGAGGCGTGAGACTGACCCCAAGCTGGGACAGTTTACAGCTGTAGTTAAGCTAATGGCATTGAAAGGTGGGTAACTGTCATGCTTCCATCAAGAAAATCCATCCTTACAATTGAAAACCGAGGAATACCTTGTAAGCTGCATCTGCCTACGTGTGACTCACCTGGGGCCGTTTTCCAGAATCTTCCCATCGTGGCTATTGTTCGAAAAGCTGGAGAACATGGGTCCTGGAGTCCACTCAGCACACAGGCCTACTGGGGCAGGGCAAGCCCACGGCCGTCCCTCACTGCCTGGCCTCAGCCTACTACCAAGGGCCGGCTCTTCCCCACCCCGCCCGCACCCTGCACCACCCTGGGAGCCCCGTCATTGGCTGAGCCCCATCACTGCCTGACAGGGTAGCAGCCAGGGCGGTGGGCCATTTGCCAGCCATGCCCTGTGGTCCTCACAAGAGGAGCGAGTGGGAGTACCACATCCCCCAGGGGAGTCAGCCCTAGGGTTCCAAGCAAGGCTGCGTGGCCTGAGATGAGGCCACAGTGGCTCCAGCTGCTGTAGCCCGGGGAGGCCGGTGCCAGGGCCAGTGAGTAAAGGCAGCCAACCGAGGAGGAGAGGCATGGGCCGATGTGGCCAGGAGCCAGAGGCCCGCTTCCTGGGGGCGCCCCCACCCGAGGAGGAGAGCCATGGGCCGATGTGGCCAGGAGCCAGAGCCCCGCTTCCTGGGGCTGCCCGGTGGCCTCCCTGCAGGCAGTCCAGCCCCCTCTTGGTTCGAGGTTCGCTGAGCCTGCTAGAGGAGCCTCTGTCCCCACGTCGGTCTCTGCACACGGCAACGTGGCCCACTGTCTCTTGCCATGGGTTTTACTCTGCGTGATCAATCCTGTCTTCCCACCTTTACAACTCTAGTCACACACTCTCAGGAAATATGGAGCCACAGCTGCCCTAACACCCTGGAGCCGTCCTGCGCATTGGGTCCGGGGTGGCTGCCCTCCTCTGTCTTCATCCACACTGGGCTCAGCTGGCCCAGGCCAGCCTTCAGCAGGGTGGGTCCTCCAGCTGACCCGGAAGTGAAGGCTGCTGCTCCCTCCCCCAGCAGACAGGTCTGCATCCGGGAGGCCGGCTTCCGCCCACCCGCCCTCGCCTCCCCATGGGAGATTTCCACTGCTCTGGACTGACCTGTGTTCCCTAAACCCCCAGGTTGGAGCCCTGACTCCCACTGGAGCCCCCCCTACCACACTTAGGGAAGGTCTTCTAGGCAGTGGTTCAGGTTAGACGAGGAGGGGGTCCTCGGCCTGCCGAGCCCTGGCTCCTGTCCAGGCCACCTCACACCCCAGGGCCCTGTGCCCCCACACCACACCCTCTGTCCTCTGGGCACAAGTGCAGTGGGCTATGCCCAGTCCCCGCCGACCTGCCTGCCCCTCCCTGGGCATCACCCCCCATGCCCTGTCTCCAGCCACTACTGGGATCTGCCTAAGGCAGACTCTTAGGCACAGCAGTGACCACGGTCCCCTCAGATCCCAGAACCGGAGGCCCCCACCATGGTCTGCCCTGACCCCACATCACTGCGCACACTAACCGCACCACAGGGTCCGGGGCCACTTCTCCCCAAGCTTCCAGCCAGGGCCAGCCTGCCCCCAGGGCCCAGGACGGGCTGCGGATCCACACACGAACCTGCAGGGAGTTCAGCAAGCCGTGTCCGGAAACACCCGCGTCCTGGGCTGGTCTCCTGCCTCTGCCCCCTGGTACCCGACTGGTCTCCAGCCCTGGACAGTGCCCCCTCGGCCTGCAATCACACGCGTGTTCAGCCAACCCGGCCAGGGCGGCCTGCAACCGGGCGCCCTCTTCCCGCTCGGGACAGCCCAGCCTGTCTCTGCTGGTCCCAAAGCTGCCGTGCTCGGCCATCCGATTACTGTGTGTACCCGGGGACAGAAAGCCCACCACGTACGTGAGATGGGCCGCCCTCACCTTGGCCCCCTGGCACGCAGTAGCTGCTCAGCGAGCATTTGCTGGAAACCGTAAGTAACCAAGGAAGGGGCCACTCGGTACTCCTGTGCGACCACCACCCGCCATCTAGTGGTGGAAGCGGCCAACTGCGGGCAAGCAGCTTTCTGAGGACAAACGAGACCAGGAGGAAGGACCGTCCTTCAGGTGGCTTCCTGTTTGCTCCACAGACCAAAAGTCCCAGAACTCCACCATCGGGCATCCTGCACTAACAGGCATGAATGTAAATGAACAGGTACCCCTACAAACAGCTGCCACTGCTGGAGGGGCTCTACCGGATGGTACATAGGGGGTGACAGGACGCCAGGAGGGGACACTCCTAGGCAGATCTACTCTGCATCGATCCTGTCAGGCCCAGACTCATTCAGAAGCTTTAGCTGAAAAACAGGGAAATGTGTTTTAGAGTTCCTTAGCAAACGCAGAATTATCGGGTGAAGTTAAAATACACTAAGGAGCGTGAGCGATGTAAACTGAGAATGGAGAGAGGGCAGGCATTAGAAATTAAAAGATGCTTAGAATGTACAACCTACATGACAAATACGACATTATACAATAATATGATTACAGTATATGAACTGGAGAAGGTCACTAAATGCTGAGAGTCGTAACTGCTCTGACCTCAGACCCCACCTGCATAATCACGCCAGCGCTCAGATGTGATCTCTAAAGCGTTTTCCCACTTCGAGTTTTGCAACTCTGATTTTAAAATAGTAATGGCTTAGACAAATGCCTAACAAAAACCTAACTGGATACTTAGAACAAACGTGCAGCCTTTAGACATTTCCTTGGGTAATCTGGTAAAGGTTCACCTCAGCTGAAGGTGGGATCCTGGATCAAAGGGCACATGAGAAATAGCACGTTAGCCCACGCCAGGTCATTTCTCGCTTGCTGTCTCTCTGTCTCTCTGGCGAGCACATGCGCCTTATAGCAAAAAAAAAAAAAAAAAAAGGAGCCGGCCTTATCCTTTGTGAACTCGGCAAGACGCAGGGGTCCTGACGTGGCCTGCACTTCAGCTCACCCGGCCCACCGGCACACCCACACACCCGCACACCTAGCGCACCCATGTCTAAACCACGGTTGCGCTCACGGGCTTCATGGCAGGGGCGCTGCAGTCCAGGGACCCTGAACCCCTGGAAGGCTCATATAGCCCCATTAGGGTGTGACCCCCCTCCCCACTTGCAGGAAACTTCTGCCCCCCAACTCCTGCTCTGTGCACCTCCCTGGGCACCTGACAGAGCCAAGCCAGGAAACCACCTATCACATGATCGTCCACAGAGGATCCAGTAAACTAATTTTGGGGCCTCTCTGGAGTCCTGTTAAGTCTATCACTGCTCAAAGAAAACGCCTTTTGGGGGTTTTATTTTGTCGTCCGCCTCTATCTCAGAATGGCCAGGGCAAAACCGAAAGCAGCTGGGAGATCTTATAAGCCTAGAAAGAACTCAGTCACGTGTTACATAGAGAAGCTACTGAGCAGTCTCCCAGACAGCCCAGGGGAGGCCATGGGAGCCCGTGCCACCCAGCACCTGCAGGACTGGGCACCTGAGCGTCTCAGGGCTGGGTGAGATCACTGGGTCATCCTACCCACAGAATGCCATCAGCCCATCTGAGCCGCTGGTGAGCAATAACAAGACCCAATTACATTTCACTGTGTCATCAACTTGCTTTTGTTCTTTACCTAAAGACAACCTTTGTGAATATGAGGAGGAGCCCAACTACATCTAGCTGAACCAGGAAAAATGACTCACTGTGTGTGTGTCAAATGCAACAGAAATTTCCTGACTCATACACACCATACTGTTTTTTAAAAACGGAGCGGTGGGGCGTGGGGGTGCTGCCTACAGACCGTGCTATTTAATGACATTTTCATGAGACTTAAAAGAACACCATAACTCAAGCACTTTTGGGGAATTCCAACACACACTTACGCACCACACTGACGTGCCCCAAGCGTGCCCACAGCATTTGCCACACTGGTACCAGGGAAGGGGGAGGGCAGGCATTCCCTCTGCACCCTGCAGAAACTAAGGTACATTGGCGTGTTTGTGGAAGAATAAGTGGAAACGGGAATTAAAACAATGAACTTATTTTTGCACAAAAATTGCTGGAAATGTGTGTCTGTTTTTTTCATGAGACACATTCTCTATGATCTCTCTGAAGAGCCCATGTACTCTGGGCCTCACTGGGGGCCTGGCTGGGAAGCAGCCATGAAACAGAACCAGCAGCCCTGCCTGGGGCGACTGAAGCCTCCGCGTGGAGCAGGGTCAGACACACAGGGACAGCCGGCATGCTGGGGGACAGCGGCGGGACACATCGCCCGGGATGGGACGGGACCTTCAGGGAGAGGGAACGGGGTGAAGGCTTCCGGGGCTGGCTTTCTGGCTGCAGTCTTCAGGAAGGCAGGCAGCAAGGCAGCAGGCTCAAGGCCCCGAGCAGCGCAGACATCAGGCACCGTGTGACTGGTACCCAGGGAGTCGGATCATGAGACAATTTGCACAGCACGGGGCTTGGAGAGTTCCTTATGGGTGACAGAAAATTCTAGAAAGGCCTCCCTTGAGGGACTAGAATGACTAACACATATTCCAGAGAATGCTCGGTGGCAACTATGGGAGAGTTGGAGGGGAAAGAGATGAAAAGAATTTGGTGGCCATCCCTGGGGTCAGCAAAGTAGGAGGGACCACGGCTCAGGCAGCAGGCAGAGGGGAGGCCTGGGCGGCAGGCAGAGGGGAGGCTCAGATGGCAGGTGGAGGGACGCTCTGACAACGGGAGGAGGGGATGCCCAGGCAGCAGGTGGAGCAGAGGCCCGGGTGGTGGGTGGAGGGGAGCATGATGTCCCCACGTTGTGTATAAACCTGGACACGCGTCACGTGGAGATGCTGTCCTGACTTCTGGGGCTCACCTCAGAATGTCCCAATTTCAGTGGCAGCAAACTGAAGGACAGAAACAGAACTGGCAACATGTATCCATGGAGGGGTGGGAAAGAACACCTGGGTGAGGTGTCTGTGACTTCCCATAGAAAATGCTACGGTAAAACATAAAGGTAAAACAAATCGGGACCAGCAGATGACACTATGGCCACATCGCTGGACTCCCACGTAGCCAGCCATGCCAGTCAAGACCTGGCGGCTTGAAATCATGCTGGGTGCACGTGCATGCCCAGATCCCGAGAGAACGGAGAAGGATTGCGGCGTGGCCATCCCGAGGGTGATTTCTCACTTTCCCTGTCTGTCCGTGGTAACCTTCACAAGAGACAGCTGAAGGAGGAGGTGGCCGAGCCAAAAGCTAGGACAAGGAGGGCCACCGCAGCTACACTTGGGAGGAGGGACTGGAAGGTTTCGCTTGGGGGTTCTCCGGGGGTGGAGGGTCTCGAGCACATCCACCTGGAAGGTTTCGCTTGGGGGTTTTCCGGGGGTGGAGGGTCTCGAGCACATCCACCTGGGGACGGGAAAGAACCGACAGGATTTGGGAGTGGGAAGAAAGGGCTGAAGCCAGCAGCAGTCAGCGCCCACCACCCTCACCCACCCAGGCTTCTGAGCCCACGCGGGGTATCCGACCGAGAGGCGCCTCGGTCCCTCGGCAGTAAGGGCCGGTCCTCAGCATACCTGCTGAGCAGCTGGAGGCCTGGGTGAGGCGGCGGTGGCATGGTGGCGTGTCACAGAGACCATCGCTGCTACCCCTGCACTGCTCCTCGGTACCGCGGAGCGAGATGCCAGGAGCACACCCACCTCGGCGGACCCGGGAAACCGGTGGCTAACGCCTGCCTCGAGCTGAGGCACAAACAGGACGTCCCAGCTCCTGGCGCGTCGCCCGTGGAAGGATGGCCTGCTGCCGTTCTGAGTAGCCGCCTGGAGCCCTGAACTCCATCACCTGATGTGACAAAGACCACCACTGTGCAGAATGGCCCCGGTCGCTGTCCTCATGTCTCACTTCCCGGTCTCGCCCGTCTCCCCTCGACCACTGTACTGACCACCCTCGGCTTTCCCATCCCTTGGACGTCGATGGCAGATCTGGAGCACTGACCACGACAGGTGGGTGGCACCGTGGCACGGTGGGGAGTGCTCCACAGACGCTCCCCAGCCCCCGGCAGGCGTGGTGTTGCTCTCAGCCTGCAGCCTCACTTTGAGCTAATGTCATCAAGGAGTAATTGACAATGATCCCTCTCCTCCGTCAGATCTGGCAATTCCAAATATGTTCTAAATGAACCATGGTAATTTCAGAACATGCATGTCCCTAGGCTTTTCCTCACTGGAAGTCACATGTCGCTTTGCCATCGGTATCGAGAATGTCTTACAGCTCAGTCGAGTAAGAGTTACTATCAGAGGCAGGCTGTGCTTCCATTCCACGTAATTACCCGTCATCCTGGACCCAGGATAGCACCCGCCTGGGTGTGAGGGGGAAGGCAGGGACACCTGCAGGTATGGCGGGGTTCCCACAGGTGTCACACAGGCTCTGCCTTGCCCCGCTCCCGCACCACTCAGGTCTACACCGGCCACCTCGAAGGAGCGCGGTGTGGCCATTCCTACAGCAGACACGTGCACGGTCCTCACGGGCGAGGATCCAAACTCCCCAGCTGATGTGGTCCCCTGCACCGGCACAGCCAAAGGCCTTTCAGGAAAGCCCTCAGCACAGTGGGTCCTCCTCGAGGGCAGGGGGACCTGAACTCAGCGCTCAGGGGTTCTGCACTGCCAGGGCTCTACTGCCCGGGCATGTTCCAAGAGCCAAGTTCAAACACTTACCTAGTCCAAGCAAGACACGCGTGCACCTCCTACCTTGAGAAGACATTTCTATGAGTATCTTTAAGTTAGAATTGACACTGCAGTGATGGCCCCCAATCTTGTTTAATCGGTGGCCCACAGCACCAGCCCCACGATGTCCCAAATGCGCAGTGCGCTGGGTTCGAGATGCAGCTGCCCCCTAAGCCCTCTGCATTCACTCCTGTGTGTCTCGTGGGGGCTGTGAGCCAGCACAAGAGCCACGTGGGTGTCGGGTAGAGGTGAGGTGTGCTGTGGGGAAAATGAGTCACTTCCCACTAAAAAAAAAAGTGGGAGCCAGCCCACTGCCTCATGGCTGACTGGATGGTTCTAGCCCAGGACTCGGCCGCTTGGACCCAAGCTAGGCATATGTACACGCATGCCCAAAATCCGGAGAGGAGAGTGAGGTGGAGAAGGGGCCTGGTGACCGGTCCAAGTGGGAGGTGCTTCCTCACTTTGTCTCTCTCTGGCCAGTGCGTACACCCTTTGGCAGTTTTTTTTTAAAGGAGTATATCCTGAAGTCCACAGAAGAGTCGAAGGAACATACCATACCAGTGTGACGTCCTTTGGATGAACTATCTTTTGAATCATCTGAAAACCGTGACACATCAATAAAGAATTAACAGTTTAGTTTACATTCGACCAATAAAAATAAACAACCGTACATCAAGAATGGGATTTAAGCCACCTTCCGAAGTAGGGGAAAAATGTCTTACAAATTCAAGAACTCCAAGATGGTTTATTTATTTCAAATTCCAATAGAATGAATATGTTTTATCTAAATATTTTTTATCACACAACTGAAACATTGAATTACTTTTTCAGAAATAGAGTTAAATACATCAATCTAGTTACAAATTCTAATATAAAGAGTACAAAATATAATGTTATAAATTGTATTTTAAAAAAGGAAATACAAATTCTATGGTCTTTTGCATTTTACTGCCTCAGAGTATGAGTGAAGTTGGTAAAAATGAACTTGCCCCTCGGGTGGGGACCACTAGGTCTCTTCGCACTGCAAGGGGACGAGCTCCGGAATGTGCTCGCCCGGGCAAACGAGGACCTCCTCTCCCTTGAACGCCCAGCCTGGGGTGGTTTTTGTCTTCTGTTGCCCAGTGAATAAAATGTCCTACAACTGGACCCCACCAGAGTGAAAAGCAGTAACACAACGCCCGTTACTTCAGATGCCCTGCAAGTGGGAAGGTCAACCCCCGGTGTTCCCGCAGCACTGACACCTATCGGGACCTGCTGGCTGGGGTGGGGTCATCTAGTCGTCGGTTCTAAAGGAGGAATGTTGGTAAAGAGTCTCTGGTCTCAGAAGTGGAGGAGGGCCTGAGTTCCAGGTGCAGACCGAGAACCGCAGCCCCTTCCTTGATCTGAAAGCCTTCCCCATTCATCCCTAAACTATGCTCAATGTCTTGGTCAAGGAACACAAAGCCACAGAGCCGCCCTCCTGCCAAGGTGCCAGGAGACAACCTGGCCACGAACGGCACACATGCGCCCTCCGCACTTCTGCGTGCTGGCCTTCTGAGAGCCCGGCCACGGCCCAGCCAGGCCGGAGAAGAGGTTAGACCTGCCAGCTCCCTATTGGAAGATCAGAGTCCCCGCAGCTTCGGAGTGACTGTACGTGACCCCAGCTGCTGTCCCCGAGCACCTTATTTTCAGAAACCAGTGTCTTTCTGGGTTTAAAACATAAATAAGTAAACATGGGAGGACCTTCTTAAGACATTTAATACTCTTTAGAACCAGAAAGGCAAAACCCACGCGGCTTGAAAATGCTTACTGGGCTGGACCTCAGGCCACGAGAGGCCTGCGTGGCACAGGCAGACAGGTGGACGGCTTCCCCAGAAGATCCATCAGAGCTGGTGTGTCAGCACTGACATGTTCACTCTTCGGATTATGGAACACAAGCGAGAACCTGAAAGACGCTAGATGCTCATGGCGCGTGCTACCGGAATCCAGAAGCAGGAAGAGACGTGAGCGGGAGGAGCAGCAGTGAGCGTGACAAGGCCGCCAGCGGCCGGCGGGGCGGGCCGGAGCGGCAGACAGGCGGGCCGCTGCAGTTAGACAGCCAAAGCTTTGGTCGTCTACGTTACACTAGACGCAACACTGTAAGGACCCTGTTAAGACACGAGGCGGCGGCAGGCTGGGAGGTAGAAGGAAGTCCGTGACAGTCAGGGGCAACACACAGAAGCGACCCATGGGGAAGTCGTCATTCAAAACGCCATCAACACACTGGCTAATAAATACAGAAACATACATCCCGGTAAATACTACGGCCACGCTGACACAGCGGATTCAGAGCTGAGGCCACGCTGCCGGGCAGCGAAGACAAGAGAGAGCCCCGCCCAGTGGCCGCCCATCTCCAGGCGGCGTCCTCGGGAAAGCCTACTGCTGCTGCCACCAGGACCCTGCTTGGCCTGGCCCAGCTGAGCCCCTGGCCCCGGGGAAGGCGACTCAGCGGGAGGAGAGCCGCTCTCAGCTCTCAATGCCAACTGTGCTCTCCCGTGCCGCTTCGGAAACAGCAAGAATGTAGACTACAACTTTGCGTCACTTTGGGTACAGATTTTCTTTTAATAACTAAAACACAGAGAAACAGACAGGACCGAGTCGCTAGACCCCACACATTCCTAACTGCCACGTTGACCTTCAGCCGAGAAAATAAAGGCCAGAAAAGGAAGAAATGATCACTTTAGGGAAACTATCGAAATGATCAAACATAAATCAACAAGAAAAGGTACTCTGACTTCTTGGGTGGACAGGAATGTGTCTCTGCAACTCTGCTCAAAATAACTGGGCAGAACAGTCATTACAGTGGCCGAACGGTACCTGCGGGCATTCC
>NW_006203974.1:83363-90289 GCF_000334495.1 Tupaia belangeri chinensis
CACCAGCACATTCTCGTACGGTTCTGGAGTAAGAGTATCGGGAGACATAAGTAAAAAAATTACATGCACGCCCGCACAGCCATGTTATCTCTGTGTGTACACATACACGCATGTGTGGGTGTGCACATATACACACACGTAAGTGAGCTAGCAGTTACACTGCATTGTTTGCAAGGGCTGCAAAGTAACCTGAACCGTCAAGTAATTTAAACGTAGTAACAAGTAGAATCCAGAACCAAACATTAACTAATAACAACAAATAACAATAATAATAATAATATAATAATTCAACAAATCATTAGAACAAGGAAACCACACCTTAGAGTTTGTGTGTGTGTGTGTGTGTGTGTGTGTGTGTTTAGACAAGTCTTTGTATCAGAAGCCCATTTTCTACAAAAACTGCACTAATCCATTACTGTATTAAGTAAACTGTCGCTCTCACCAGTATTAAAGGTTAAGATAATTTCTGTACATGTAAAATTATTGCTTTTTTGAAAAATATATTTAGCATGCTCATTTTAATCCATTTCCTGCCTTTACAAAATTTCACAATTAAAAAAAAAACCTAGTAAAGCTTTTGCAAAAAATTTCACAGAACATTTTCATTCAAGGCAGCAGTAACTTTTGATAATGCATAAAATCATATGTGCAAAAATCTGAGACTCTCAGAAATATTACCATCACACATAGTGTCACGGCAAAGGGAAAGAAAATATTTATATCTGTGGAGTACAACTTCAGCTGCGTACACTGCACGGTTGAAGATCCTTGCTATGGCCTTAACCCCACCACACAAACTTGCATTTGCGTTACAGAGGAAGAGGTATATAAAGCCGTCCCCCGCGGTGCGCGGCCCCCACCCTCTGTGAATGAGGTCACCAGGCCCAAGGAGAAAGGACACCTACTTGTTGGGGGTTCAGAGGGGACAGGGGATGAATGAGGTCTGGGGGTGGGCAGGGGGGAGCAGAAGGTCCAGAGCACCAGTGCCCTAGCAGCCTAGGACCTGCAAACTGCCCGGGGACCCTTCTGCCATCACTAACGCTGCACTTGGGGGGTCAGTGGCTAAATAACTTGTTAAGACGTGTTGTCTTCCTTTGTGAGCAGTTTGCAGAATGTAGCCCTGTTACAAAAAGGTCCTGAGAATAAACAAAGAAGCCTGCTTTGCTTAGTGTTCAACTGGCTCTCTTTTCCAGAGCAGAGGACACGCACTCCCATGGACATGTTTCCTTTGCCGGATCACTCGGTACACCCGCTGGGAAGCGTGGAACAAGCACATGGGACATGCTGGCCGTGGCCTCCGGGGAAGTGCACGGAGCCACTGCGCACTGCCCGCTCCACCCCGCCTGCCTTCCACAGCACCTGAGCACCACCTCCCTCCCTGCTTCCACCACGGGAAACCCCTCTAGGACAGGAGAGGCAGTAGTATCAGACTTCCTCCTCCTCCACTGCACGCTTGCTCTGCCCTCATCTCTACAGCCCTCCACGCACGGAGGCCCCACTCAGTGCTGGCTCCACTCGCCCACTCTGTCCCACAAACAGCAAGTCTTTTTCCAGTGTCTCCAACTTGTCATGAACAACACAGAAGCCTCGTGCTCCTGCCTCCCGTGCCTGCCAGCACCACCGCGCATCATCGGAGCACATGGACCATGGCTGAGGAGCACACGTATGCATACAGACTATCTACATGTATGCTAGAGCAGAGCATCTTCGTTTATTTCTAAACGCTGAGCAAGGAGAGGCATCTCCCTCCGTTCCGCTCGGCACGGTGGCTCCAGGACTTGAGGTGTCTGGTTGAGAGTCCTCCAGCTGCTTGTCCACGTGGTGGTCATGGTCGCTGCTGGAAGGCTGCAGGAACATCCGGGGGGACTGCGAACGGCCGTTACGGGGACCCGGGTATGCCGGACACGGGTCTTTAGGTTCCCTTTCGGAGAGGCACTGTCTGGGCGGTACCTGTGTTAGGATGGTCTCTCCCCTGGGGCAGAGAAAGGAGACAACAACAGGAAAGCTCATTTCGGACTTCGGTTTCTGAGTGCATTTTTCCAATTACTTTTCTCATCAACCCCAAGAACACAAGCAATGCCCCTCACAGAGCAAACCAGCCCAGAGGGTGAAGAGTCCCTGGTTGGCACCGCAGCTCAGCCCACACGACTGTGGGACAGTCACCGTTTGCTCTCTGCCTTGAGGACAGAGAGCTTTGAAAAATCACTTCCCATGATTAGAAAGGATCCCTGGGCTTCTCTGACTGCTTCAATGTGAAGTGGCAGACGATGCAGCCTGAATCAGTTCTGGGGAGAAAGGGAAACGACAGCAAGTAGGAGTAGGGTGGGATTCGGGAAAGCACAGGGCCACACTGACTCACGAGTGAGCCCCGGCTCCGCAGTAGGGCTGCGCTGGGGGCTGCGAACAAGAAGAGAAGCACAGCTCTCACCCAGCCTGGCAGACCTAGAGAGCTGCCGCCAAGCTCCACACATAAGCAGTATGCTGGAAAAATAAACGGTGTCCTCAGGTCAAGTGGACTACAACCTAAAAGTGAGAATAAACGTGAGCCTGCAGCACCTAGGGACGCTCTCCAATGACATCGAGCATCGCTGTGTGAACAGCCCTGTTTCCAGTCGGAGGACAGCAACGCCACAGCAAGATTCCTCATACTTCACTGCATTAACCGTCAGCTAACTCGGGACACAGTGAAACGGGCCGCCTGAAATGAACACGCGCACGTAAGCCACAGCACTCGTGTAAAATCCTAACTGGTCTCCAGCTATGCCCACAGGAACCTTAGAAACAAGAGGGGGAAAGGTCTGGTTGACATAATGGATTAAGTGTTTCTCTTTAGTTAATCATTTCAAAAAACTCCTATTTAAAGCTGACCCTATGTTCATGGCATCTGCTGGTTGGTCCCCATGCAGAAGAAGTCAGAAAAGTTTACCGGGGGCAGGGAAGGTGCAAAGGTGAAGACAACAGTTTACTTGGAAAGTACTGGGTTGTCGAAAAAGTCATGTTGTATTTTTCTGTTTGTTTTTTTTTTTTCCTATGCAAAAATGCATCATGACTTTTCTGACTACCCAAGAGCAAACAGTAACCCACTGAGAGATGTGATAAAACTTCCATAACTGACTGCAGTTTGAGTTCTGGACCCAGAGGCTTGAAACTCACACTGGTACACATGCAAGCATGTCCAAAATCCCAGAGGAGAATGGAGGAACCAGGACTGCATGGCCATCCCTCCGGAGGGTGATTTCTTGCTTTCCCTCTCTCTGTCTCTGCTGGCAAGCACACACCCTAAGGCAAAAACAAGGAAGGAAGGAAGGAGGAGTGAGTCTCAAGGAACTGTGCAAGATATTGTCATCAGTGTGGCTCATGGGACGCAGCTCTAGAAATCCAGAAGGAAAGTGGCCTCTGTGGACAGAGAAACATGGGGGTCATTGCTAGTTGCTGAGCATTTGGCCTTCAATATCTCCACTGCACATAGCAAACAGACCAGCAGGGACCCCATGAAGGAGCAAAGCCGTGTGTGAATATGGAGTCCAGGTCCCACACGGACGCCACCCCTGGCCCTCACACTGGGGTCCCACTCCTCCTCTGGAGCAGAGTATGTAGGCATGCATCAGGTCGAGGGACAGGGCGGCGCGGGAGCAGCAGGGAGATGCCACTCACCATAACAGACTGATGTCTTAGACCGTGTTATTTATTCTATTTGGGGGGACGGGCTTGCCTTAGGGCACATTCATTTGGGGGGTGTGGAGACAGTGAGAGGGGAAAGCGGGAAATCATCCCCCAGGGGCTTGGCCATGCTGCAATCACTTCTCCTTCTGGGATCTTGGGCATGAATGCCCACGTGCCTGACCTGATTTTCAAGCCACCAGGTCCTAGACTGGACCCGAGGCTGCCATGTCAAAGTCGAGACGGAACTGCTACGCCATGTGCTATCCCTGTCTTAGGCCTTTTAAAGAACATTTTCAAGTACTTATTTTAGAAGGACTGCGAGGTCTGGAAAACCCACACAGCTAGGCTGGTACACTGTCCACACCTGGGGCATGGGTGTTCGTCTCTCTACAGCTGAAGGGACGCGTTCGAATATCTCAGGTTTTAGAACTTGATAAACTACTGATCCATTGGGGCCACCATTTTGGTGTTCAATACGGCAGCCCTCCAGGCTATTTAAGAGATACATGGACTGTAGAAGAAAGGATCGCAGAAGTACTGAACTGGACACAGCATGGTGTTCGAGTTTATGCGAGTCGCTTTTTCTTCCTACAAGAAACAGGTGATCAGAACATGAGAAGCATGCTCTTAGAAAGTCTGACTTTTCATGCTCATGGCTGTGAATTGTGGGCATCTCAGTAATGCTGACAGAAATACTACCTTGGGCCAGCCAGTGGTGTAATGGTTTAGGTGGCTGGATCCCACATGGCTGACTGAGCGGCTCAAGTCTCAGACACAGCGGCTTTGTTAAAAAAGACTCACTGTGTATGTGTGTGTGTGTGTGTGTGTGTGTGTGTACCCAAAATCGCAAGAGGAGAACAGAGAAGAGACTGTGGCGCACCCACTGAGGCACTCTTTCTCTCTCTCCCTCTCCCCCGAGTCTCTCTCTGGTAAGCGCACATATCAAACAAATATATTTAAAAAAGAAAGAAATACTAGTTTTCAGTGTGCGGGGATATTCCAGTTTCTGGGACTTTGTGAGGTCTTCTCCCCCTTTTTTTCTTTATAAGACAAGGAAATGCAGGTGTAGTCATGGGCGTAGGTCGGTGATGTGTACACAAAAAAGCATACTCCTGCAGGGCGCGAGAAACTTCAGCCTGCAAAGGGAGGTCAGCTGCAGAGCAGGGCTTGCAGGAGACACCCAGCTTGGTGCTAAATGTTCAGTGTGCAGTCACACCCAACCCTACAGGACCAGGACTGGGACCCAGACCCAGCCAGCCACAGTACGCAGGACCCAGGAGACACCCAGCCTGGTGCTAAATGCTTAGTGCACAGTCACACCCAACCCTGCAGACCGGGACTGGGACCCGGACCCAGCCAGCCACAGTACAAAGGACCCAAGATGGAGTAACTGTGGACAAGCCCCTGGTAGCATCCACAACTTCAGCCAGCACGGTGCACCAGAGAAAGAGGCAATGAGTTCTAAGATGCTTGTTTGATGTTATGAATAAGAAAAGCTTAATCTAAAAGTGATACTGAAATCAGATTATACAGACATTCAAATGTTCTGACCTATGCGATTTTACCATCACTTGCATCCTTAATACCCTAGCTAAAAATAAGACAAATTAGGTTGCCATTTATTTTTTCATTTCCTATTATTTTGATTAATGAAATTATTATTCCAGCTTAACTACTTTAAAATAAAATTTAAAACAATAAGTAATAAACTATTAATCGTATCTTTAAATTTTGTTAAGGAAATCAAACAAATCAGAACACCTTTTTTTTTTTTTTTTGGAGAGGTTTTTGCTATAGGGCATGTGCGCTTGCCAGACAGACAGAGAGAGACAGAGAGACAGAAAGGAGAAATCACCCCCAGGGGGATGGCCACGCCGCAATCCCTTCTCCTCCATTCTCCTCTCAGGACCTTGGGCACGCACGCACACGCGCCCGGCCTGAGTTTAAGCCACCGGGTCTGGAACTTGAACTGTGGTCAACTACATGGGAGTCCAGTAACATAGCCATTATGCTAACTGCTGGTCCTAAGTAGGCCTGGTCTTTTTAACATTAAAGGAGAAGGCAGTGGAAAGGAGGTATTTTTCTTGGTGTTTAAGAATTATTTTCTTATGTTTAATGTCAATATAATGATAATTAAAAATTTCTGCAGACCAAATGAACCTGTTTTTCTCTACCACCCACAGGGTAGTAGCCCGCACATTCTGACGTGCTGTTCTCAGTGCCGTGATAATGAACACTGACGACCCAGGCGCACGCTCACGCGCTCCAGCTAAGTGGACGGCCATATACACCGGGCCCCGTCCCGCAGAACTGGGCTGGAGGAGCAGCTCTCCGTGTGATCAGAGTGCCTTTGACACACCAGGTGCCCGCAGCCCACCAGGCTTGGAAGAGAAGGCCCAGTTGTGGGTGCCCACTTGGGACGGCTCCCCCACTGCGGTGCCAACACCCTTCACGTCAGACCCTGACTGGAAGCAGCCCCCTGCAGATTCTACTGCGAGCCCAATCTCGGCCTTCTAGTGGTGCAGCCCTCTCGTGCTGGCTCTCGGCCCACCGCGGGAGGGCTCTTGGGGTAGGCTGTGTCACAGCAGCAGTGCAGCCAGGAGCACAAGGAAGACCTGGGACTGCCTGAGCACACGGGGCACAAAGGCCTTGAAGAAATAAATGTGCAAACTTTAAAAAGAATGACTGCTTGACTGCCTGGTTTTTGTGTCGTTCCCAGGATCTCATAAAGTGCATGCTCAGAGACAAAGTGTACGTGTGCAGAAAACACTGCCGCCTTGTAGACACAGCAGACAGAATGGCCCCGCGTCCCTCAAAGTGCACGGGTGTGCCCGAGAACCTCCACTCAGACCTAAGATGCAGTCAGTCCACTTTGGCAGACCCACCTGGACTGCCTGAAACTCGAGGCAGCTGCTGCACCGCGAGAAGGGCACGTCGCGCTATTAGAACGCTCCGCACAGCAGACTCACGCCAGGGTGGCGAGGCATGGCGGCTGCTCCGTGGTCACACACAAAGCCAATGTCTGAACACAGCACAGACACTAGGAACCTCGACCTCCACGGTACTTCTTTTTCTTTTCTTTTCTTTTTCTTTTTTTTTTTTTTGTTGAGAGTTTTTTTCGCTATAGTGCGCGTGCGCTCGCCAGACAGACAGAGAGAGACATAGAGACAGAAAGCGAGAAATCACCTCCCAAGGGGGATGGTCATACCGCAATCCCTTCTCCTCCATTCTCCTCTCGGGATCTTGGGCACGCACGCACACGC
>NW_006203974.1:90628-91666 GCF_000334495.1 Tupaia belangeri chinensis
GAGTCCAGCCACATAGCCATTACACTAACTGCTGGATCCCTCCACGGTACTTCTGTCGATGGTTTCTGGGTCCTCCCTTCAACCAACACCAACAACTAGTTTCTCAAATGAAACAGCCTATCAAGCAACTAGCAGGTTCTGACCCAGCCAGACGCTGCCACACAGTGGAAGTACGCTCCACAGCACAGGCTTCCACAGCGGCCGCCCACGGGCACAGAATGTGGGCATGTGTTCACACATGTGTCCGCCACGCAGACATGCACACTGCACATGTGTTTTCTCCAGCGACAGGACAACCACTGTTGGATGACCGGCAGCCGCCAACTGAAGCAGCGCTGCACGCGAGACACAGGTCCCTAACGTGGGCCTCACTGCCAGTACCAAGGTCAGTGCTGCTACTGCTGTCATGCCACAGGTGAGCGAGTGCCAGCCAGGAGCGGGCCCAAGGTGGAACCAGGTCAGAGACGCCGCCCCCATCGCAGTGCCCTGCTTTCTGCTGCTCAGGCCCCTGACCTGAACCAACGCACCTGTGCCAGCTACTCAGTACACACGTTCCGGCCAGATGCCTTCTCCACTTTGCACCTGTGTACTCACCTGCCTGTTGGACACGCCCACTTGGATCCCTCAAACTAAACCATCAGCTGAAAAGGTCTGTGCTGCGTCTGCCAGGCTCAGAGAGTGGGCCCCCAACAGCCATGTGCGCACTGCCACCTCTGCGTCCCCTCAGCTCACTCCCATCTCACACCCCACGTACAGTCCCTGCATCCACCATCTTCCCTGGCACCTCTCAAGTCAGGATGTCCTCTGCCCTTCTCCTACCCACCTGCCTGGGTCACCATGGCGCGCATGGGGATTTCCATGTGACTCACGGGGAGCTCGGCAGCTGCTGGAACCCATCCCAACAGAGCCCAGCCTTGATCACATCTGAAGATTCAAGCGGAAGGGGGCATCTCCTCCAGGGCTCCCCCTCCTCTAGGTCTCATCCCAGCTCCCGCCAACAGCGCCAGTTCCCTATCTTCCAGCCACTGACCTTCAGAG
>NW_006203974.1:91886-125202 GCF_000334495.1 Tupaia belangeri chinensis
GCCTCCAATGGAACACTCCCTTCCACCTGAGTCTCTCCAGGTGCTGGACTCTCACCCAGCATGTCCCCAGCATGGACTTCCACATGCCCTGATTGGAGTCCCTAGGCTCTCACCCTGTCACAGAACTACACTACTCAGCCCTCTTCCCTTGTCTAAACCACCCCCAGGACTTTCAGGACAACAGAAGCAGCGGAAGTTCTGATCTAGCCCCCAATATCCTGCATGGGGCCTGGCACACAGTGGGCGCTCTGGATATATGGGTAGTAAGTGAACACATGATTGCTGTAAAGCTGAGTTTCCCAATGTGGTTTTGCGTAGACAACTTAGCATCCATTGTGTATAACTATGAAGTCCATCAACTTGAAGCATCACATCAAATAAATTCTGCAAGTTTCTAAATCCTGAAGCCTACAGGAAAAGGATCTGATTTAAATATGAATTAGCTAATGTTAAGACACGGAAGCACGAAACAACGGCTGGTAAGTGTAACGACCGACATTCTAGACATGCACAGCCATGGAAAACTGGACTACCAGCCTATGCTGTATCCTGTGCTCAACCCTGCCACTATGGCTTCTGAAACAATGAGAACTACCAGAGAAGCAGGAAGCCCTTAAGTGAAAACCTCTACCTATGTCTTTTTCAGTTACTCTGGCCAACAAATCCGTTCAGAAATTCTTGAAGATACAGCTCTAAAGTATGCTAAGGAAAATGCAATGTCCTTAGAGAAAGAGAACACTCGGACATATCAACGAAAGCTGCTTTAAGTGAAAGACCAAAAGTGCTAACAGAGTCCATGTCTGCAAACACAGAATTAACCACAACGGACGCTGCAACAGGAGAGAGCCACACAGTTGGCTGAGCTTCGACGTCATGGCCAAGCCAGCACCATCAGCCTGTCACGGGACGGAGGAGAGAGCTACTCACTCAGAGCCTCGCACTGGCAGTAACATGGACCTCATGTCTGAAATCTACACTGAGACTCCAGCACCAAACGGCTGGGAACTGGGAGCCGGAGGTTAGTTGGTGTAAGTATAAAATTATAGCACTTCAGTTTCCAGAGACACAGACAACAAGGTAGACACAGCTCTGCCCCATCAGAATCAAGAGCAAGGACCATGACTCCCAGCATAACAAGTGGCATCGAAATCAGATTCTGTCACTTGCTTTTCTGCTTTCCTGTTTCTCCCAATGTCAGAAGAGGCTAACGCAGGATTAGTAAGCAGCAACGAACCTGAGGGTTCTGGAAGAACCTTGCTGTGTTATTCATAGCTTTGCCAGGTGCTTCCCACCCGTCAAACACTCTTATCCCAAAGCCAGGCTCTGGTGGTTTCTGGATTGCCTGTGCAGGAACACTGAGTTCGCCAGCTGTGATCTCCACATGGACACTCTCATGGCAGAGCTGTGCCACTACTGTATCCCCACACCTCTGCGACTCCCTCAGGCAAGGGGCTCATTCTGTTGGAAAGGACAGTGCTACCTAATTTGAGCTGAGGTCATGTGTATTTGGAAATCTTCTGACTTGGAATTTGGCAGGATGTTGTATTTATTTCACAAGCTGTCATTGCACCCTGAAATGACTGCTTTATGTTCCAAAACTAAGGGTTTCATAGAGAAAGGGAGACATCACTTACTAAAAAACACTATGATAAATGGTGAGGCAGTCTGTCACTGATACGTGGAGAAAAAGGCCTTCAGCAATAATAGAAAGTCTAATGACGCAGTAACAGAGAAGTTCTAAAAATAAATAAGAGAGGGCCAGGAGGTGGCATAGATGTTAAGGTGGCTAGGTCACACATGGCCAAGTCCACGGTTCAATCCCAGACCCAGTGGTTTGAACATCACACTGGGCATGTGTGCATGCACGCCCAACATCCAGAGAGGAGAATGGAGGAGAAGGGACTGTGGCTTGGCCATCCCTCCTTGGGGGTGACTTTTCACTTTGTGTCTGTCTCTCTTCGGCAATTACACACACCCTATAGCAAAAACTAAAATGAAGCAAGAAAGAGACCTGACCGGCTAACATCAGTCCTATTCCCAGCCCCATCACTAGGCCTGTGGTGAAGCCATCTCACCTCTTTTCCTTTCTAATGAAATAAACCAGAATGAGGTTCAGTTTTCTTCTGAGGACTCACGAGATCAGAATGATTCCTGAAACCCCTTAGAGGTCTTAAATACCAACACCATCACCACTGTCAAGACCAGGGCTCAAATGGTGCGATCTGTAAGGTCAGGACACCCTTAACTGATTTGGCCACCAGGCAGGATTTGGGCTGCTCAGTAACAGGAGCAAAGAAACACATCTTTCCTCGACAAAGGAGGTGGGTGGAGTTACAGATTCCTTGGAGCCAACTGGCTAGAATGCTCTGTGATTATGTGGAGAACTCTACCTCCTCAAAGGGAGGAAGAGGAGGATGAACGCTTGGAACCACCTGCCCCGGGCACCCGATACAGAACCCATCTGCGAGGCATGTGTGCCAGAGCCCGAGCGCTGTGTTTCTGTGCACATGAGCAGTGTGTGTCCTAGCTGGTTCCTGCCACACGCATACGCAGACACTTTCACACACTACGGCCAGGCCAGTACCGCCCGTACTGTGGAGAATTAAAGCACAAATCCATGAGGCATCACGTTGAAACACTTTTTATGGGACACTATACTATAAAAATTATATTCCGGGGACCACCATAGACTAGTAGTTAAGGAAGCTGGATTCCACATGGCCAACAGAGGTTCAAACCCTGGCCCCAGGGGTTTGAGAAATACGCTGAGCGTGCAAGCATGTGTACCAAATCCCACCAGAATGCAGAAATGAAGGAGAAGGGGCTGCAGCATCACCACACCCAACTGCAATGTCTTCTCCCTCTCCCGACTTCGCTCTCTGGCAAGCACGTGCATCCGCGGGCAAAACAACACTGTTCTGGGCTGGCCACGCATGGAAGTGACACACTATGCACATAGCAAAATCCTACACAGCCAACCACGGTTCAAATCCCCAATCCATGACTGAAAAACGTGTTGAGCACACATACATGGGTCCAAAACCTAATAGGATGAAGACACACAGGGAAAAGGACTATGGTGTGACCACATCCCTTGGCAGGTGCTTTCTCTCTTGCACTCACTCGCTCTCACTCTCTCTCTCTCTCGCAAGTTCAAAAACCCTCTAGTACTTCAAGAAAAGTGTTCTTAAAGAAGGCTAAACCTAATTTGTTCTCAAACAAACTTATATCTAAAACATCCTGGGCAAGTATGAATTTCCAGTGTTTCAAACCAGTCTCTGCCATCCCCAGACCAGTGACAGCCAGTGAGGTGCTCCCAACCGACCTAAGTCATAGCTTGGATGGCCTTTTGAAAAAGGAGGAGTCTCTATGCCACAACCCTCAGCTTCCCAAGTAGCTAGGACCACAGGCGTGAACCACTGAGAGGCCTCCCAGCAGCCACGGTCTACGGACCTTGAGTGCACGTCTATCATCCGGCTGCCTGAAGCCGGGTTCTAGATCAGGCCACGTGTGACCTTTCACACACGTAAGAGCCCTTGTTGCTCCAGTGACCAGCACCATGGCATAGCTCCCCCCACTCTGAACCCCGACATCCAAGGACCAGTGCAACCTACTTGTTTGGGGGCGTCTGCGGAGGGGGTGTGGGCGTCCGCGCCCCGGGGTCCGTCGCACTCAAACACCACTGTGGGAACAAGGGCATCTGTTAGCAGACAAGCACACGCTGCACCACCGAGCACATTAAACGAGCCCATTACAGATCAAGCACTTTGACAAAAAAGACACCAGCGCCTAGCCTGTGGCCGGGAAACACCAATTTACCGGAACACTTACAGTAGGAACTTGTGCTAGAGCCCGCCTGGGGCCACTGCCCTGTTTAATTCCGACCGTGCTGCTGAGGAAGGCAATCACTGACAACACTAATTACCAGTGTGCGTGTGCAGGCCCCTCTCCTCGCATCACTTACCGTTTGGCCTGTGTCGCTTTGCATCAGACGCTCACGCACACACCCTTAACACTTCTGAAAAAGCTCGGCTCCCCGGCTCTCTGAACTGCAGAAGCCCGACTGGGTCTTATGCAGACCCTCTGCAGAGTGTGCTGAGGGCTCTGCAGTAACCATGGGCCAGTCCAGAGGGGGTGCGGGCAGACCCCACAGGTTCCAGCTGATGCCAATGAGGACATAAAAGCCAGCCGTATGTTATGCTGAGAGGGACGCTTTGATTTCAATTTGTGCTGGTGGCAATACAATTCATTAGCATATTCATTTCTGAGATGTCTACTCTCTAATTAAAATGGAACATTTGCAAACAGGCTTATCTCAAATTGAACCACATGGCACTAGGGTACAAAAGAGAAAACCCATTTTGGAAGAGACTAGCAGATAATTCCAGAGGTAGGCAGCCTTGCTTCCCCCGATACGCTAAAATCAGAAAATGTCCCAATGGAAGACACCCGATGACTGGCAGAGCGATGCTGTCCGTGTCTCCATGGAGACCTGAGGCCACACGGAACACCTGGATGGCTGGAAGTACCTGTGTGCGCCCGCATGTGGGCCCTGAGGTGGCTGGGCTGGTGAAAGCTCTTCCCACACTCGACGCAGACGAAGTCTCCTGGGCGGGCCTGTGTCCGGGGCATCCCTGAGGTGGCGTGGCATGGTAAGGCAGTGGCGTGGTATGGTGGTGTGGCATGGTGGTGTGGCGTGGCAGTGGAGTGGCATGATTGGTGCGGTGGGGAGGAGAGAAAGGAGGGAGGAGAGAGCAAGAGGAAAACATCATTAGTCTGTCTAATGAGTCATCATTGAGGCCACCTCCAGGCCCTGGTGACAACTGTCAGCCTTCATCTCAGCTTGGCTGACAGGATGGACACACTGAGGACTGAGGAGATGCATACATTACAGTGAATTAAAAACACTCCCTGGGCCAGGCAGGGCCGGAGGCACCGCCAGGCTGAGTCGGACAACAGCCCTCAGCAGCTGAATGCTCAGCTCGGCCATCACTGCTCTGTCAAGCAGCACATCGGGCAACTCGGAGTGACACGGGCGTGACAGAGACGAGGTGCCTGGATAATAGGAAGTGAGCTGGGCCAGAGCCCATGTGCGGAGGATGGCGATCCCAGGGGCAGACGCAGAGCAAGCACGGCCATCAGAGCAGGTCCCACCTCCAACCCTCTCACCTGTGTGGCCTGGCTGCTCTGACCGCTGACCACAGCCTCAGCAGATGGGGGCCATCTGCAGACAGGGCCCCGCGAGCCAGCACAGGAGCAGGTCCTGTCATCAGTGATGGTGGGAGAACTAGCACCTCCGTCTTGGCCAGATGCCATGACTACACTGAGCCTAGGGACTGTTCCCGTCTGATCCAAACAGGCCTCTCAGAAAAGGGATGCAGAGGCACCAGCATCTGTCTACTGTTCCCCTCTGAAGACAAGGACAGGCTTGGCTTTCAAGTACCAAGAGCTCCAGACATTTCCCTGGGTCTGTAACAGCTATGTTCAAAGGCAACTCAACTCAGGGGGAAAAAATTAAAATAAAAATATTAACTAGCAATATACATTTTTTTTTACTTTTGCCTTAGGGCACATACACTCGTCAGAGAGAGAGAGGGAGAGACTAATAGAGACACAGAGAGAGGAAAACTGAGAAGTCATTGCCCAGGGGGAGAGCCACACTGCAATCCCTTCTCCTTCATTTCCCTCTCGGGATTTTGGGCATGCACACACACATGCCTGGCATGATTTTCAAGCCACCGGGTCTGGGACTTGAACAACAGTCAGTCATGTGGGAGTCTAGCGACTTAACCACCACACCATCTGCTGACCCCAATTTTTCATTAGAAAAAAAAAGCTCCATTTATCTTTGTATTTATGTATCCTAAGTCTGACATTCCAACGCAAAACGCAAATAAATGAAAAGGTTGACAAACAGCTGCCTCAGTCAAATTCACTGAGAAGCAAATCTTTAATATTGTTTTTCTTGCCCTAACTCAAGAAGCTTAACAGATAAGATGACAAAGTCATTTTTACTTTATAGATAATGTTTATGGAGATAATAAAGAAATATATGAACTATGAAGCAGATCTCATCAAGTTTCTTATTTGACAGATCACGGAAATGACAGTTAAAGAAATGTAAGAACTTGCCCACTAAGTGCTTGATTTCCCATTGCCTTACTCAGGAACACATCAGGACACACTAGGAAAAAGTTAAACCACTGCCGTTACTGAGAAACCACTAATATTAAAGCCATCCACCAGAAAATATGAAAACCACTACAGGAGGGCCTCTAGGTGTTAGAATGCCCCAGGCACTATTTCTTATATCTTTGTGCTAGGACTTTTTCTCTAGGCAATACTTTGGGGGACAGGACCCAAAAAGGACAAGAGTTAAAACAGGCCCGGCCTTGGAGACACAGCCGGTAGCATACAGAACTGCAGTGCTAGAAGCCACATGGCCTACTGCAGGTTTGGATCTCGGGGCCCTGAAAACACTGAGGGTGTGTGCTCATACCCAGGATCCTGATGGGCCAGAGGGCTGTGGGAAGGGGACTGCAGCATGCAATCCTGTCAACGGTGCCTCCTTCCCTCTCCCTCCCATTCCCATCTCTCTCTTGTGCACATACATGCGCATACAAGTACTATTGGTTTTTTTGTTTTTGTTTTTAAAAGGCAAAACTAGACATGTGGGATTACACCAAGTGTCATCTTATTAGGTCGCCAGGAAAGCCACAGCGTTTTCTCTGTCTCTCTATGCAAAGATGTGTTCCGACTTTCCAGACACCCAATACAGGGCTTATGTACAGCAGAGAAAACAACGGAGTGAAGAGACGGCCCACGGAATGGGAGAGAATATCTGCCAACAGCACATCTGGTGGGGACAGACATCCAAAACACTTAAGGAGCTCAGACTTTGAACCAAGCAACTGAGGTAGCAGCTTGCCCTCTTTGGCTATGCAGCCACAGTGACAGGGAGGATCACAGAGGCTTCTGTTCTTCTGATTAGACGTGCTTTGTGTGAGAAAGCATTTGCACTGTCTGCTTTGTTGAATATCTGGCATATTTAACCTTTCAGGACTATCCTACTACCCTCTTATTTTGGTCAGGAAAAGCTCAACTTCAGAAGCAATGTTATTCTTTCTTCGTTCTCACAATAAACATGATACAGCTGAGCGCCTATGAAAACTATCAGGCAATTCCTCTCGTTGTCTGTATTTTCCTCGGTGAAAGCTATACTGTGGCTACATGTATGTTCTACCTATGACTAACAAGACACTTGTACAAGACGACATACAACGTCACTTTTGTCTATCATTCACAACACCCAAAATCTAAGTTATTACAGTGTTTCCTAAGTCATTATTTTAGCTATTTCCTACCCAAGCAGTAACAGGAAAAGGAAAAAAAAAAAAATAGCATGTTTGCCCCCCATTCTTTTTTCTGTGAATTAAATATGCACAGCACACAGGCACACGCACTCATGCACAAGCGCACACACGCTGTTTGCTCATGCGGTTTGTCATGTCGCTTTCTCTTTACTTTTTAAAGAAAGGACATTTGCCCTTTATGGTCAATAATATTATGCCCAAGCTACTCCGAAATTCTGAGTTAATCAAAAGGTTATAAACTTCATCTGAATTGAAGACTACCTGCTGAGCCAACAGCTCAGACACTCTGACCTAGAAACTCAAGTTGTATATTGAAAGTGGACTTCATGTGAAAAAAAAAAAAAGAAAAAAAGATCTGGCATTCTTCAGAGAGCAGACACCAGCCTGAGATACTTTATTTTACTGTACTGTAATATGCCATCTATAAGGGGAAAGAGAATATTTTCTACAAAGATATAATTACTGAAGGAATTTCAGTAACTTTCATTCACAAAACTTTCATTATCATCATATTAATGCATCCTTGGTATAAACATTTCTTAAAAATGTCAATAAGAAAGACCGTATCTACTTTTCCATGTAGAATTGTGCCTGTATTATCTTCAAATTTTCGTTTTAAAATCCAGTTATGCTAGGCTGGTCACAAGGTCTAGAAACACGTGCTATTTATTATTTGACTACCGTTATACCAATGAACCATCGACGGTATATTTATACATGTTTTCGGCCTTGGTAGTTGCTTGCAGAAAGATTATAGAATGAGCAGCATTTTCTTTTTCTCCAGGGCTAGGCTGTGAGCCCTGAGGGAGCAATAATGGCCATCTCCACCTTCTTTTGATGAGATCTGCTGATGGTCCGGGTCTACAGACACATCACCTAGTGAACACGTGTGGGAGGAAAGTCTCGGAAAAGTGTCTTTCTTAACTTCTGAATAAAACGTGACGCCTCACAGGCACTGCCTAGTAAGTGATGTTCTCCACAGAAGTGGAAGCCGCACACTGAAAAATCACAATCATACTTTTCACCCAGACCTAGCTCACGTCCAAAACAGACGGCCTAGTGTTTCACTAGATGATTCTCCTCTGCACACTTCTGCCTCCTCGCTACTAGCCGGTGCATCAGCACTGCACTTAACCAATGACCCATACAGAGAAGGTGAGGCCTTCAGATCCACACATGATACCCACCCAGCCAGAAGCAAATGCATCAGTCCAAAATGAAGATCTGTAAAGTACTGATCCACCAGTATCATAAGACAAGTGAAAGGCACTAGTTTTACTAGGGATGAATTTAAAAAGACTCTAAGCTCATGGCTCAAAAATCAGCTGGTTAGGTACACAGTGAAGGAAGGGCTGAGCAGAAACAAGTGGAAAACGGAAACTGGAAGGTTTAGCTTCTAGAGTCTTTAGTAACACGTCAATAATGTAATTTGGGGGGTATACATATTTCCTAAGCTACAATAGAAGAGGCAGTATCTCCAAACAAGAAACCCTGATTTTCTGTTCACTTCTCCATAGCCAGACCACAAGCACCTGCTGGGCTTCCCTGTAGCTACAGCACTTGAAAGAGTAGCATCGACAAACACTAAAACAAGGAAGAGGAAAGCTGGAAGGCCCAGGCACCCCGGTAGAGAACTGCTAGAGAGGAGGGATGCCAGAGCCAGGACAGGGAGGAGAGCACCGCGTGGACACCTGAAGAGCTGCCACCCAGAAGAGCTCTCAGCTCTGAACTGCCTGGAGTAGGAAGCAGTGGCCAGCAGAGTCCACCAAAGCTCACCTCATCTGGGGCAGGCCGGTCCTCCCCACCAGGCTTCCAACTTCAGCTGCCTGGCACTGAGGAGGCACGCCAGACACGTTATCCAGACAAGCTGGTTTTGACTGCTCCCACTCAGAGAAGGAGGCCTCTAAAATGCACTTTCTAACAAGTGCACTTTAAGACTAAAACATTTCAAACACTTCGCTTAAGAAATCCAAATTAGGGCCTGCCAGGTGGTGTGGTATAATTAAGGCAGCTAGATTCCCTGTGGCCAACTGTGTTCAAGTCCCAGGCCCAGTGGCTCGAAAAAATACACCAAACATATGTGCACACATGCCCAGAACTCCTGAAATAAGAGAGAAGAAGAAACTGCGGCATGATCATCCCTGTGTGGGGTGCTTTCTCACCTTCTCTCTCTCTCTCCCACTGTCTCTGCCGAGCACACGAGCTCTACAACGAAGCTAGAAAAAAATCAGAGTGAACTTTAGAAACCATAGCTCTGCTGACTTGTACTTAACAAAGATGCAGGACGTACATTAGAAAGGTAAACCATCCAGGAAGAGCACTGTGCTCCGGGGCGATTTCACATCTTTCACATTGGAGAGAGAAATATTCGACTTCTTTCTTTCAAAACAAAGTATGTCTTTAAAATCATTCATTTAAAAAAAGTTAAGGAGAAGAAAACATTTCAGGCTCCTTTGTATTTCAAATTGCCATTTGAAATTCTCAAAATCTTCCTTTAAAATCCACCTCTACTTGCTCAGAGCATGAAGGCCTTTAAGAGTTCCTACATGTAAAAAAAAAAAAAAAAAAAAGTTCCTACATGTAAACAGGCAGGCAGAGAAGCGTGTGGCGTGTGCAGACCACCAGCATGTACCTAACAGTTACAGGTCCAGTTACACGTATCACAAACCACACACAAATGTCCAGCTCACTGGGCAGGGCTGCAGTGGTCAGGGAGGGACGGCACGTTGGGGCCAGGAGCTGCCCAGAACACAGGGCATCCACAGCCACATGACCCTCTCTCCTGTCCCAAATATCCCCGCTGCAGTGCCCAGGAAACAAGTGAGCCAGAACCAGACCCAGAGAGCAGGTGAACAGGGGAGGGGCCCCCAAGGAAGAGTCCTGTGCCAGGAGATGGATACATGCATATATTTAGAGCCAGTTTATAAAACAGAGTCACTCTGGTCAAGCTTTTGATAAGGGTCGTTCACTGTTCTCACTAGAAATCAAGTGGTAGCTATCACAGCTCGCTCACACAGAGAACCGCTTACACCCAGAGCTGCTGACAGCTAAGCAAAAGAGCGAAACACCTTGCGTAGTAATTTACTCTTGCATCTACAAGATAGAGACCCACCTGACTGACAGGGAGTACAGTCAGACCCATTTGGAAAACTCCTTCCTCCCACCAAGTTCCTGGTGCCCAGTAGGTTGTCATCTCCCCTCTTGCCATCCCAAATATACACACAGAAATTCACCACGCAGAAGGGACACTGAGTCAACACCCTGATTCCCACTGGGGCAATAAAACCAACTGGGCAGCTCATCCACATACGGATGCGGATGCTCGTCCCTCCGAAGCCGCCCTGGGCACGTGCCTGTAGGTAACTGAATTCCTCACCTGAGGGAGAGAGCCAAGCACAGGGAAAAGTGGATTCCAAACAAAGAAGCCAGATATTGTGACAGACCTTCCCCTGCTAAATATTCCTCACCAACTCTTGGAATAAAAGTAACACCAACCCCATTCCCAGTGCAGTTGTCCTTGGGCAGCTGCCCGCCCACAAGCCTTGCAGGCATGGGGCAGTATATCCTTCCTATTTGAAATCTTTACTTTTCGATTAAAACTTCTCTCTTCCTACTTTACATGTCTTTGTGGTTTTTCATTCTGCATCTCAGGACAGGTCTCTAAGCTTAGCAATCTGGACCTAAAGAACCAAGGATTTTGTACAATGTAGCTCAACAACTGACCCCACGGCGCATTCCCTGCAGGCAATCCCTCCCTGCAAGCACCTTTTGAGCAGCTGAGCTTGTGAATGAGCTGGCATTTCTCCTGAATATGATAACCAGCTCTCTGCAAGCCACTTGTCTCGTCTCACAGAAAGTCAGCTTCTCAGAGACTGAACAAGCCTAAATAAAAACCAGAAGCCTCAGCGAAGCCCCTGTGACCCGGATGACAAGCACTCGCCTCAGTCCTCCAGTGGCAGCCCATTCTCAGGACGTGCTCCCTGCCTGCGAGCTTGCTGTCCTCCTCTCGCCCCCAGTAAGCTCTCTGCTTGCTACCCCGTGTCTGCATCTCTAAATCCTCGTGCACGTGAGACAGGAACCTGTGTCCCACTGAGGGTGCTGGGCCTAATCGCCCCTCACCCCATGTCCCTGCCTCACAGGCACCTGAGCTGAGGGGGTCACGGCCCAACACCTGCCACATGCTGGCTTCCACTATATAATCAGACTCTACTGCCCACGGCTGGAACGCCCTCCACATCACTGAGAACGTGACCGCCTCGTGGTAGCAGCTCACTCCCCACCATGGAAGTTGCCTCAGATGACACGAGCCCAGAGCAGATGCCATCCCACCACACGAGTCCCTGACCATGGCCTGGGGCATCCGGCCTCACCTCACCCACACAGAGCAGCCCTCACCGTGCTCCTCAAACCTGGGACAGAGAGGAGCGCTGAGGAAGGACTTCCCTGGCAAACACCGCAAGAATGCCTCATGCCAGGACAGCTCCAGTGTGCCATGATCAGGCTGGTTCTGAAGCCCCAAATCAGCGATGTGCCTACCAGGCAGCCAGCCACAGGGACACCGCAGGTGGGTCTGAGGGGCCTCTCAGATGATGCTATCCCCAACCGGGACCCCTGCCCTCCTAGGTCTTCGGACGTCTGAGTCTGAGGCACTGCTCTTCAAGGGCATTTCAGGTGCTAACTTGCCATAATAAGCTGTAGGTTCTGAGCAAAGAAGGGGTAGGTCCCCGTAAAGAGCGGAAGGGCAGAGCTCTCTACTGGGTCCTGTTGGGTTCTGACAGGACACAAGGTTCCCAGTGCCCTGGACAGCAAGAGAGAGGGACCTTCACGTGGCCTTCAAGAGCAAGGGCATTGCACCCGATGCCCGTATCCGCAGGCTTGGGGCAAACTCCTCGTTACCACTCATCTCAGAGAGCAATACTGAGACCCTGGGGGGGAGGGGGGACCACACGAGAGCCATTTCCCAGGGATCAGTGTAACTCAGTCCTCAGCTTCGCACGGTGCCTCTGTCCTCCTCAAGGGTGTTCCTGCCAATGGTGGTGTGCGCAACAGGTATTTCTGAAATACTGGGTCATCAGAAAAGTCATGACGCATTTTTGCATAGAAAAATAGGTCATGACTTTTCCAATGACCCGATAGACACATACATACAAAAACAAAGCAAAGTAATCCCTTCAAAGGAGCATTCTTGTCTCTTGAGAGAGGACAACGAATACCTACTGCTTCTGTTTACAATGACAAGCAAAGTGCAATCGAGTCTGCCTGATGCTAACCGATTTCAGTACGGAGGAGCCGCGTCAGCGGGAAGGCACAGGGCTCCTGGGCACACCCCAGGCTCAGATCAGAGGGCACTGGCCTGGGCATGCAGGCCCTAGCTGGGCAGAACAGGGACTAGAGGGCTTCCCACATACACTGCACTCCCTGGCTGGCTGGAGTCGGGACCACCTGTGCTCTGCATGGCACTCTGGGCAGACGGGCAGCACCCATGACCCTCCAGGAGGGGAGCCAGGAGAGAGCTGTGTGTCTTACCTCTGTGCTCAAGCCCGGGGTTGCTGACGCCCCAGCCCTGGCAGAGGGTCGCAAAGTCCTTTGGAATGTACGTCTTAAAGATGTTGAGGATGTCCAGGCGTTTCTCCGGCCCCTCGGCTGCCGGCTCCTGCTTGATGGCGTGCAGAACAGGTGGAGCTCCAGCTGCGCCAGGCTGGGACTGCGAGGCCGCATCCCCCCTGGACCCCGCAGTGCAAGTGGTCAGTGTCCTCAGCTCCTGAGCCGCCTTGGAGGGGGGCTCACATGGAGGTAGAGGAGGGCCCCCATCGCCTTTCGCGGGAGGCTGACCCTGAGGCTGAGGGCTGAATTTGGCTTTCAGGGAGTCCGGGGTACTGTGCTTACTTGGGGGTGCAAAGCCAGCCCCCACAAGGGGAGCCCCGTACTTCTCCACGGGCTTGCTGTTGGCCGATGGCTGCGTGCCAACTCGGGCAATGACGGTGGGTGTGGGGGTGGCACTTCTGCTGAAGCCCCCACCGCCTGGAGCAGGCACCGCCTTGGCACTGGCCTCCTGCTTGGGCCTCAGCGGCAGCCCCTGGGCAGTAGCACCACACTGTTCCTGCCCGGGGCCAGGTCTGGTCTGTCGGTACCCATCAGGACTGGATGCCCAGAGCGCACATGGGCCCCCGGAATGGCTCCCCTGATTCTTAGGCATGCTAGCGGCTTTCGTGGTCACGCCCAGGGGCGAGGAGCTGCTTTTGGGCCCTGGCGCCGCACCTGGTACCTGGGTGCGGGTGAACCGTGCCAGGAGCAGAGGCTGGCATTCTTTGCCACCGAGGGCTGGCGGGGGGCCCGTGCGTCCGCTGCGGGACAGGAAAACCAAGTTGTTTCTGATGCTTTTGTAACCGTTGGGCTGAATCCACGGGGGCGCCATGGCGCTGCAGCTGACCCTGTGCCAGATGCGTTTGTGCATCCACAAGACCTCAGGGTAGCACGTCTTGTGGTCACAGTAAGGACATGGGTGAATGACCAGAGCGGCCTGCAGGGAGGCGGCCACCTCCTTATTGCTGGGGTCATCCCGGGTTGACCTTGCGCTTAGATCCAGCGGGACCAGATCCGGGGCTGGCACCCTCTTCCCTCCCCCGGAGGGCTCTCTATTGTGCAAATCGGGCAGCTGCTCCTTCGGGTGGCCGGTCAGGTTCTCCAAGGCGAGCTGTGGGTCAGCTCCATCCACAGCTCCGGGGAAAGCCAGCGAGTCACCAGTGCCAGGAGCCTCCAGCTTGGGAAGACATGCTGGCATCTTCAGGTCGACAGTGAGCCGAGGCTGCTCGGGCCTTCCGGGCAGCTCTCTGCTGCTGTGGTCAAGTGTGGGCACCGATGTCACAGTCCCTGCTTGGAGCTCGCTGGTGTCTTCTTCTGGCGGGCCACGTCCACGTTGGTGACTTTGGTCTCCGTTGGGGAGCACAGTGGGAACTATGTCTTCTGAAAAGCAGCAGCGCCGTGGCTGTCCCCCTGCAGGATGCAAAATGTGAAAGGGGAGGTTACCACTTCTCATCAGAACAGGACGAGACACAGAGCTCTGCCAGTCACATAGCAGCACACCCCGGACGGGCCGGGGGCGCAACCCCCGGCAGCGCACGTGGTTCCTGAGTGCCGTTTGCTCTTGGCACACCTGCAGGCGGCCAGCCCAACACGAGCGAGACAGCTATGAAGATGCTATGCGGGCGGGGCTTCTCTCTCCACACACTAGATGAAAAGGACTCAAACAACCGCAGAGTACCAGCAGTAGTAACTACACCGTTACTGGTTAACAGAGGGCGCCTGGGTACACTAAAATTAGGAAGAGAACTTAGTGGTAACAATACAACTTCGCATGACTTTCTAAGACTCTCCACTTACAGCTCCTGTGGGACCCTTGTATAAGGGAGAGGTCGGCTGTAGCCATGGTCATGCAGGGGTGGAACTGGAACACTGCTTTCTCTGACCACCGGGACCCAGCGTCTGTCTCAGAAACCGCCGGGCTACTGAGCACATACAGCTTGCACCAGGAAAGCTCGCAAGGCATCTGTGAGATCCAGTTTTCCAGACGAAACTTGACAGCAGAGTTTCCTGCAGAGGCCTTGGGTAAAGGGGCAGGTGTCAAGCTGTTCATCTCAGGCTGTCACCTGTGGGTGACCAAGCATTTGCATGCAGCCCCGAGCTGGAAGCACCTGGAGGTCTTGCCTAAGCTACTGCCGGGATGGACCCTGCCAGGGCTGGCCTGCAGTGGCCAGCCCCTTCCACCTGACCTAGCGAACGCTGGGTGGCTATGAAAACTGCCACCCCGATGATGTACAAGTCTCTCCAAAGCCAGGCACCCAGTCGCCACAAGTGGACACACACAGTTTCACAGAAACCCTCTTTGACTTAAGTGCAGAAGTCAAAATTTAGAAGGTATACAGATGTTTCTAGATACCCTCAAATGCTCTGAATTACAGACTACAGGTTTCTCTACCATCTGCAAACTCCAAGTGGCCTTGTACCTTACTGGCACGTCACAGGACCAGTTAAAACATGAGCTACTGACTTACAAAGAAGGCATGATGCTGCTGGATTGTTTTGTTTGTTTGTTTGCCACAGGGCTCATCAGGGACAGAGAAAGTGAGAAAGTGAGTCGCCAGGTCCAGGACTGGAACCACAGTCAGCCACGTAGGAGTCCAGCACCTTAACCACCATGTCACCTGCTGGCCCTGATGCTACTGGATTTAAAATCGATTTGTAGGGATTTTAACTTCCAGTGGAACATAGATACTTGCTTATTCAGAATATCGTTTAAAAATACTCTAAGCATTCATCTGGAGATAGGCTTAGGAATCTCAAGTTGGTTGAAACCTAGTCCCGAGGGTTCTCCCTCAGGGAGCGAGCAGCCATCCCAGAACAGGCGGAGCTCCGAGGGAGCAGCATGGCAAGCTCATTTCCAATCAGCAGGTGGTCCATGAGCCACTCTCCACTGGCCTGCAGGGGTAATGGCCACGTAAGCCCCGTACAGACTACAGGTTTCTCTACCATCTGCAAACTCCAAGTGGCCTTGTACCTTACTGGCACGTCACAGGACCAGTTAAAACATGAGCTACTGACTTACAAAGAAGGCATGATGCTGCTGGATTGTTTTGTTTGTTTGTTTGCCACAGGGCTCATCAGGGACAGAGAAAGTGAGAAAGTGAGTCGCCAGGTCCAGGACTGGAACCACAGTCAGCCACGTAGGAGTCCAGCACCTTAACCACCATGTCACCTGCTGGCCCTGATGCTACTGGATTTAAAATCGATTTGTAGGGATTTTAACTTCCAGTGGAACATAGATACTTGCTTATTCAGAATATCGTTTAAAAATACTCTAAGCATTCATCTGGAGATAGGCTTAGGAATCTCAAGTTGGTTGAAACCTAGTCCCGAGGGTTCTCCCTCAGGGAGCGAGCAGCCATCCCAGAACAGGCGGAGCTCCGAGGGAGCAGCATGGCAAGCTCATTTCCAATCAGCAGGTGGTCCATGAGCCACTCTCCACTGGCCTGCAGGGGTAATGGCCACGTAAGCCCAGCCGGTACTGGGATGAGCCGGTCAGCAGCTTGGTGAGGAGAGGCGACGGAGGAGGGCTGAGCTGCCTGGCTCCCAGCTCCTCCGAACGCTAGTATCTAAGAGGCAGGTATGTGTATCTGTCAGGTGCAGAACTGTACCCCACTCTGAAAGCAAACTGTGGGCCAGCCGGTGGTGCAGCAGCAATTCCACACGGCGATGCGGGCCAGCATGGAAGGTCCCAGGTGCTCGTCCCAGGACCTCCCTGTGCAAACCAGGGACAAGCACACACCTGTGATCCGGGCCAGCTGCAGTTGGGCCCTGGTGAGAAAACCCTGCTGGGGATGTCAGCCACCCTGCCTGTCTTTCCCTTTGCAGACTGAGTAACCCTAGACAGCTCCACAGGCACAAAGAGGTTTAACCTGAAACTAGCACACAGAAAGGAAGCCTTTAATTCATACAAACCCTCAGTATCAACAATTCACTTTTAAACATGCAAAGAGTAACTCTGGGGGTTGGGAGTGAAGGGGACTGGTTTTCCCTGTATTAAAGCAGTAACGGCTTATGAAAATATCGCCGAGGACTACTTGTGGAATTTGTGGGCTGAAATGATGAGGCCATGCAATCTGACACCACACATCTGAGGGGTTTCTCACAGCACACTGTCAAAGTCTGTAGCCTTTATGCACCCAAAAAGGACCATAAAGCATCACAAGGAAACTTCCTGTACCTCTGACAAGATACTAAGTAATCAAAAGCAAATGCTATAACCCCAAGGTGGCGGCTGGGAGCAAACTGACAAACTGGTCAAAGGACATCCAAGCGGCCACAGGGAAGAAGACCCGACCCACCCGGGAGACAGGATCCCACGATGGGGTCCTACCAGAGGAGACCGATAATTAAAGACAACTGTTCTTCCACAAACCACCGACCAACTTGGGAAGACAGCTCAGCAGGTGAAGGTGGTGATTTAAAGATGCAAGTGGGAATCGGGGCAACAGAGGTCCTCTCCGACAGGGAGCCAGGTGCTTCCTCCCCCGCGGCCCAGGCTATCCTCTGGTCCCTCTTCCAGCCCCAGGTTCTCGGAGGTCCAGGCGCACCAAATCACCAGCAGCACCGAGAGGCACCCTGGAGCTGGGGGGGTGACAGGGGAAAGCCACAGCACAGACCACACCTGCCCTCCGTCCTTGCCCAGCCCTGCACCAGTCACCACGCCCTCCCCTGGCACACACCGAGGAGCTGCAGCAGCTGTTGTCTCTGCAGTTCGGGTCGCTGGATCAGGGCCCAGGGGAGAAGCAGCCCAGGCAGCCGTGGGGGACCATGCTCACGCTCTCCACTCCTGGCCACTGCCGGCGACTTGGCGCCCTCCCTGCCCCACCGCCCGCCTTCCCTCAGGCACATGGTGGGCTTCCCAAAGAACCAGGTTCCAGCATCGCAAGAGACTGCCATCGGTGCACTCCTGCAGGGGCGGCCATGCAGAGGCAGGCGCTCACGGGGCACGCCGGCAGGGGGGCGCATGCAGAGGCAGCCGCTCGCTGCCCACCAAGTCTCACAGACGAGCACAGCAGTGTTCTGCAGGGAGGAGGCAGGGCGAGCCTCCCCTGCAAGTCTGCTGTGCTCAGAGAGCACAAACCAGAGGCGGCAGGCGCGGAGCACTTCGGAAAGTTGAGCAGAGGGAGGAAAACTCAGGAGTCTTTCTGCCGTGCTCCTGGACTGAGTCTGCTGGCGTTCCACTGGTACATACACCCACGCTCGTGGAGATGCTGGGTGGCTTCATGCAGACTGCTTCGTTTAACCTTGACCGCAGTGCCGAGGGTGCACAGCCAGAGATGCGAAGACTGGCTCAGCAATGCCCAAAACACCCCCACACGGAGTAAGCCCCTGCTCCGTACTGACACCCCCTCTCAGGAGCCTGCCGGGGTAGAACACCCTGGAGGAGGCTCTGATCGCTCCCTCCCATATGTACACACGTGCACGCTGCACCCCCAAGCACACCCGCGTGTCACGGCCAGCCTGCCCTCGCCTGCTCCTTCCTGGGCCCAAACGATAGGGCAGGGTGAAGCACGCGACCCCCGTCCCTGGCTCCTTTCTAACAGGACTCTCCTAGATGTGTTTCTGTTTGTATTAGTTTTTAAGGTTTCTGCATAGGACATGTGTACTTACAGGAGAGGGACACAGAGAGACAGTGAGAGGGAAAGTGAGAAATCACCCCCAGGGGAGACGGCCACACCGGATGCCTCTCCTCCATTCCCCTACGACTTGGGGCATACACACGCGCGCTTGACATGGACTTCAAGCCGCTGGGTCCAGGATTTAATCATGTGGGACTCTAATGCCTTAACCACCACCACCACTCACTGGCCCCCTCGATGTGGTTTCAGACTCTGACAGATCTGACCGCAGCCCAAGCTGCCCTGCCCTGGCTCCCCCTGCACACACGGGCAGATGTGGGTGCTGACTCTGGGCTCCTGAGAGCCCCCAGAGCTCAGCGAGTTACAGGCTCACATCATTTGGAGTCCAAGGCAGCACCGCGAACATCCCAGCCACCCTAAAAGGCAGAGACACAGTGAGTCAGGTACTCTGTAAGAAAAATCGCTCTCCTTCCACTTTTTTATTTCTGTTTTCTTTATTGCGGGTGAATATACAGAACCTAAGCTCACCATTTAAACCCCACTGCCGTGCTCGTCCGTGGCCTGGTTCTCCCTGTTCAGTGTTATGTTGGGTGGTCTAACCCCTTTGACGCACTTCAGGCCTAGTGTCTGCTGGGGCCTCCTTCCTGTGACCTTCCCATGTAGAACACAGCCCTGCAGCGGCCTGCAGTGCTCCTGGTGAAGGGGCCTGGGTGTGGTGCCTCCAGGCCTCCTGCGGTGCTGGTCGCTGGTGGCCTCTGCTTTCCCCTGAAGGCCCTGCACACCTGAAGGACAGCTTGCAAAGGGGCCACGGCCCCACTGGCCCACTGCTCACTGAGTGCTTGGCCGCCAGCCTGTTTCCTTGGCCCCTGAAACAGCCAAACTTCTCCTG
Source organism: Tupaia belangeri chinensis (assembly GCF_000334495.1). Classification (NCBI taxonomy): domain Eukaryota; kingdom Metazoa; phylum Chordata; class Mammalia; order Scandentia; family Tupaiidae; genus Tupaia; species Tupaia belangeri. The sequence goes on from NW_006203974.1 coordinate 111,311, forward strand.
AAACACTGTTCCGAGGAGGACACCCTCCTTGCCTGGTATGAAAAGGCTGCCCATGTTTCTATGCCCCTGTATTTTGCGTCACAAAAAGCCATTCTTTAGTTCTATAAATAATAGACATAACTTCTTTCATTCCAATCATTCTGCCTCTCAGATCCATAACAGAACATCAGAGATCCTTCTTGGGGCGTGGTGGGGTCTGTGATCCTCTGCCTCACCAGGGTCTGGTGCCTCCGCAGAGTGACACACGAAGCATCAATTGTGCACAACTGCTGTACGTGTGGCCTTCAGAGGGGTCACACGGCACCGAGCTCGTAAAAACGGGGCCTCTCCCACAGTAACCGGTGAGAGGTGTGAGCGACATGACTCCGGTAACATCGCTGATTAGACTGCAGGAGGACGAGGAAGGGGGCAGGGGCAGGAAAGAAACAGCACTAATTCTTTTTCAGATTACAGAAAGCTTAAGGGGCCAGCAGGTGGCATGGTGGCTAAGGGCACTGGACTCCCACGGGCCGACCATGGTTCAAGTCCCAGACCTGGTGGCTTGCTTGCTCACTTTCCCTCACTGTCTCTCACTCTGTCCCTCTCTGGTCAAATTTAAACAAGCAAACAAATAAATAAATACTAAAAAGAAAGAAAAGCTTAAAATCCTGCACCACACTATTAAAATTACATGGAAAGAAAGCTTGAAGATTCATCAAGACCCGTTAAAAGAAGAGAAGAGGACGATGTCGGCGAAGCTCCCTGAGCCCGAGGAGTAGGGAATACAGCTTGCCCTCCCGATCCCGACGGAGCAGCACGAGCACCACCTCGAGGAGCCCTTATTTAACAAACGCATGTTCGGTTTTGTGGGAGACCTTTCATTTGTGAGTTTTCCCATTCGTTATCACAGTAATAATAATAAAAACTACATCCTTCCTAATATATAAATGTAAGAAAGCACTCATGAGAGATTCTGCCCTGTGCCAGCGTCTGAAATGCTTTCCTGTGCGAGCTGGGTAACCGTAAAATCAGTAGTCCAGACTGCCCACGACATGGCCTGCATGCTTCCTTGTGCAGGCTGCAGGGGGAGCGAGGCCTGCCAGGGCCATCTCCTCTAACAGTCCACAGCAGTCCACCTTCTCAGAAGACTGCTCTCCCGGCACCAGTGGCCTGGATGCCTGCCACCGCAAGGACAGAACCTGACCAGGAAGCCCCCCAGACAGAAACTCATCCAGCCCCGAGGCCACGATGCCTATACAGGTACCACCCCAGGACTCAGGAGGTGCTGGGCAGGAACAGTCGGCAAACTGGAAAAGCCAAAGCAAGCCCAGCTCAGCACCCCTCGCACCTCAGTTCACGAGCTCAGGTCAAACCAACCTGCGGAACGTATGTTTTTCTTCCGGAGGATGAAGAACCTCTGACCACACCTGTGACAGACAGTTGTCTGCACGATGGTTCTTAGAGTCCTAGCCCGAGCCTCACCTGCCCACACACTACGCGTTCCTAGGACTCAAACAGCACTGGACAGTAGGGAGAGCTCGAGAGGTGTCAACACGGGCCAGAACACGTTTTGCAAATGATCTACTGAAAAGCATTTAGATAAAATATATGCGTTGTGGCATCCTAGTTTATAAAATATGAGTAATTTTAAAATGTTTTATCCCAGGCTTGGGGAAAAAAACAACAATAAAAAGCCCACCGGCTGGGTGAGCTCCTTGGAGAGGATTACCTGGCCGCACAGGAAGAATCCAGGGACAGAGAACTCCTGGACACGGACTCCAACAGTTGTGAGAACAAGAAAGAGGAGGTGAGGCTCAGGACCTGCAGGTCTGCCGGGAGCTACCCCCAGTGTGCCAGCCCAGAAGCCATGGCTCCTGGACCCACAGGAGGAAGGTCTCCGCAGACAGCACCTGACCTCCCGAGACCCCGCTGCCGTCTGTATGCGTGAGCTTGATGAAGAAACAGAACTGGACAGGCTTGTCGGAGCAGCTGACGCCCAGTAGGAGGGAGAGCCACAGCCTGCACTGCCACGCAGAGACTCCCAAAGCTTCAACACGATCAACAGAGGCTCGGAACTCACAAGATAAAATCCTGTATGAGCAACAGAAACTGCAGAAGAGAAGGTCTGCCTTGAGGAGAGATCTATGAGCCTCGTGTGAGTCACACAGCCCAGAATGGTCAAGGGAGGCATCCTAGCTGCGGCCAGGGCAGTGCAGGCAGAGAAGGGTCAGGTGAGGCTCCTGCATCACATGCCAGCTACGGGAGCATGGTCTCAGCTCCGGACCACACGAGGAGCAACGAATGAGCAGGAGCACGCCCAGAAGGAGCAGGGTGGGTCTAGAAACCGAGCACCACTGAAGTGACTGCAGGAACTTGTCTTGTTCACGTCAAAAGGCCGCAGAACTAACCTCCACTCAGTGCTGAGTGCGAGGGACACAGGACCCTCAGCGCACGGGGGCGACCAGGTGCTTCCCATCAGACGCACCTGTTCTAAGCATGCCAGGGCCCAGGCCGAGAATGAGCCTTCTGGGGGAAGGCCTGCACAGCAGTTCTTTCTTAAAAAGAAAAACATTTCTGGGTGGTTCTCAGAGCAGACAAGATGTGCAGGCTGGGTCCGGACACAACTAGGAGTCGGATCCGACTCAGTGGGCAAGCGTGGCCCTACTGAACGCACAAGAAAAGGAGCGCTGGCTATCTCAGGCCGACAGGACGTGAGGACGTGGGACAGCACCTCTGAGGGAAGTCCAAGCCCAAGTGGAGGAGAACGGTCTTTCTCGAGGGCCTGCGCACAGGAAAAGCGACAGAAGCCGCAGTCTGGTCTCGCGGGGTAGGGCCCTGTGGCCGCGCGCCTCATAGTGACTGGCACGTGACCAGGAACGCAGTGGCCGTGTGCTGGCCGCTCGCAGGCTTGAGCTCATGCTGTGTCCAGGAGGGGCGCCTCTCAAACCTCGTGCCCTGCACATGACGGCAGGGGACAAGCACGTCCACGGTCACTCACCTACCGCGGGCTGAGCGGCAGCACATGCTGGCATCGCACGCCGCCTCCCAGGGCCCCACCCCCCAACGGCTTTCTCCCACCTGCCTCCTCAGACCCAGGAGGAAATCCACGCCCACCCAGAAGCAGGAGATGGGCCTAGCAGCTCCACTCTCCAGACACGCCACAGTGGCGACCTTGGGCAGCCGGGCTCAGGGCTGGCAGCGAGCAGGACCCTCACGGATGGCCCGCCCCCACCCTCAGCAGCCACGGTTAAAAGCCTGTCTCATTCCCTTTGCCGAAGAAGGGAGAGTCACAACCCGATTCAGGAGGGGCTGGGGGAACAGGCAGTGGGACGAAGAATACACCTGTATCCAAGTCACACCTGTGACCTCGGCCCGGCAGGGCACACACAAGAACCCTCTCCTGATGAGAAACACCCAAGTGCCATCATCCTGAGGCATTCTCGTAGTCCAGCACTGCGTGTTAAAGCTAGCGTTGAGATTTCAGTGCACAGTTCTGAAGGCTGGTGTGACAAACATCACAAGCTACTAAAAACCTGCTTCGTTTCCAGGTAGTGTTTCTCGCAAGGACCTGCCTTTAGTATTTCTAACCTTTCCTGAAAAAGGAGAACCAGTAACCCAAAGAGATGCAGGACAGGTAGGGCACACGTCTGAGCCCACTGAGGTCAAGCCACCTCTGGGCTGGGCCGGGCCCCCAGAGACGGAGGAAACCGCACGGTCAGGAGAAGGGACCCCCTGGAACAGCGTCTGTGCTGAGGATCTCCAAAACACGGTGACCCTCCAAAAGCTGAGGGGGCCACGCAGCTTAGCAGTGCAGTGCAGGGAGGATCACCCCAGCCCGTTTGGGGACAGGGCAGATGGAGGACTTGGGAGAAGGCTTTAGCTGCAATACCCACGGGGCCTTTCAATTAAAGACAAGACTGAAGTTTTCCGTGCAAACAGAGCAGAAGAGATGCTGAAAAACACTGCCACGGGTGGGTTTAATCTGGATGTTCTCCTCGGGAATAAAGGAAGATAACTGAGAGCCAGGGGCTAAAGGAAGGGCCAGCACAAGGGGCAGGGAGCTGTTGGCAGGGACAGGCTGCAGCGCCCTCAGCGCCAGGTGGGCCGGGAGGCACACCCGGTAAGGGCTCACCAGCCCTTGGCCTGATTCGCGTCCGGGGAGATGCCACCCCAGAGTGGAACAACAGTGGTGGCTCCTAGTCTTCCTCAGGACAGCCCTGGGGTTTTTGTGTAATAAACAACTACTTCTGATTGTCTGAATGAGTCCTATGGTCTGAAAAAAACCTCTTTTAAAGGAGAGTTTTCAAGCCTTTTCATTTGAATCAGCTGGCATGGAACTAATAAATCTAAATAATAAGGAAAATGGCAGGAACAGAACAGTGTAGAACTGAATAATATCACTGCACATTTTTACATAGAAAAACCTAGTAATATAAACTTTTTTCTAACAAATGTATAGTTTTGTTTTGTTTGCTAGAGACACGTGTACTTACAAAAGAGAAAGAGAGACAGACAGCAGAAGTGAGAAAGCACCCGCACGAGGCCTGGTCGTGCCATAATCCCCCCTCCTCCATCTGCCCCTCCTTTGGGATTTGGGGCACACACACCCAACACCTCCAGCAGATCCCTTATACGGCAGGGTCTGGGACGTAAGCTGCAGGGCCAGCCATGTGGAATCTAGCCACCATCACACCAGGCCAGCGCTGGTCCAGCAAAGACGCACACATTTTATACCTTAAGTTGTTCGTTCTACCTCTTCTGTATGACTGAGTACCCAAGTTTTCATTTTAAATGATAATTAAGCTATTAATGTAAATAACTTGCAAAACTGTAGCTTGCTTGTGTTAACAGAAAATGTGTGAATATCTTAGCACTGGGGAAGCCATATTTTGATGTTTGAAGAAAGACATTCCAAATTAAATACAGGATTTCTGACTAGATGCACTAACTATGGTATACGAGAACATTCAAAGCTTAAAATTTGGGAAACAATTACTTCAAAGATTTTCCAGGTCAATGAGGATAAAATCAATGTTTTAAAGGTTAGACAAACACTGCTAGGTGCCAGGACAGCTTTCAGGCACTGTTGGATTGCTGGAAAAGCCATGACAAATTTTTCTGGTTTTCTATGCAAAAATGCATCATGACTTTTCTAACAACCCAATAAACAGTCCTCTGTAAGATAACTGCACTCTGTAAAGAGCAAACCTTTACCAAACGCTTCCACCCTGACTGGACAATAGAAAGTGTCACTCGGGTTCATTCTATTCTTCTGTTCCAGTCAAAACCCGCCCAAGCGAACAGACTTCGAGCCTAATGTCAGGGCCACGCTAGTTTACACACCCTTCTTCATCTCCGCATCCTACTGGAATCCAAACCAACGCTGGCCACCTGGGAAAATGCAAATGAATATCAAAATAAAGGAAATTATTTTAAAACCTGTGCAAACCATCCTTTGATTAAACTGCAATGGCTATTTCCACTTAAAATTCACACTGAATAACCCAACTCTTTGAACCAGAAAAAAATCATTAGTCTCTTCTACAGAATGGCCACAGTAACTGTTGGAAAGGTCTTCTGCCAGGTTTAGGCTTAAAATGCCAGGGAGGAAGTGCAGAGGAAGGAGCAGAAAGCTCAGCCCCCCGGGGAGCCCGTGTCACCCTCAGCCCCGCTTTTCAAGGGAACGGGGCCTAGATGGCAAAGCAGGTTCTTAACTAAACCACCTGTTTTTTCCTTGCACAAAAAGCACCCTGAGAGCTACAGAAGGGAGGAAGACTATGGAGGAGTAACGCTGTACACCTCATGCAACAGAGAAACGTTTTCATATACACCCACCCAAGTTGGGCATGGCTTAAAGGCTTTTCTGGTGTGAGGCTTACTTAGCCAGACATGCAAATCCAAATTCTGCGCATTTTACAAAGAAACTAGAATGATCCATTTTTTAAAACCAGGGTTATTAGTAGGACTTCAGATTTAAAATCAAGCACGTGATAGACTTCAGAACAAAGGCCATTTCATAACACAAGCGGTCTGTGTTCTCGGCCATAGAGGAACACGCTCTCCTCACAGCAGCTGCCACAGGCTCCCTGGCAGCCAGTGCAATGTGTGCATGCCGCCACTAGATGGCACCTGCACCCAATGGATGGCCCCAGCCCTCCAGCCATGGGCCGCCTGTGGTCCCTGTATTTTCAGGGCTGGAATGAAGAGTCATCTGCTTCTGAACAAGAGGCATCTACTAGCCAAAGACTAGCCAAGACCGTGCTTGCATTGGTCAATGCAAACATGCAGCTGTGCTTTAAGAAACAGCTCCCTCAGCAGGGCAGTGCATCTTTCTGCTCAAACTATGTCATCAAGTCTTGAAGCATGTTTCAATTTGCATATTCAATAGTTTCAGAGACTGAAAACAGGAAGGGCTTTAAATTAATGATAAACTGGGATTATCTGGCAAAGTGAATGTAAATGAAATAACGATGTCTATATGCATTAAACTGGATGGGGGGGGTGTTATAGAGCCAGCATGTCTGACTTCAAAAATATCTTGAGCTTTTGAAAACTTCTTTAATTTAATGAGTTAGAAATTGGCTTAAATACTCTAGTACTGTGGTAATGAACTTAAAAATATTTCTCAGCAGGTACTTTTACCTTGGCGCAGCTGCAGCCCCAGCTGAGAAGGCGGGTCACTAGCCTGGAGGTCAGGGTTCTACCCCCACGCCTCGCTGACCCCGTATGTAATGTGGAATCCTCTTTCCACTAACTTAGCTGTGGGTACCCACTCACACCTTCGACAAGCAAGGACACTGCCCTGCACAGAACCAGGTCACCAGCCCTGCAGGGCTTCCAGTTAGAAACTCAGTGACTAGCACGTAAGCCTGTGGGCAAGAAAGTGGGAACAGAAATGGGGACCGCACTGCCACCTGGCTCCTCCCAGCTGACTCTCTTGGCTGTGCTGAGGCTGCCTGGGTAGGGATGTGCTCACCCCAGAGCCACCCGCAGGGCCTCATCCCCAATGCACAGGCCCATCAGGGGACACTGCCAGAGAATGGGGGTGGGGAGGTGTCTTAAACCGAACTAGGAAAGGAGGCTGGGAGGCACAGACAGGCCCAAGGCTGAGCCCCGCTGGAGAGAGCACAGGGAGCAAGTGCTTACAGGGGAGAGGCTGACCACACTCGTGACCCGTGGCTGGTTTTCTGCATCCTTGTGGAGTTACTCCCAGTCTTTGGGAACCTGTAATGTACACCTGGTAGAGGACAGGCCGGGTCCAGGGAACGCTCCTGCAGAGGCCGGGCCCAGGGAACGCTCCTGCAGAGCACGTGCTGGATCTGCCACCCAAGGCCTGCCGTGAACGCCTCGTCGCCTCGTGAAGCTCCGCTCTATGAGGACCATGTAAGCAAACATCCCACGTGCCCCACACATTCCTACTCCACAGCGCAGTGAGCTGGTCACGTGGGCAGCCCCAGCTCGTTCTTGCTTAAGTAGCATTACAAAGTCCTAAGCCGAGATGGGTGACCAAGCAGCATTTAACCGAGCCGGCAACAGCGTGCTCGGCTACTAGGCGTGTCCACACCTGAAAGCCAGGTAAACTCATAGCCTTGTATGGTTAGAGACATTAACACATAAACAAATGTAAATGTATAGATTCTCCACAACCCCATGAGCAGTTCTAAACATACACCAATATTTAATCAAATACTAAATCTTAAAAACTCCAGTCTACTACAGATACCTGATGAAAACTGCTTTATATTTTACTTTAAAACGTAGGCAATTCAGAACCAGCAGATGGCCTAATGGTTACATCGCTACACTGCCACACAGTCGACCATTGTTCAAGTCCTGGACCTGGCAGCTTAAAACTCACACTGGGTGAATCTGCATGCATGCCCAAAAGCCCGAGAGGAGAATGGCAGAGAAGGGATTTCAGCATGGCCATTGCCCGAGAAAGTAATCTCTCACTTTCTGTCTCTCTGTCTCTGTCTCTCCAGCGAGTACACATGCTCTATAGCAAAAAATCTCTTCAAAAAAATAGTAAGCAACTCTTCCCAAGTCATAGCACTAAATGGTTTCTGAAATCTCAGGGAGGCTTCTTAAGCCACACTAAAAAATTCTAATAGTAGGGTTCTAATTATACTATTCATCATTAAAATGGTACGAAACAATATACATACATTTTCCTTTCATTTCCACCTCTTTACCGTTTGGGGGGGTTTTTTGGTGTTTTTGTTGTTGCTATTTGTTTTTGGCACTCCCCTTTCCTGGATGTCTTTAGTTTAGGCCCTAACTGATAGCTCACCTTCAACTGATCAGTTCTCAAAAGTCAAGAAAGAATCTCAAGCCCCAGATAAACAGCAAGTCTGGGAAGCCCTCACGATAGTGATTTTCTCAACTCTGAGTCCACTTCTATTTGGAGAAAGGACTGCGAAACAGAACTTCCATGACTGTGGTGTGGCTGAGTCTTCGGGAGGGGAGCCCAGGGCCGAAGGAGCCTTGATCGCGGGCCTCGAATGGAAGAGCATAAGCAAGGTTTCCTCTTTCGCCAGCCATCCCGGGCCAGCGAGGGAAGGCCCGCAGGGTCCTGACTTGGCCCACCATGGGGACGAGCAGACGGATGAGCAGAGCCGGAGTGGGGAGTGGCGCCAAGGGCCCTCAGTCAGCAACAACGTATCTTTATTGCATTTCTCCACCACTTCCTCAACACAGGGCAGGTTCTGAAGAGGGACAGAGAAATTCAGTGTTTCTGGAAGGCTGACTCTGCACAGGTCATTTCTAGACAGGGATGGCAACATGTGCACATGCCCATGTGCATGCACACGTATATGCCTGCACATGTGTGCATGTAGGGGCGACAGGGTGATCGTCCCACTCCAGTAGTGGCACAGCTTCTCTGAAATAGACCATGTGTGCATGACTCAGCCTGCTGTGTATGTGCACATGCCTGTGTGCATGCACATGTATGTATATGCCAGCACATGTGTGCATGTAGGGGCGACAGGGTGATCGTCCCACTCCAGTAGTGGCACAGCTTCTCTGAAATAAACCACATGTGCATGACTCAGCCTGCTGTGTATGTGCACATGCTTGTGTGCATGCACATGTATGTGTATGCCTGCACATGTGTGCATGTAGGGGTGACAGGGTGACCGTCCCACTCCGGCAGGGGCTCAGCTTCTCTGAAACAGACCACGTGTGCACAACTGAGCCTGCTGTGTATGTGCTGAAGACAGCAGCTTGGTCCTCCATGACAGCTTACTTGCTCTGAGTAGGAACTCACAAGTGGCTGAGTGTGAACAGAGCACACGGTGGCTGTCCCCACGGGGCCGACTCTCTAGAGAGGAGACACACAAACGTGCGCTACTGTGGGGAGGAAGCCCTCCTTCCACCTCCAGGACCTGCATTAGACACCTAGAGGTTCCCCAGGTCCCTTCAGCGTTAGCGTCCTATGAAGTCTAAACCGAGGCCATGTCCTTCTCATATAAGCACAAAGGACAGTGACATGACCTCAACAGACCTCGGCATCTCGATTCTGCTACCTAACGAATCCCTGAAGAGTGGCAATGGCGTCCCTGTTTAACAGCTGCAGCTGCTTCTGACCCAAGAAGTACCTCCTCGGGCCTCCACACTCCGATCCTGTCGGGTAACCTCCACACCCTCAGGTCCACCGGCAGCTGGGACCTGCACTGCACAGGGCGGACGGTGACCTACTGAGCGTAGCAGTGTAAGTCAGTGGGCCAAGAGCTGCGAGCCAGGTCTACACGCCGGCTGCCTCACACAGGCTCACCGCCGCACCCGCCGCCCGTGGCCCGTCACCCGTCACCAGGGCTGAGCACCAGATCGCCCATCGGCCAGGCGCCACCTGCACTCCCCACGCAGCTCCCTCGCTGTGTCCTCGGCCCGGCTGCCCTCACTCATCTCTCCTCACACAAAGACATATACAGAGCACACAGCCACACACACAAACAGCCATGCACACACAAGTCGCATGCATGGCCAAGTGCACACACCACTGTGCATGCATGTTCATGTGTGTGCAGTGTCATGCTGCTCAACAGGCACTTGTAAATACACAAGCACACATGCAGTCACACACCTGCCACGCGTGAACAAGTACACACAGGCAGTACCTATGTGCGTGCGATCACACATATGCAGTCACACGATTTCCCGCCAGAGAACCACAGTGCAGGTTGAGCTCTGAGGGCCACGGGGTTAGCAACCATCCGCTGTATAATTACACAGATGACCCCGAGGCCTGAGCGCATGCTCACTTCTTCACAGCCAAACACAAAGTCTGGGGCTCACACCCAATGAACGTGTCGTGCTCTAGCAAGAGAAGACAGTGAGGTTGGAGGTACTATTACAGCTAAATCTAATAAAGGAGTGAAGAACTGCACACGTGGGATTACCCACAGACCTCTATCAACTGTATGATTTACAAAATAGAAGCACATCAAAACCTTAAACTGCAAAACATGACATACTTGTTGTTTTAAAATCTGGGAAAAACCACAGTCACGTGCGAGAGTCACAGTGTCTTCAGGAAACAGTCCCAAGAGCCAACACTCAACAGACGACAAGCATGTGCCCAGGGGAGGCCCGCTGTCATGAAGCTCCTCATGGGAACGCCCCGGTACAGATGCAGGCCAGCCCTAAGCAGACACTGCAGCACTCACTCCACAGCTGGGCCCTGGGTCTGGGGAGGGGGTGGCCCTTCCAAGCACCCCCATGGGTTCTTGGCAATTTAGGGCTTGTAAATCTTATAGAAAAGCACAGGCCGAGAGACAAGGACCCTCTGAAGTGGGCTGAGCTGCCCCCTTCCCTCTGCAAAGCCCCTGCTCCACGGGCACAAGCAGCCAGCGGGGTCCTCGGGTCCTCTGTGGTGGCCCCACTCCATTCCAGCGCGGAACCCTGAGGGAGACTGTGCATCCCTGCTCACCCTGCTTCAGTCCCAGCTACACCACCCATTTGCCCCAGCTCCTATGAGTGCACGTTTGAGTACGTGTTGAGTATGAGTGAGAGCGTGTGTTGGTGTATGAGTGGGTGTGTGTCTGAGTGTGTGCATCTGAGTGTCAGAGTGTGTGCATGAGTTTAACAATGTGCATGTGTGGAAGTGAGTGTGTGTGAGGGGGCGGGGGCTGTGCCCTCTAAGCAGCAGTGGACAGCAGAGCTATAAAGCCTGGCCTGCATATGGGCAGCTCCCCGAGCTCAGGCTCCTGCAAGCATGCCACATTTCCTTGACAGTGCTTGATGACACAGTATCTCTGATGAGTGTCCCAAGTCAAGACAACAACACAGCAGCGGTAACCTGGGTCACAGTTCCCACAGAACGGGATCTGCAAAGGTACCTCAGAGCTCACAACTCTGTACCCCCACAGCACCTCTACAAAACAGGCTCAAGGTAGCCAGCAAGGTGGCTTAGGCAGAGTGCAATATGGCGTCAGGTTACCGGCAGGCTGCGGTCCAGGTCCCAGTCCCATGTGCGCTGCCTCTGCCACCAGGTGCTCTGAGCGCCACTGTGCAACCTCTACACCCTGGGCCAGGCTGCCTACTCCCCCACCGTCTGAACCACGTTTATGGTCAGAGAAGACCCAAACTGACCTATGGTGTTACCAATTACTCCGAGGTGAACACCCTGGGGCCACACCCCACCAGAACACAGGACACTGCCAGCACCCAGACACCTCTGAATGCGGCCCTGGATGATGAGCCAGCATTCGGATGAGCGTGCAGTGATTTCCTGCCTGACTCGATGGTCCTGCCATCACAGCCAACAGCAGCCCTGCATCCAGAGGGTAACCCTGCCCGTTTCCGGGGCTGAGCCAACCCTGACCTACAGCTGTCCCCCAGCCCTTTCTGCTAAGAGTTCACACCCAGAAGACCCCAGCCCTGGCCTACGAGCCACATCTGGATCCTGCCCTCACACCCCTCTCATGGCAAGGTGACCACTCCGCCAACTCGAACGGACCAGAACCTCTTCCCAGAGCGCTCCCCAGGTGAAGACAGCGAGTGCAGCTGTTGCACGGGGGGCTGGGGAATTCGGAGCGTGGGAGCACGATCAGCAGGACAGAGGGTGTGTTCTCCACTGAGACTTTAAATGTCCAAGCAAGGCTCCTAACCACAGGATCCAGCTTCCAAAGCGGCAGTCTCATTCCAGCAGCAGCTGCAGATGACCAGGCACACCTGGGAGCAGTGGCTGGGGGCTCGTCTGCTCCACACAGGCACACTCAGGCCTGCAGGGACACGTCGGCCGAGCCAAGACCAGCCCCATGGACAGCCGCACGATTCTCCTCTCACCCTCGCGGCACACTGCAAGGTTTAAGGAGTGATTTGCAGGAAGCTAGAGGAGAAAGATGGGGGCATGACAGCACATGGCTCCCCAGAAAGTGTCAGACACCCCACAGCCAAACCAAGGAGAAGCACGACAGGTCGCAGGGAGAGAGGGCAAGGAGCAGCCTGGCGAAACTGACGAAGACAGTGCTTCCTCGACGCTTTCTGGTCTCTCGTTTATTCATAAAACTTCTGCAAATCTAGGTTTGGATTTCCACTAAGGCACCTCCTCGGTGAACAAACGTCTTCCTCTGAAAGATTGAGCTCCAACTGTCACTCACCTATCTCCCTGACACTTTTAAGTCAGTCACTGTAAAAGGTCACCCGGCTTTCACGGTGACTACTCAGAACTGGTAACACTGCTGAGCCGAGGCCCAAATTCAGGCCCTACCAGCATTCATGGGCCAAACCAAAGACAAGAAAGTTAAAGAGACCATTCTCTGTCTAAGCTTCAGAAGACAAAAGAACTGTAAGATTTCAAGAAAGTTACCATTTCAGAGCAATATACAGTACGTGACTTGGTAAAACATAAGCATGCACTTCTCTGTCTACTAGGCGTGTACGTGTGCCCGCTATATCCCTAGGTATATCTGGGCATGTAGCTCCCGAACAAGCATAACCACCAACCAATCGAAAAATCAAACATTCACAGCCCAGAACAAGAAGAGCACCAAAGAAATGATTTCAGGAAAATAAAGTAAAAACCCTCGAGGCCCAGCCACAAGTGGTAGGAGTGGTAGGAACCTGCTGCATGGGGCTGGGACCACGGGAGGCCCCGGTTAGCTATGGCCCAACCTCGACAGGCCGGGCATCATGGCCCATGCCCACCTTAGCTAACTTGGGAGGATGGCCACATGCGAGACCCTGCCAAAACTCCCCTTCCGCCTTCTCCCTTCTCCCTTCCTCCCCTTCCTCTCATGCCCTCTTCCCTTCTCTCTCTCTTAACAAAAAACAAAACAGGACCACAAAGTGGCATGGAGGTTAAGGCGCTGGATCCCATATGGCCCACTGCATGGTTTGAGTCCCATACCCGGGACAGCCTGAAAAATCATACCAGGCGCATACGCACATGCACCCAAAATCTCAAAAAGAGCCAGGAGGAAAAGGGAATGCAGTGCAGCCATCCCCCAAAGTGAGCGACTTCTCACTGCCCCCACCCCCGCCCCACGTAACAATAACAACAACAAATACAAAACACAGCTTTCCTTAATGTGGCTGTTCTTTCTACTTTCTCCAAATATAATCTATAAATCCATAAAAACTGTATTTTATAGATCAGGAATACTCAAATAGAACTCTTTTGTGACCAAATTTTCACTACCAAATTTAATTAGAAAAATTTTATTATCAGGACCAGCAATTGGCGTAATGGCTATGTTGCTGGACCTCCCACGTAGTCGACCGCGGTTTGAGTCCTGGACCCGGTGGCTTAAACTCACGCCAGGCGTGTGTGCGTGCGTGCCCAAGATCCCAAGAGGAGAATGGAGGAGAAGGGATTGCGGCATGGCCATTCCCCCTGGGGGGTGATTTCTCGCTTTCTGTCTCTCTGTCTCTCTCTGTCTGGCGAGCGCACGCGCCCTATAGCAAAAACC
>NW_006203974.1:127292-128455 GCF_000334495.1 Tupaia belangeri chinensis
AAAAAAAAAAAAAAATTATCAAAATGAACTAAAATGCACTATCAAAATTAATAAAATTTTATTTAACACTACCTTCAAAAAAGCTGCAGGAGACCGTCCCTCCCTGTGAAGGGCTTTCTTGCTGTCTCTCTGGTGAGTGTACACACCCTATAACAAAAATCTCTCTTAAAAAATAAAAAGTCTGCAAGAAACATTACCAGAGGCAAAACTAATTTGCCAGCTAAAATTAAAGAGAAAAAATATCTGGGTCAGGTGGTGGCGCATCTGGACCCACACGTGAAGGTCTGGGGTTCAAGTCAGGATCTTCCCGAGCACGACATGTACATACACATGAGCACCCGTGATTCAGACTGGCTGAGGCGGTGGGGCACGGCCAGGACGGGACCTCTGTCTCTCTGTCTCTTAGGTTTTTCCTTTGTTTCCCTCTCTCATGGGAAAAGTCATTTTTTAAAATTAACCTAGAAAAATCTGAAAATCTGATTTTGACACTAACAATAAAATTTAATTTAAAAAAATAATAAACAATAGGAGCACTTCAATTCATCTAACTCAAATCTTACAAAATGAATGTGCTGTTGAATTATTTTTCCGGTAGGGCCAATGCCACAAAAGTGAATTACACAAAATAAGATACCCAAAAAAATGTACATACATACCAAAATTATGTTCACTGACCAGTCTCAAAGATACTTCCAAGCATCTATGCTGGCTTCTCTGAAGTATGTTGTAGACTTAGGAAAACTAATCAAACTAACTTCCCAGACTGCCTTGCAGCTAGGGTTTGCTGTGAATTACAAGCCCTCAAGCCAGAGGCGCCCGGTGAGATCTGCAGAGGAAGCTCTTGGCTGCCCAACTGCCAGGCAAGGACCTGCAGTACGAAGAGTCCTCAGTGCTGAGTTCCTCCTCCAGCCCCAGTGGTCACAGAACAGGGCCAACAGGGAGAGCCTCTGCATGGAGCACCCCGATGCCTGGGTCACAGCTTCAGGTTAAGACGCAGGTCTGGCTAACACGGCTACTTTCAGCACCGAGACAGTGAGGCCATTTTGTAATGTCTGGGAGCCTCTCGAGAAGGCCCTGCCTAGGACAGGCCCCTCAGCCCATCCTAGGACTCTGTAATCCCCTGTATTTCCTGCCTTCCTACTTAACGCACTTAGAGAGGTTTC
>NW_006203974.1:128467-149976 GCF_000334495.1 Tupaia belangeri chinensis
CCTGCTAATCCCTGGCAGGAAAAACTGCCTTACTTCACAAAGGGTAAAAACCTGTTTTTAAAAACTTTGAAAAGCCTAATTTATTTAGATAAAATGGAAGCCATTCACTGGCAACTTTGTTTTTTGAATCAAAGAAACCATTTATTTGCAGATGGTGTGTGAGTCAGACAAGTGGGAGAGGCAGGGTTTCAACAGGAGTCTCCCTCATCTCCAATGCCATGTCATGGACAATATGCGACATGGCTCAATGAGCAGGGACCTTCCCGGGGATCTTACGAGACCTCAAATGACACATAATTAAGGACGGCGGGAGCAGACGCTCGCATTCGCCCCTTCTCCGTACGTGCACCCCTGTATGCACATCTGTACCTCTCAAAGTATCAGTGAGAAGAAAGTGGGTCCTCACTGGAGACAAAAGTAGATGTCACAAAAGAACAAAAAGAACAGCTGGAATGTTAAACAGCTCTCCTTCTAGAAATGCTTTTGTTTAGAATTTGTTTCCGTAAGACAACTGAAAAGCACGCCAAGTCCCTCAAGTCAGCAATAGTCCCAGAACTTCTGCAGCGATGGCAGTGCTCGATGAACCCCACGTCTGGCATGACAGCCTCCCACGGCCAGCAGCGACACCGTGGACAGCATAGCCCAGGTGGCCTCTGGTTCTGGAGCGCCTTCCTGCCACACCTGCAGCCTCCATTCCAGTCCTCTCCGGACTGCAGGCGAGGGTCTACGAAGACGCGAGCTCCTTGCACACCACGCAGTCGAACCAAGGGAACGTCCAGACAGATGAGCAGCTCGCAGCCCATTCGGACGGGCCGTCAGGGATGATCCCAGGACACCCCCAGTGGCGCTCAAAACAGCGGCCAAGGCGAGGGGGCCTGGACGAGCACCGAGGGTCAACCCATGGAAGGGCAGAAAGTCTGAAGCAGCAGTCACGCCAAACAAATGTGCAAAATACTCTCCAGGAGCCCCAGGGTGGGGAGAACCCTGGCTGGGCGGCCTTCCAGCACGAGGCCACCGCTCCAGCTTGCACTGCCCGTGGTGGGCACCGGGGCGACACCTGTCCTGGTGGAACTTAGGGAGGGAGCCTCCGAGGTCACCCTCGCTCACGGTCCGCGGGCGGCGGCTTTGGAGGGCGCGGTGTGTTCATGGGGGACACGAGTCGCCCAGGGACCGGAAGACGCGAGGACGGATGACCCAAGCAATTTGTCTAACCCAGTCCTGGACGCGCAGCCCCGGAGCCTGACCAAGGGCACAGACAGGAAGCCCAGAGAGCGCCCTGGCGACAGCTTCCTGCTCACACCGCGCTCCCATGAGGCTAACCACTCTCACGAGCACTAACCTGAGTTGGCGTTCTCCGGAGACCTACCCCAGCGCTGAAACTCTCCCGAGACTAACTCTGAGAGCTGAAACTGACCAGACTATCCCCAAGCGCTGGCACACTCATGCCGCCACGAGGCCAGCGCCTCCCTGGCCCTGCCGCGCCACCCCGGCCCCAGGAAGGCCAGATTCCAAACCATGAAGCTTTGGGGGATGAGCCATCATCCCCGCCGTCCCACCAGGGCACCAGCCTGCCCTCCTCCAGCGCGCTTCCACACGTTTCTAGCCCTAGTCTACACTACGGTGTCCAAGAAGACTCTGAAACCAAGGTCCTCCATGAAGACCCGGAAGAGCTACTCCAAAGCAGAAATAAAGCCTATTATTGGGAATACAAGGCAACTTCAAATAGTTTATGAGAAATGGAATTAAAGTATAGTTTTATGCGGATACAAAAAATTCTGAAATCCTTGCATTTTTTTTCATAACATGCATTTTCCATGCGACACAGATTCAGAAGAAACTTTTGTCTTTAAAGCTGATTAAATTCTCACCCTTCTTCATTACTAACCTCTACCCTTTCTAAACAATTAAGTAGTAGTTTCTTAAACACTTGAAGGATTTGGCAGTAAATCTTACTCCCACATGACTTTAATGTATGCATCATGTATACTACGTGTGCATGTCTGTGTGCATGTGTGACACGTGTAATTCTGCATAAGTTCTGACATTTCCCTGAGTCCTGGACATGCTGAGTAGAAACATGAACAAGTATAGTTCTCTGGTAGAGGGCAGGTGCCTTGACAGTAAGAACTGAATATTATTCGTCTTTAATACCCTGTAGCACCATGCCTATGAATCAATCAATCAACAGAAAAAATACACTAGGACTAAAATGAAAGGATCCGTCTCTGCTATGCAATCACTAATATGAACTGATTAACTAAATGCACTTTTTTTTTTTTGGAGAGGTTTTTGTTATAGAGCATGTGCACTTGCCAGAATGATAGACAGACAGCGAGAAATCACCCCTGGTGTGTGTGTGGGGGCGGGGCGGGACTCGAACCGCAGTCGACTACATGGGAGTCCAGTGA
Source organism: Tupaia belangeri chinensis (assembly GCF_000334495.1). Lineage (NCBI taxonomy): Eukaryota > Metazoa > Chordata > Mammalia > Scandentia > Tupaiidae > Tupaia > Tupaia belangeri. Next base: position 130,876 of record NW_006203974.1, read on the forward strand.
CAAGAGTCATTACACCAACTGCTGGTCCCTTAAGTCACTTCTTACCACTGTATTAAGTGATGAAGTACATATCTCTTAAAAATATACTAAATTGTGCAACGACTGGTCCAATTTTATCCTTTCAAAAATTTCAGCTCCACCCTTTCACCTCACCACACCCAACTCTCTGTTGCCTCAGTTTCACCCCAGGGAAACTGAGTTTCTGCCAAAATAAGAATATTTCCTTAATCTAAGCCTGAACTAGGTTAAGTGTGACTGCTTAAAATTTATTGAGTTTTCAGAAAAGCCATGACATACTATTTCTACGTTTTTCTTTGCAAAAATATGTCATGACTTTTCCAACAACTCAATAAAACTCAGCAGGTATTTAAAGAATGATATAAGCGGGAACCAGCAGTTAGCGTAATGGCTATGTCGCTGGACTCCCACGTAGTCGACCGCGATTCGCGTCCTGGACCCGGTGGCTTAAAACTCACACCAGGCGCGTGTGTGTGCGTGCCCAAGATCCCGAGAGAAGAATGGAGGAGAAGGGATTGCAGCGTGACCATCCCCCCTGGGGGGTGATTTCTCGCTTTCTGTCTCTATGTCTCTCTCTGTCTGTCTGGCGAGTGCACGCGCCCTACAGTGAAAATCTCTCAAAAAAAAAATAATAATGATATAAGCAAATATACTAGGAAATAAAGAAAATCTTCACAAAATCTTTTTTGTTTTTTGGGGAGGTTTTTTTTAGATAATACCACACCTTTGTGCCATTAATGCTTTGCCTCCCTGTCCCTCCCCCAAATGGCCTTCCTCAGACTCTCCTCTTTCATACACACTGTATCTGGTATTTACATCTATATACTGTGTTTCTATATCCTTTAGTCAATTACTTTCAGTCACAGAGTGTGGACACTCAGTATATATTAAGTGGGGATATACAATGCCTCTCCTTCATAGCCTGGCTTGCATCACTCAGCAGTAAGTCTTCCATATTCTTCCACTCCCTGTCAAAAGCCAGGGTTTTGGTTTTTTTTGTTTGTTTGTTTTTTTGTTTTTTTTTTAATGGCTGAATAGTATTCCATTGAGTATATGAGTATATGTGCCACAGTTTTTCTATCCATTCATCTGTTCGTGGGCATTCAGGTTTTTTCCATGACTTAGCAATTGTGAAAAGTGAGAAAGCAAGCTGCCAGGTCCGGACTCAAACCACAGTTGGCCATGTGGGAGTCCAGCATCCTTAACCACACCACCTGCCGGCCCCTTCACAAAATCTAACAAGTATGTCCCCACATGAGGCCCACAGGGTGGGTGTGGTGGTGAAGGCAGCTGAATCCCACTTGCCTGACTTCACAGTTCAAGTCCTGGGCCTGGCAGCTTGAAAATTATGCTGAGCACACATTTGTGCATGCCTAAAATCCCAAGAGAAGAACGGAGGAGAAGAAACTGCGGCATGGCCATCCTCCCAAAGGGTGATTTCTCACCCACCCACTCCCATCCCTCTTCAGCAAGCACATGCATACTACAACTAAAAAAAAAAAAAAGTCCCTCCACAGTGTTCATATATTCAAAACTAGTGAACAACCACTCAGTTAAAGCAGGTTTAAAAGCCCAGCCACCGTAGCATATGTAAGATGCTGTGCTCTGCAGAGAGGACCACGTGGGAGGCCTGAGTGTGACTCCTGGTCTACGCCAAGACCGGGTGGATGGTGCACACCTGCAGTCCCAGCTACTCAGAAGGCTACAGCAGGAGGAACAGCCATAAGGAGAACTTATCTTTAAAAAATATTTTTTAAAAATTGTTGTTACATATTTTCTTAAATTAATAAAATATTTAGTATATGTAATCACCAAATAGCTCAAGAGATTGTATGTAACTTGTTTTAAAAATTCAACATAGAAACAAATGTTTTTATTCTGGGAAACTCTAATGCCATCAAAACCAGCTTATAATTTATCCTTTTTTTTTTTTTTTTTTTTTTGGGAGGGTTTTTTTTTTTTTTTTTTGGAGAGGTTTTTGCTGTAGGGCCTGTGTGCTCACCAGAAAGACAGAGAGACAGAAAGCAAGAAATCACCCCCAGTGGGGATGGCCACACAGCGATCCCTTCTCCATTCTCCTCTTAGGATCTTGGGCACACACACATGCATCTGGCGTGAGTTTAAGCCACTGGTTCCGGGACTCAAACCACAGTCAACTACCTGGGAGTCCAGCAACATAGCCATTACACTAACTGCTGGTCCCTAATTTATCCTTACTCTAAATAAAACTCTCTCTGAGACTGTATTTCTAACAGAATTTTAAAGGTTTATATGTGTGTGTATGTATATGTATGTATATGTATGTATGCATACATATACACACAGACACAGAGATTGATAAATATTTACATTAAACAAACATGATCACTCATTACTGTCTGGCTTTCAAAATTACCAACTGATTGTTTACAACCCAGCTGGTCGGAAAAAAAGATTTATTCTGAAACAAGCCATTTTCCTTTTTTCTTGAATAACATACTAACATATATTTACATAAGACTTCACTGAAAAACGATTTATTTAAAGTTACTCTACTGGCTCCAAATATGATTTTCCTCATCCAGGGTTTTATTTGGTTTTCTTTTAAGTCTGCATCCTTAAATTTAAAGTAAAGTTTCAAAATTTCTCCAGTCAGGAGGCAAATGCTCCTTGCCACGGTACCCACCTCTGAAGATGAGGCAATGAGACGCAGTTTTCAGGAAATGACGGCTTTCTGAGGGGTTAGACACGAGCACAATCTGCTACCCAAACCTACTCGTGGCTGTCCATCAGTTTTTTCAGATTTTCTTCACCCAAAGTGGAGGTTTCTTGCTTCATCAGCACCGAAGGGCTTTAAAAGGACTTTCCATCTTGCCGAAATGACTTACTTACAATAATTTATTTGTGAATAAAGTAAGCCAATAAATGCTAAATTCCGGTCTTAAATTTCTTAAAATGACCCAAGTCATGACAAGGTTGACATTAGAGCACTTCCGTTGTATGGATTTCTATGCAGCATACAGAGAATCTGGCTTTTGCCTCTATTTTCAAATCAAGTGACAGGTGCATATACGAGGGGTCTTCAAAACATTTGTGGGGGCCAGCCGAGGTCTTGCGGTTAAGGCGGCTGGGTTCCACGTGGGCAACCACATGGTTCAAGCCCTAGACTGGAAGCTTGAAAACACGCCAGGTAAGTGTGCATGGTCGCCCAAAGTCCTGAAAGGAAGAAGAGATGACAGCATAACCATTCGCCTGGAAGTGCTGTCACTTTCCTCCTCTCTCTCTCTGTCTCTGTCTCTGTCTCTCTCCAGCAAACTCATGCAACCTCTGGCAAATTAAAAGATAAAAACGTTCACGGAAAGTAAGCATTTTGAGAAAACTACACATGAATTCTAAAATGTTTCTGCACCAAAACAAATTTCCATTTTATTCCATGTTTCCACAAAATGTGTGAAGCCGACGGATGTGCACACGCACACACCACATGTGCACCCTTACACGACCTGCCTCACCACAGTGGCTCCACTACATAAGCTACTCTGAGCGACAAGAGTGCAGCTCGCGGAGCAGATGCAGAACACAACCGAGGCCCAACAGCTGCAGCCTGGCCGCCCGTCGCCTCGGTGGCTGAGCCTGGCTGGCTGTCACAACACACCTGGCTTTAGCCTCAGACTTCACGGGCAGTCCCCCTTCTGGTCCATGTTCTGTTCCATGGTCGAGTGCCGTTCCAAACCACCCGCCTGCCGCACAGGTGAGCACACGTGGGTCCCCGCTGGTGGGCAGCAGGGAGAGAGCGGCTGCTGTGGAAGCAGCACCAGGGTCCGCCTCCCCCGAGCAGTCACCACCTCGGCTGGCCCTGAGCTCTGCTGAGGCTGCTCCTGCCCTGGAGGCGACACTGAGGGAGTCTTGGTTCTTTGGAGAACAGTCCGTATGAGGAATATCTGTCCTGTCACTGAGCCACCTGCCGCCACTGCCAAGGAGGGTGCTCCAGGAAGCAGTGGAATTTGTCTTCCCTTCCAGCGGCACAGTGAACGGGCTGAGGGCACCGGAAACTGACGCTTAGGAGCCAGAGTCAACCGCAGGGGCTCCTTCTGCTAAGGCTCAGAGGCCCTGGGTCCTTTGCAAAGAGCACCCCCAAAGCGAGGGTCTGTGTCACTGTCAGAGACAGGATTTCCAACAGTCACCTCGGTGCCGACTACCGAGTAGCTCGGCTTGCAAATGAATCAATACACCGTCAGGGCCGTCTTCATTAAGTGGAAATGAAATTCACTAATGTATACACCAGAGCAGGTTGCTTCCTGCAACATATCCAGCTGCACCAAATGTTCAATCTTAAATCAAGGTCCACCTAGAGCACTGCGCGGACTCACTGGCTCCTATGGAGAGAAAGGACTCCCTGGAAAGACAGACAGACGCTGACTTAGTAAGGAAACCACCATGGCCCTTCCCAAGTCAGAGCCGCCTCCTGTAATCCACGTGGTCAAGAGCCACCCCATCCCTCGCCTTGCAGGCAAGGCCAGGGCTTCGCAAATCCCAGGACGCTGGCCATGCTCCAGGACCGCACCTTCCCGGAAACAGGGCATGTGCTGGAGATCACGTCCGAAGGCGGGTATTTTCCCACTAGTGGCCGGAGAGTGAAAACCACCAAGCGTGCTGTTTGGGGTTTTTGGTTTTAGTCAAATATCTGATCCTGCTACAAATCCCAAAGTTGAACCCAAGCCCAAGTGCTAGATCAAGAAATCGTGATCTCGGTGTGTTTTTTGGTTTTGCTTTGTGTTTTTGTGGGTTTTTTTTTTTTTGGGGGGGGGTGGTAATTTTAATATGGCGTGTACATGCTTACCAGGGAAACAGAGGGAGACAGGCAAGGGTCCCATTCTCTTGGGATTTGGGGTACACATGCACACATGCCCAGCATATTTCTCAAGCCACTGGGTCCAGGATTCAAACCATGCAGTCAGCCATGTGGAATCCAGTCACCGTAACCACCACACCACCACTGGCCTGTGGTCTTTCTGTAAGCCTCAAAAAACAGAAACCCAGAGTCAGTTTCTAGAACACCTACTACTGAAACTTCATCTGAAACATCTCAGGAAGCCAACTTGAGGGCCACCTTCCAGTCACCCGAACCTTCAGGTGGAGACTAAGGTTTAAAGTTTCATGTGAAACAGAACTTAGACTTCATCACTGGCTTAAAAATAGAGAGAGAGGGAACCAGCAGTTAGCATAATGGCTATGTCGCTGGACTCCTACGTAGTCGACCGCGGTTTGAGTCCTGGACCCGGCAGCTTAAACTCACGCCGGACGCGTGTGCATGTGTGCCCAAGCTCCCGAGAGGAGAAGGAGGAGAAGGGATTGCGGCGTGGCCATCCCCCCGGGGGGGGGTGATTTCTCACTTTCTGTCTCTCTGTCTGTCTCTGTCTGTCTGCGAGTGCACGTGTCCTATAGCAAAAACCTCTCAAAAAAAAAAAAAAAGAGAAAGAAAAAAGAAAACATATGCCCCTTTTTCAATACTGCCTCATTCCTCAGCTGATTCTAGATAACAGAGCATAGACTCCCTTCATTCCTCCACTCTTTTTCCTCCAAATTAAAGGGAGGAGGCCTTTAATCTTAAATCACAGCTGCTGTTAATAAGCAAACAAAGAGGAAAGAGCAATGAAGGCAGAAATATTTAGCCTTTCTCATGCTTGGCAAACTTAGCCCAAGTGACCTCCATAAATACCTTGGAGAATACGGGGTCAGGATGATCTGGGATACTGAGAAATAAACAGATTGTCACAATGCTTCTCAGCTTGCAACCAATGGATGGCTGCTGGAAAGTTCTGAAATGAAACTTGGCAAACGGTCTCAGTGAGATGCCTTTGAACTCGGAACACCCTGACTGCACAGCAGCTACTGAACGGCTCATCTGGTCCCTTATTTTCGACTTCAAAGAACAGGCTCTCCCTGGCTTGGACAAGGGCAGAGATTTGGGAGCGGGATTCTGCCCTCCGATGTTGTATCCACACTCCTCCCAGCACTTACAACATTTTATAAACCCATGAAAACGTGGAGACCACAGCTAGAAGAACGATGCCAGGAATCGTGAAAAACTTATATCGAAAAGCTCTCTTGCCTTTGCTCCATTTGGAAACATTAATGACTTGGCTTTACCAAGGATATTTGCAAGCAATGCATCAGATTCTAACACCTGCTTTGTAAAATAGTTAAATCAGCACAGTCAAGAACTTCTAACGCTCAATGTTAAGAAATCCTCCATAAAAGCCTATTTCAAATTCACATCTGATACTTCTTTGCTACTTAAAGCCAAGAAGTAATAAACTTGAAAATAGCTCCTCTCCCTTTTTGATATAATTCACTGTATAAGGTGGTAGCTTTGATTTAGAGAAAACACAGCATCAAGGATTTTCTTACTGTTTCTAAAATACACGCAAGTCCCTTTACAGCACCTTTGTTGTCACTAAGTGCGACACAGCAGTTCCTGAAAACCCTAAGTTAGGGAGTACATCATCTCAACCTTGGGACAGATGTAATATTTAAAGTCTTCAAAAGGCAAAATGGTCACCCGTTAAATGTGGAATTGGACCTTTCTGCTAGTGTTACTATGTTGTAAGTGCTCCAATACTACCATGGCTTTTAAACTAAATTCTAAGCAGTGTTTTGATAAACAAATGTGTCAGTAAGACGTCGCATTTCCATCTCTTTCCCATTGCCTTGGAGTACCCAGTATTCCATCTCACAGCCCCGCATGGCACCGCCATGCCCTAACACATGCCGAACCATCATTCACCTCCGCCACTGCTTGAAACAAACCGGCGCAAGGTATTTTAAAAATAAATAAAGTGGGAACCAGCAGTTAGCGTAATGGCTATGTCGCTGGACTCCCACATAGTCGACCGCGGTTCGTGTCCCGGACCCGGTGGCTTAAAACTCACGCCAGGTGCGTGTGCGTGCGTGCCCAAGATCCTGAGAGGAGAATGGAGGAGAAGGGCTTGCGGTGTGACCATCCCTCCTGGGGGGCGATTTCTCGCTTTCTGTCTCTATGTCTCTCTCTGTCTGTCTGGCGAGCGCACGTGCCCTATAGCAAAAACCTCTCCAAAATAAATAAATAAATAAAGTAATAAGGAAGAAAAGATTATGCTTCCTGGATTAGCCCTCAATGTGTTAAAAATAACAATTAATTAAATTTAAAAAGAAAAAAGGTGGAAACAAAAATCTTTTTTGCAATAACTTTATTTTAAATCAAGTGCGATCTCTGTTTTCACTCTGGAAACCTTTACAACAGTGCTAAGCCAAGAAGAAAGTGGACAATGGCTGTAAAATACACAGTGAACGTAGCTTTGAAGCAACAACTGAGCAACTCACATCCGCAAGGCTCTGCCAGTAAGTGAAGATGACAGTGCCCACCCAGGGCACCTGGAGAAATGACGGGTGGGGAGAAAGGTCCGCGGGGAACCGCAGGGCCTGCTGCCTCCAGTCCACCTGCTTCCCGAACCAGGCAGCAGAGACAGGAGTCTGCGGCAGTCAGTGTCCAGTGCGGGCTAGAACCCTGCGTGGCCAGAGGCCCACCCGTACTTCACACCATCGCCCGTCTGTCACCAGAGATGCTATGGTGACAACCACTAAGCTGGAAACCCAAGTCTCCAAATGCCAGAAACAGGCTGCAGCTCCAGGTTCTGAGCCCCGAGGGAACCGTCCAGAACTATACAGCAGGCTTACACCACAGCCACCAAAGAGTGCTAGGTAAGACGTAGTGGTTAAGGCGCTAGACATCCACATGGCCAACCACGGTTCAAGTCCTAGATCCAGCAGTTTGAAAATCACACCATGTACATGTTCATGCATGCCCAAAATCCCAAGAGGAGAATAGAGAGGAGTGCTGCATGACCATCCCTCCTAGGAGGCGATTTCTCACTCTCCCTGGCAAGCAAACACACCCTATGGCAAAAACCTAAAAAATAAACAAACAAAAACACAATCAGGTTAAAGAACTAAGCTTTTCCAGACAGTTCACATTTGTCTGCACACACATCAGAGAAAATGCAGTAAGTGGTGTGTGCAAGAGGTATGTCCAGATAAGTTCATGTACATGAGCGCACACAGCAGGATAAAATGCAGTGAACAGTGTGCGTAAGGCGTGGCCCGGTACGCTAGCGTGCATGCAACTGGATAGAATGCGGTAAGCGGTGTGCACAAAGCATGGCCGGGTACACTAGCGTGCATGCAGCTGGATAAAATGCGGTAAGCGGTGTGCACAAAGCATGGCCGGGTACACTAGCGTGCATGCAGCTGGATAAAATGCAGCAAGCAGTGCACGTAAGGCGTGGTTGCGTATGCTAGCATGTACATGGCGGATAAAATGTGGCAACCGGTGTGCGTAAGGCGCGGTCACAGAGGACACGCAGAGAGGAGGACCAGGGCCAGAAACCAGCAACAGTGAGGTCCGGGGTGAGCCGCTTTGTTCTTTCCCTCCCTGCATGTTCTACAGTGATGAAATCGTCGTTTTCGGTCAGGAGTGTCCATCACCGTATGCACAACACCCGTTCCAAGTCCCTCGCAGCCTGCTCCCTCGCGTTTACTCCTGACCACCTGCCATGGAGTCCTGTGAGAGCAAGACCCCATGGACATGACCATTGCAGCAGATGCTGGTCCTTGTGTCACCCCAAGGAGACAGATCTCACACAGGCGTCCTCGACCGAGCGACTGCAGGTACCCACAGCCCTGACAGCTCTGACAGCAGCTCCAGGGCTGGAAGGTGCTGTTTAATAAGCATTTAACCCCAGCATTTCCAGTTCTCCACTAGCAGTCACTTCTGCTGACTTTTCTTTAACTCATGATGGGCTTGAAACTGCAGTAAGCCGGCTGGGAATGCACGCAGGCGCTTTCGGACCTCCACCACCACAAACGCTGCATCTTCGACCTATCAGTGAGGCCCTTGTGTGTGTGAGCGTAGATACATACACGTGCACATAAGAGGAGAGAGGGTGTGGCCATGCCAAGACCCCCCTCCGCAGTCCTCCAGTTCCCTGGGTCCTGGACAACCACACGTGAGCCCAGCATGTTCAGGCTGACCTGCCGGGGACTCGAACCACAAGGACTGAGCGGCTTCTCTTGAGTGGCTCATCACCACTGAGCCAGAGAGCAGTCTGCGGCATCGATTTGCCCATCTGAAGTCTTTCTTGCCTGCCCTCCCTCTACTCCCCTCCCGCCCCACCCCCACCCCACCTGTCTCCATTTTTGTTTTTTTCCTGAAGAGGTCATCTCACCACACACCTAAATTTCAGACAGGCCCTGCATGCAGTTATTAAAATCAGTAAAACACTGGACAATAAAGAGAAAACTGGTGGAATCTGTGGTCCTAAATATTTCTGCTTTTAATTGTGTATATATTCTTTTGAAAACTATTCATCTGTGAAGAAGTGGGGGATGACGTATGTTATTACATGGAAATCGAGTTTTTTCTTTCTTTTTTTAAATCGCCATAGAGTACTACAACTGATGGAAAGAGACAGAGAGAGAGAAACAAAGCACCCCTCCTTTCTCCTCCAGCTGTCCATCCTGTCGGGATCTGGGACGTGCTTGCACACGTGCCCACTGTGCTTTTCCAGCCACCTGGGCCAGGATTCGAACCATGTGAGCCATGTGGAATCTGGATCCCTTAATATTGCACTATGGCGCTGGCCTGAAACAGTGGATACTAAAAATAAAACTAAATATGAAAGATGATGAAAAGAACCTGGCAGCAAAAGCAGCCCGAGGCTGTACCAGTTCATGCCTCGAACACTTCTGCCCCACCTTAACACACCAGGGGGGGGGCGGCCACACCTGCCAGATGCCTTACATTTGTCTGTTCGGTTTTTCCATGTGGGACAGAGATGGAGGAAGGAGAAAGGAGACAGAGACTGCACCCCACAGGGTCTGAAGGCACGACGCACCCTAGCCTAGAACCCGCACAGGTGAGGCCCAGGTATTCCGAACAAGCTTGGTCAGCCCTACCGACGGACGTGGGAACCAGCACAGGCAGGACAGCACTAACAAGACCCAGAAGAGGAACCTGTCTTACGAAGCGTGAATTCTGGTGAATTCGGAAGAGAAGACGACAGAGGCAGCTCTGACCCCCCACCTGAGTGTGGGATGGACGACACACGCAGCTCACTGCACCGTCATGCAAGCTGCGCAGGCTCCCTCTGCAGGGTGTCCCAGGACACTGACCTTGGGCACGTGACCAGGTCTGGAGGCAAGCAGTGACTCACAGACTTGGGAAGCAGGTAGGCATCCCAGGTGTGGATGACACAGCTGGAAGTCAGGTTCGAGAAGTCAGCCTCAAAGATGGAAGGGCAGGGCCATGTCCATTTGGGCCAGGAATCAGCTGCTGTGCGGGGCTGGCCTTGCTGCGCAGGCAGAGGTGGGCTCACACCGTCCACGGTGGAGAGTCAGCCACTGTGTGGGACCGGCCTTGCTGCACAGGGAAAGGTGGGCTCACACCATCCAGGGCAGGGAGTCAGCCGCTGTGCGGGGCCGGCCTTGCTGCGCAGGGAGAGGTGGGCTCACACCGTCCAGGGCGGACAGTCAGCCGCTATGCGGGGCTGGCCTTGCTGCGCAGGCAGAGGTGGGCTCACACGGTCCCAGGCGGGGAGTCAGTCGCTGTGCAGGGCCCACCTAGCTGCATGGGGAGAGGTGGGTGCAGCAGTGCTGGGTGATGGAACAAGCCGCACTGGCAGGTGCAGTCAGGGATGCAGGTTAAGGAGCAGGTGACGTCCTCCTGGCCTGTCAGGCGGGACTCTTTCTCAGAGTGGAGCCCCGGGCAGTTCCGGGGTTGCAGAACTGCCACCAGGTCTCTCCCTCAGCTCAGAAAAGCCTCTGGACACGGTGAACTGGGCACACGACTCCCAGGATCTCAGATCCCTGGGCCTATTCAAGACATGGCAGCCACACGGAGCAGACCTACAGTGGGCAACGTCGATACCCCGGACAGACCCTCCCTGCTGTTAAGGTGCTGCTGGTGCTGCTCTACGCCGTGCGGGGCACTGCCCGCCCGCTGGCCCTGCCTCCCATCCCTTGATTTTATGACAGGGATAAAGTATACAAGGGACATGGGACACATGTCTTCAAAGAAAAACTAAGTTTCTGAAAAGGGTCTATGGATCGGAACTGCACAAGACTCGGTCAGACACCGAAGCTGACGCGGGTTTTCTGCCTCACACAGGATCAAATGTGAAACTCAGACCATCTTAAGGCAGGGATGTCTTTTCTAATTTTAGAGACTAAAGAATGCACGGAACTGCCCACGATTATCACTGCTGTTTTAAAGAAAGCCGTGGTACTTCAGCAGTTCCAAGTAAATCCCAACACAGTTCGGCCAGGTTACACCTGCAAAGGCGCAGCAGTGGTCCTGGACGAGCCGACCGAGCACAGGGACACGCGGCTGTGGCCTGGAGACGGCGAGGGGCCGGCACCCGAGGAGACACCAGCAACGCCACGCTGGAGGGGCCTGAGCCAGGAGACTGGGGCATGTGCCGGCCGCCAGGGCTCCTGCACCACACTGGCAGGGGTGAGACATGGCTACCTTGGCTCGGTGGGGCACTGACCCTGTGTGGACATGACCAGGCTACAGGGACCACATGGAGGCAGGCTGGCACAGGGTGTGACGCGACAGCCCCGTGCGGAAGCTGGACACGGGCTCACAAATGCGGTCTCCCAACCCCTACAACGAAAACGCGGCCTCAGATGCAGGTAACTCATTTCAAGGCAGGGACTCCATCCTTAGGGTGAGGCTGAGGGTCAGAGACACCCAGAAAGCCACGGAGCAGAATGGTGCAGCCAACACACACAGGGTGGACAGGCCAGCCGGGGGCACAGCCAGGGCACAGAGGAGGGCAGGGAGGGCTGGGGACAGGAGGGGAAGGAGCCCAGCTCCGTCGAGGGTAAGACAGGCAGGCAGAAGGGATGAGAAAGAATCTCTGACCGCGGGGTGCGACACGATGGAATGGTGCAAAGCCAGCCAAAGTCCTGTGTAGGCAACACGAGACTGGGCCACTGCCCTCCCTGTGACAAGTCTTACTGCCATGGCCCCACGAGCCATGAGCCACCACGGGAGTCGGGCCACCTGTGCTGCTCACACCCTCAGCCCAGACGTGAGGACTCAGAGCCCAGGAAATCGTGCCCTGGGTGGATCAGCATTAAACCACGTGGGATTGCAGGTGTGTTCTGTGTTTCATAATTACTTTCACACCAACGCCCAGGCATTCAGCCCATACTGAAAGGACATAACCCACCGGAAGAGATTTACCTCCGAGAGACAGCCTCCCAGGTAAAATACAGGGCGTCAATTATTTCAAATACGAGCCGCAGACAAGAGACTACGTTTTTTGCCTAAGTATAGCCCACACTTTGCATGGGATCTACTTATACTTTAAAAGAGAGAGTATTCACTGTTTCCCTAAAACCCAAGCTTAACCAGGCAGGCTGTATTTGTATTTACTCGATCTGGCACCCCTAATTCTAAAACCAAGTCAGTTATTTTATGTGAAGCCCCGTGGGAGTCTGACACGGGCCCACAGACGTGTACATGCTGATGTGAACGCGTGGACACGAGGCACAGAGGGACGCTCGGCATCTCTGCGTCACACCTGCTCATGGAGAAGGGTGCTGCGAGATCACGGGAGACCAACAGCCGCAGAAGCCGGAGTCACCCGCACAGCCCCGAACCACCCCAAGCCATGGGGAACGACTCCTTCAGGACGAGGGGGGACAACTGGCCTCTGAGGTCCCTTCAGGCGAGCCAGGGTCCTGACCTGGGCAGCTGTCCTACCGCCCCTGAAGGGGCTGTGGACTCGCCCACATCCAGTCCTTGTGGCCTGTGGGGCTGCAAGGGGGAGTAGGAGAAGCGGGGGGTCAGAGGTACTCGGGTGCCGCGTCTGCCCTCTCTCCTTGCCCTCCTGCAGGCAGAGAGCAGGCACTGGGCTGGGGCAGGTGCTGTCCTGAGAGAACTCTAGCCGTCAGGTGTCCCACCGGGTTCAGAACAGCCGTGGGCTCACTGAGTTGCTGGAGGGTGCGTGAAATGCAGGCAAAGCGTCTGGCACACGGGAACCTGGTGTTGGGTGAGGCGCAATCACATCGGTGCAGAGAAAGCTGACTCCTGAGCAAAGCGGGCTGAACGCCTGGGCGTCCGTGTGAAAGTAATTATGAAACACAGAACACACCTGTGGCTCCACGTGGCTTAATGCGTGTATGCAAAAGCAACTGTAACAAAGCGAACAATGAAAATACCTCAGTGGTAGGGTATGAAATGTCTAAGTTGTGTGTAAAATCCAAAAATCATGAAGGAAAAAATGGACAAATTCCAGAGTTGAAAAAAAAAAAAAAACTTCCTAAGGGGTCAGCGGGTGGCATGACTCCCACACTCTTTGAGTACCAGAACCCCACAGTTTGAGAATCACACCTGCCCCTGGGGGGTAATTTCTCACTTTCCCTCTCTCTGTGTCTGTCTCTATCTCTCACCAGTAAATTCATATACCCTATGGCAAAAACCTTGGAAAATTAATTTTTTATTAATTAATTTATTTTTCATTTCATTTTCTTTTATACATTCAATCACATTATTTATTTGTCTTACAAAATGGATATTTCAACAGGTGAACATTTCTCCCTAATAGAGTTGATAAAACTACAAAAAATCTTCAACAGGTAATACCACATTTCTTTGTGACATTAATGCTTTGCCTCCCTATTTTTCTTCTAAATGTCCTTCCTCAGACCCTCCTCTTGCACACATACAAAAAAAAAATTTTAAACATCAAAAAGTAAGAAGTAAAATGAGATGCTAGAAGTCATCAAAGCATACATAATGAAGAAAATCTTTTTTTTTTTTTTTGAGGTTTTCGCTATAGGGCGCGTGCACTCACCAGGCAGACAGAGAGAGACAGAGAGACAGAAAGCGAGAAATCACCCCCCAGGGGGGATGGTCACGCCACAATCCCTTCTCCTCCATTCTCCTCTCGGGTTCTTGGCCACACACGCACACGTGCCATGCGTGAGTCCAAGCCACCGGGTCCGGGACTCGAACTACGGTTGACTACATGGGAGTCCAACGACACTGCCATTACGCTAACTGCTGGTCCCATGAAAAAAATCTTTTTGTTACTTAATGTTCATTTTAAGAAATCCAAGATGATTTAGGCATAGAAGACACTTTATTGGTTTTATTTTGAATTTAGGAAAAGCAAAAGTATAAATAGTTGCTAGTGAAGGCAAAATACCAGTCATAAGTATCCAAAGAAGAGCAATATTTGTGGACATTTTTAAAAATATTGGGACCAGCAGGTGGAGTAACAGCTACATCACTGGACTCCCATGTAGTTGACTGCAGTTTGAGTCTCAGATGCTGTGGTTTAAAACTCACGCCAGGCGCGTGTGCATGCGTGCCCAAGATCCCAAGAGGAGAATATAGGAGGAGGGACTGCAGCACGGCCAACCCTCTGGGGGCTGATTTCTCACTTTTTGTCTCTCCTTCTCGCTGTCTCTCCAGAGAGCGCACATGCACTATAGTAAAACTCTCTCTTAAAATAAATAAATATATATGTATATACAGATATATATACAACAACAAAAATGTCTCCCACCGTCCAGGCCAATTGATGGACTATCCCAGTGACGTATATGCTGGAAGCAATGGCCGACGCCATGACCCACAGCGGCTGCCTTCACACCGGGCCTCGCACAGCAGTCAGCAGCGGCTCAGCAGAGGGCACCACAGAGTTGTCATCTTAAGTGACTATTTCAATAACCAATTAGATTATTACATGAAGGCAGTAATCGTATCAAATTTGGAATACAGTTTATTCGTAGTGCTAAAAGCAATTACTCTGGAGTTAAGAAGAGGAACGGGAGTGACAGGCCGGGAGGTCTATAGAACACGCTGACAGCTAACGTCGCATGGATGCCTTCCTACCTGCGGCAACGCTCCTTTCACATCCATGGCTTCCTGTGTAAATAAAGCAGCAGGCCAAGCCTCCTTTAACTGTGCAGGTAAAATTCCAGTAACGAAGTACTGCTCCTTTAATCCCAAGATGAATAGCCCTAGCTTTTTAGAATTCTAATAACACAGAGATCTAAGACCATGATCCATTGTAATATGCAAATCTAAGTGCAAATATGGCATCCTACCCATAACCTACGAAGTCCTCATGAAAAACTGCCTCAGAATAGGTCCAGCACACAGAAAATTATCTAACACACACACGTGCACACACTCCAAGTGAACTTACAAATGAAAAGGACTTGTGTCGGAGGCAAGTGAGCAACAATAAGACTTCCTTTCCCAATCCCACTCAAATGCTTCCAGCATTTCAAAAAGTCCAAACTTCCTAAATAATTCAGTGTGCCTGCTGCGAAAATTCACGCCAAAAATGCCTCCCCTTCACCCAGTGCCCCGGTTCCCTGCAAGGGCCCACCACCCGCCGGGATCACCCAGGGAGAACCAGTAAGCCCTGGGAGCGGAGGGTGGTGGGCTGGTGCCTGCCCGGGGCAGTGCCCATGCACCAGCTGGCCCCACGGTCCTGTGGAAAAGGGAGAGGGAAGGCCTGCTGTGCTGCTCAGCCTGGACCCCAGGGGGGAGGTCCACACAGCCGAGCCCCTTTCCTGGTGGCCAGTGTCACCACCAGCACAGGAAGGACTCCCATAGGAACAATCGGCTCTGGCTGCCATCAAGTGTCCCTAAGGCTGATCCCAGAGCCCTCCTGGGTGCGAGGGGTGGCAGCTGCGATAGCACCCCCTGGCCAGACCTGCCCATGCTGGCCGGGATCAGGGAGGACAGTTGTAGCGTGCCTGGTGCCCTCCCTCCTTGTCACCAGAGCCCTGCGCACAGTAGCCCAGTGAGAGCAGCCCAGGTGGGGCTACAGCACACACTCCTGAGCACCGTCCCCAGTCTCCCCCCAGCCTCTGGCCTTGCCCACAGGCCGCCAGGCACGGGCCTTTCTGTACAAAGGTGGGAAACGGCAAAGGCCTAAGCCACCTCCGAGAAACATGCGTTGAACCTGTAGGAGGTCTCCAGGACCACATGCCACTCAGCACTGGAGTCTCTCCCAGAAATGGGCTTAGGCCAGCCCCATGGCCAAGTGGTTAAGGGAGCTGGATCCCACACGGCTGACTATGCAATTAGATCTCAGCCACAACAGCTTGAAAAATACGCCAGGCACATGTGCACACGTGCCCCAAATCCCGACAGGATGCAAAGATTGGGGAAGGATTACAGTGTTCTATGCCCAGTGGGGAAGGATTACAGTGCGGCTACGTCCAGCGGGGAAGGCTTACAGTGCGGCTACGCCCAGTGGGGAAGGTTTACAGTGCGGCTACGCCCAGTGGGGAAGGGGAAGGATTACAGTGTGCTACATCCAGTGGGGAAGGATTACAGTGCAGCTACGCCCAGTGGGGAAGGATTACAGTGTGCTTTGCCCAGTGGGGAAGGATTACAGTGTGCTACGCCCAGTGGGGAAGGATTACAGTGTGCTACATCCAGTGGGGAAGGATTACAGTGCAGCTACGCCCAGTGGGGAAGGATTACAGTGTGCTTTGCCCAGTGGGGAAGGATTACAGTGTGCTACGCCCAGTGGGGAAGGATTACAGTGTGCTACATCCAGTGGGGAAGGATTACAGTGCAGCTACGCCCAGTGGGGAAGGATTACAGTGTGCTTTGCCCAGTGGGGAAGGATTACAGTGTGCTACGCCCAGTGGGGAAGGATTACAGTGTGCTACATCCAGTGGGGAAGGATTACAGTGCAGCTACGCCCAGTGGGGAAGGATTACAGTGTGCTTTGCCCAGTGGGGAAGGATTACAGTGTGCTACGCCCAGTGGGGAAGGATTACAGTGTGCTACATCCAGTGGGGAAGGATTACAGTGCAGCTACGCCCAGTGGGGAAGGATTACAGTGTGCTTTGCCCAGTGGGGAAGGATTACAGTGTGCTACGCCCATTTGGGAAGGATTACAGTGTGCTACATCCAGTGGGGAAGGATTACAGTGCAGCTACCCCCAGTGGGGAAGGATTACAGTGCACTGCGCCCAGTGGGGAAGGATTACAGTGCGCTACGCCCAGTGGGGAAGGATGACAGTGCGGCTATGCCCATTTGGGAAGGATTACAGTGTGCTACATCCAGTGGGGAAGGATTACAGTGCAGCTACCCCCAGTGGGGAAGGATTACAGTGCACTGCGCCCAGTGGGGAAGGCTTACAGTGCACTATGCCCAGTGGGGAAGGATTACAGTGCGCTATGCCCAGTGGGGAAGGATTACAGTGCGCTACGCCCAGTGGGGAAGGATTACAGTGTGGCTACGTCCAGTGGGGAAGGATTACAGTGCACTGCACCCAGTGGGGAAGGATTACAGTGCGCTACGCCCAGTGGGGAAGGATTACAGTGCGCTACGCCCAGTGGGGAAGGATTACAGTGTGGCTACGTCCAGTGGGGAAGGATTACAGTGCACTGCACCCAGTGGGGAAGGATTACAGTGCGCTACGCCCAGTGGGGAAGGATTACAGTGCGCTACGCCCAGTGGGGAAGGATTACAGTGTGGCTACGTCCAGTGGGGAAGGATTACAGTGCACTGCACCCAGTGGGGAAGGATTACAGTGCGCTACGCCCAGTGGGGAAGGATTACAGTGCGCTACGCCCAGTGGGGAAGGATTACAGTGTGGCGCGCCCAGTGGGGAAGGATTACAGTGCAATATGCCCCAGTGGGGAAGGATTACAGTGCGCTACACCCAGTGGGGAAGGATTACAGTGCACTGCACCCCAGTGGGGTGCTTTTCATTCTCTCTTCACCTGGTGAGCTCATGAGCCCTCTGACATTTATTTTTCTTTTCTTTTCTTTTTTTTTTTTCTTTTTTTTTTTTTTTTTTTAAGAAATGGGCTTAGTCAGTTTCTGCTCTTGGTCCACAGAAATCTCAGTTCAATTAAAGGCCCCAGGATGTGGTGACCATGAACCGTGGCCCTGACACTGCAGTCCGAAGGAGAAAGGCGTCTCTTTGTGTCCCGGCCCCGGGTCCATCTGCCAAGCCTGGAGGTACCAAGGCCCGCCCTACATGGCGAGGGGCCATCTCACAGTCTCGTACCTGCCACTTATGGACTCTGTGGAGTGCGGGCTCACCAGGGACGCCAGCCGCACGTGCACCTCTGTGGGGGCATGCTCCACACTGCCGCGGGCCAGGACGGTGCCAGGCTCCAGACACCTGGAGAACGTGACCACCACGAACCTCAACCGCTCCTGGGCAAAATCAGCCCCTATCAGACAGGCCACTGCTCAGCCACGGTCATGACCAGTGTGACTGGAGCCTCAGTCATTGGTGGCTGAGGCCCTCATTCTTGACATGACACAGGAGTGCCACAGGCACCACGGTCAGGACACAGGACACTCCTCAAGCCATATGGGGACCAGTAAGGATGTCCGCACAGGCAGGAGGGGCCGAAGGGCCTACTGAGTGAAGGCGACAGGCCCAGGGGGAGCGTCAGCTAGGTCCGCCATCCCGCTCCCGTGCTGTCACCACAGGGTGCTCAGCCACACAGGACAGCTCCAGGCAGGGGTGGGAGGTGCAGTGGGCGGAGCAGAGCACCAGCCCAAGGGGTTGCAGAACGTCACGGCGGGACGAAACTCCCCTGCTCCCTGAGAGCTGAGCGGGACAGGACCAGGGGAGGAGATGCGGGAAGCTGTGCCGCTTCAGATACAAAACCCCGCCTCAAGGGCAGGCACAGGGCCCTACAGACCCACGTGAGCAGGTACAGGGCCCCATAGACCCACGCAGGCAGGCACAGGGCCCTACAGACCCACGTGGGCAGGTACAGGGCCCCATAGACCCACACAGGCAGGCACAGGGCCCCATAGACCCACGCAGGCAGGCACAGGGCCCCACAGACCCGCGTGGGCAGGTACAGGGCCCCACAGACCCACGCAGGCAGGCACAGGGCCCCACAGACCCACGTGGGTAGGCACGGAGCCCCATAGACCCACGCAGGCAGGCACAGGGCCCCATAGACCCACGTGAGCAGGGGCAGGGCCCCATAGACCCACACAGGCAGGCACAGGGCCCCACAGACCCACACAGGCAGGCACAGGGACCC
>NW_006203974.1:150022-152293 GCF_000334495.1 Tupaia belangeri chinensis
GCCGGCGCAGGACTCCACAGACCCAAACAGGCAGGCACAGGGCCCCACAGACCCACCAGGGCAGGCACGGGACTGCACAGACCCACGCAGGCAGGCACAGGGCCCCACAGACCCACGCGGGCAGACACAAGACTCCACAGACCCAAATGGGCAGGTACAGGGCCCCACAGACCCACCAGGGCAGGTACGGAACTCCACAGATTCACGCAGTCAGGCACGGGGCCCCACAGACCCACCAGGGCAGGCACTGGACTCCACAGACCCACACGGGCAGGCACGGGGCCTCACAGACCCACACAGGCTGGCACAGGGCCCCACAGACCCACGTGGGCAGGCACGGAGCCCCACAGACCCACGCAGGCAGACACAAGACTCCACAGACCCAAATGGGCAGGTATAGGGCCACGCAGTCAGGCACGGGGCCCCACAGACCCACCAGGGCAGGCACTGGACTCCACAGACCCACACGGGCAGGCACGGGGCCTCACAGACCCACACAGGCTGGCACAGGGCCCCACAGACCCACGTGGGCAGGCACGGAGCCCCACAGACCCACGCAGGCAGACACAAGACTCCACAGACCCAAATGGGCAGGTATAGGGCCCCACAGACCCACCAGGGCAGGCACGGAACTCCACAGATTCTCGCAGTCAGGCACGGGGCCTCACAGACCCACGCAGGCAGGCACGAGGCGCCACAGACCCACAGGAGCAGGCACGGGTCCCCAAGGACCCACGTGGGCAGGTACGGGGGCCCCACAGACACACGCGGGCAGACACCCAAGGCTGAGACAGCTCAGGAAAGGCCCCAGCTCAGGGCAGCAGGACCCCAAGGGCAGCCAAGGCCCTGGCCTGCAGGTGCACCTGCTGCCCCACCCTCACCACACACCCTGTCCCCAGCAGCACCTGTGAGGTGACACTGGTGCAGCTGGTCAGCAGTGGGTGGCCCAGAGTGAAACCGGGACCCCCGTCTGCAGATGCGTCACCAGGAGCATGCTGCCTCACAGGGACGGAGAGAAGGACCAGAGTCCGCTGTCCTGTTCACTACAGCAGGTAGCGCCCGCTTCGGGTCAGGGCTGCCAGCACCAGCCCCAGTCCCAGTCAGGGAAGACTTGTTCCCGAAAGAGCAAAGGCACACCTGCCACAGGTGTGAAGCCGAAAGCTGTTTCCGGCGTCACTCACCCCACACACCTGGAACAGCAAACCCATCAGAGCAAAAACCTAAATACAGCACCCGAGGGCGTAGTGAGGGCGGAACGGCTAAACACGCTCCAACCCATAAGCGCCTATGGGCACCGGCGCGGCAATCCCAGAACTTCAAGTTCCCTTCAGTTGACACCAGTTAATGTTCGCCCTGGGGACTTCCTACATGGCAGCAGGCAGGCAGGGGCACCCCGGCTGGGGCTGACTATGGCTGCTGCAGGGCTGTGGTGGCTAACTCTGCGGCTACAGTGGGGCTGTGGCGGGGCTGTGGCATGACCTCATGCTACCCACAATGTCGGCCCGAGTGCACACCAGGGCGGGAGCCATCCCGGGACCAGGTAGTACCTCTAGCCCCTAGGAGGGACCTGCCTCCAGCCTGTGCCCTATGCCAGGCCAGGCCAGGCCACAGGAACCTGGGAAGGACAGCCTCTGAGCAGGGGTCCCAGCCCCATGCAGCAGCTGAGGACACTGGAGTCCACAGGGCTGCAGAACGGCGGGGACCACACAGTGGCATCCAGGAGGAGGCTGTTACAGCCGAGAGTCACTGAGTCGCACACCACCACCAGTCACTCCAGCCCTCCGGAGAGAGGGACAACTGGAGAGAGTCCCTTGAGCCCCAGTGGCCTCTTGGTAAAGCGGAGGGACAGACCAGACAGCTCTTCACCCCTCCCACCTCTGAAATTCTGCAATTCTCTCTCATGTCCAAAACAGGGTCTGCGATTTCCAAGAAAACTAAAACGCCTGCCCGATGTGTGTTCGATGATAACAATACACGCAGGTCCCCAAAGTGTGTCAGCGCCAGCGAAAATCCCAAGACACCGCCTGGAGAGTCCGACACCTTCCACAGCGTCATCAGTTCATCCCAGAAGGCCAGGGAAGCCGCACTCTGTTCCAGGTGACACCAGCACACGTGCCACGTGTGGAGCAGCACCGGTTAAAGAACTGCAGCACAGTGAGACCCGCGGTCGACCATGCTCTGCTCGCGATGCCACCCATCTTCCTCTGAGAACTCGGGAGGCACACGACGGCAGCCCCCCCCCCCCCCTCCACGGGGCTCCCCACGAAAGGA
>NW_006203974.1:153345-160049 GCF_000334495.1 Tupaia belangeri chinensis
CCCCCCCCCCCCCCCCGTTACCAGGATGCCCACGTGTGCGGGCGCGGGCAGCAGTGGGCTGTGGTTGCTAAGACGCCGACCAAGTCACCAGGCATCTTTGTGGGCTTGTCAAGCACAGCAGAGTATCTCCTTAAAGAACACTGCTGCGTTTTTATACCTGGAGAACTGAGCGTGAGGGCCCCCCAGCCCCACACTCCCACCCCACCGCCGCGGCCTCCGTCCTGCGCACACCCAGGAGGCGCATGTCCCGCACCTTGTCCCGAGGAGCCGTGGCACGTCTGCCCGCCTCCCCGTCTGTGAAGCGGCCGCTCTCACGTCCTTCGGTCTCCGCCGTGCCCCCGTCTCTGCAGACCTCACTCGAACTTGGTTCTCTGGCTTATTCTGCATCGGGGTAGAGCCCGGAACCTGGCGTCTGCTGCACGGCGGACCCAGCACCGCTCCATCACAGCATCACGTGGCACCCGGTACCTCCAGGGCGGGGCCCGTCGGTCCGGGACAGGTATTAGGGACAGCTCTGAGGGAACGCCAGGTGGCCGTGGGAAGGAACGGAGCGGAACAGGACAGTGTGACTCCATCTAGATGGCACGGTCCCCTCGTGACACAGTTGGCCCAGCGCCTCCTGGACCCCACGGCGGGGTCTCCGCAAGGACCATCTTCGATGGGACCCACCTCAGATGTGCTGCTCTCCTCTCAGAACCGGCGAGTCGTCACCTCCCTCTGCCCCCGAACTGCCCGTGGTCTCCTGTCATCCGTTTTCTCTCCTCCTTGACCTGTAACTGCTTTCTCCACATCACCTCCACCTCCTGGGCAGGCCGGAGCCCCACACAGCAGCGCCTCCCGATGGCCTTGCCCGGCGCACCTGAGCGGGGCAGCCTGGTGCTGGACGGAGTCCCTGGCCAGTTCTCAGGACGGGCAGCAGGCTGGGCGGGTCTGCCCAGGACAGCGGGAAGGACACATCGGTCAGAGCACCTCCT
Organism: Tupaia belangeri chinensis; assembly: GCF_000334495.1. Lineage (NCBI taxonomy): Eukaryota > Metazoa > Chordata > Mammalia > Scandentia > Tupaiidae > Tupaia > Tupaia belangeri. Next base: position 154,320 of record NW_006203974.1, read on the forward strand.
GCTGCAGGCCAGACGCCAGCACAGCACGTGGGCGAGCTCCTGCCCAGCAGGCCCCGACCAGACCCCTGCCCCGCCCGCAGCCCACACTCCTGCCCCTGCCATCCTGCCTGCTCCATCCCGCTTCAGGGGGTGCATGGAGGAACCCCCTCGGGCCCCAGTCACTGTCGCACTCTGTGAAGAAGGAGCCGGCATTCGGCCCCCTTCCTAGGCATGCTGCAGCCTCACCCCTGGCCCCTGGCCGGCCAGCTCGCATGCACACAGCGGTCTCGAGGCGCATGCTCAGCAGACCGAGTGTGATGAGCGTGCCAGGCCAGCGCTGGCACAGGAGAGCGGCACGGTGCGGAGGGGCAGGCCAGGGCGGCAGGAAGACAGCGCAGTGGAAGTGTGCTCACTTGCATGCTTCACTTTCCTTCCGAAGTGCCTCGCCCCGAGTCCCGGAAGGGCCTGCCGTGCCACGGTCCTCGCTCCACACACCCATCTACGAGGCTGAGGCCCATGATCTGCCACGCTGTCAACTGCCACAGTTGAGTACGCCCAGTCCCATAGGACTCCATCTGAAACTGGGGCTTCCCACTTCCAGGTCAGCGAGGACCCGAGGGGGAACAGAGAAGGCAGGCTCTGCGGATTATGGGTTGGATGTGACGGATGTGAGCACAGAAGCAACCTCAAAACCGGGATGGCGGGAACCAGCAGTTAGCGTAATGGCTGTGTCGCTGGACTCCCATGTAGTCGACCGCGGTTCACGTCCCGGACCCGGTGGCTTAAAAACACGCCGGGCGCGGGTGCGTGCGTGCCCAAGATCCCGAGAGGAGAATGGAGGAGAAGGGATTGCGGCGTGACCATCCCCTCTTGGGGGGTGATTTCTCGCTTTCTGGCTCTATGTCTCTCTCTGTCTGGCGAGCGCACGCGCCCTATAGCGAAAACCTCTCAAAAAAAAAAAAAAAAAAAAAAAACCGGGTTGGCCACATCAGAGTGACTCGGGTGCTACAAATAAACGGAGGGACTGGGCTCTGGCTGCCCGTGCACCAGCACACAGTAGGACCACTGTGATCACACCGACACAAGGCGACCTGCTCCAGGAGCTCCCAGGAAGGCAGAGCCTTTACCACAGGCAGCAGGTCCTGAGACGCCCAGGCCTCGCCTGCCTCTCCCATCCGAAGGCGACCCTGACTCCCTCGCTGTACACCCAGTCCTTGTCTGCCCGTGAGGACACAGTGTCTCTCAGGGATGGCTTCCCAACTGCCTGATGCCATTTTGTGCTTAGAATGTGAGTTCTTCTGTATTCGGTGACAATTTTCAGCCACTAGGTGCTGCTGCGTGTCAAGCAGCAGTAATGCAAGGCCAGCCCACCTCAACAGCCCACGGTAGGACACGCCTGCGGTCGAGCTGGGAGGCTGGGGCAGGAGGGGCGAACACAGTACTACACACACGCAGACACGTGCACACGTGCCCGACCTTGGAGCACTCCAGATGCCCAGTCGCACTCTCTCAGTGGAGGGCCCAGTCCCAGCTCAGCGACACACTTTGAACTACTGACTTGGAGTCACAACTTCGCTCTCCCACGACTTAAGTCGGGAAGGAGAGCTGCCGGGACCATGTCTACGCAAAGCTAAAAAGCCAGAGGATGACAATGCTCACCCACAAATCATGTTCCACCCAAAGGAGAAATTTCTTCCATTAGCCTAATGACGTGAAGTACTCCTAGATCCACATACAGCACTCAAAGGGGTCTCTGGGTGTCAAAAACACTCCTCAGGTAAAACGATGCCCTAAAGGAATGTATGGAGTGAGCCCACAGGAGGGGGCTTCAAAATTCATGGAAATGCAGATTACTAAAAACTCGGCGTGGGTTTCATACGCTGCACGCTTTCAATCCATTTTCCCAAGAAGTCTCATTCCCACCTGGCCAGCACCAGCGGCTGATCCCCACAGACACACTTATCAAGTCCCCCAGTTTCTACAGATCTGCGCTGAAAACCTTAACCCTTTTACCCAGTCACCCAATCAAAGTCCTGAGAATTCAAAATAACGTAAGGGTTTCAAAATCAAAGTCGTCTTTTTAGCAACAGAGAAGATGAAGATTTTCTAAAGCTCTGTGTGGGGTTTTTTTTGGTTTTTTTTTTTTTAAAGAAAAGGCAGGCAGAGGGGCAGCAGATGGCAAAGCAGTTACATCACTGGATTCTCACATGGCCAACCGAAGTTCAAGTCCCAGAACCAGTGACTTGAAAATCATGCTGGGGGACGAGCTGTGGCATAATGAAGTCACTGGACTCGCACATAGTTGACCATGGTTCAAGTCCCAGACCCAGCAGCTTAAAATTCATGCTGGGCACATGTGCATGTGAGCCCCAAATCCCAAGAGAATGGAGAAGAAGGGATTATGGCATGGTCATCCACCCGGAGGAGTGCTTTCTCACTTCCTCTCTGTGTCTCTGACAAGCGCATGTGCCCTACAGCAAAATATCTCTTGAAGAAGGAAGGAAGGAAGATCACATGGGGCACTTGTGCATACATGTCCAAACTCCAGGGAGGAAAATGGAGAACAAGGAATTGTGGCATGGCTATCCCCCCGGGAGGTGATTTCTCATTTTCCGTCACTGTCTCTGTCTCTCTCTGGCAAGCGCATACACCCTAAGGCAAAAACCTCTTTTAAAAAAAAAAAAAGAAAAGGCATGGAGTCAGAAGTGGCACCGTGGTTGAGGGTGCTGGACTCCCACATAGCCAACCACAGTTCGAGTCCCAGACCTGGTGGCGTGCCCACCCCGTCTCTCTGTATGTCTCTCTCTCTCCCCCTGTCTGGTCAAATTAAAATAAATAAATGAATAAATAAATAAAGTTAAATAGAAGAATTCTTTAAAAAAAAAAAAAAAGGAAAGGAAGACAGAAAGTAAAGGCAGGCAGGATGCAGACGAAGCCCGGATTCAAACTACCAGCTTCTCTTTTAAAGTAGCCGTTTCAAAGGTCTTAGTCCGACCTGGGAGTCAGCATGTGTTTAGAGCAGTTAAACGGACATAATTTGGTCTCTCTCCTTAAGGAACATCTGTGAACGCAGCAATTTAAGACTAGCTGGGGACGAAGTACCTGCTAGGATTGAAAATGGGACTGGCAGGTGGCGTGGTGCTTGGGGGCACTGGACTCCCACACAGCTGACCACGGTTCGAGTCCTAGACCTGGCAGCTTGCTCTCGCTCTCTCGCTCTCTCTCTCTCTCTCTCTCTCTCTCTCTCTGCCTCTCTCTAAGCAAAGTTGAAAAATAGTGATAATAATTCTTTAAGAAAAGAAAGAAAGAAAGAAAGAAAGAAAGAAAGAAAGAAAGAAAGAAAGAGTACCTCGTTAGGTAGAAAGAGTTTGTCCTTGGGATCCCAGAAAGTTACCAGTCTCACCAGCGCTCCAAGCCACGGTCACACCAGAAACGTCTCTTCTCAGCAGCCCTCGCCATCCCGTTACGCTGTCAACTTTGTGTTACATCCAACTATTATATATACTTTGTTCTAGAATCATCTGAGGTATACTAAATTTCTCAAAAATAAGTTACATTTAGAGGTAATGTGCACAATCTTTTTAGGAGTAAATAGTTCTCCAAATTAGTAAACTCGAGAAGAAGAAAAGGCAAACTCCAATGGACCGTAAAACGAACTTGACCGCCATCTTCTCGACTTTCACAGCACTCGGGACTGGCTGGGAATGAGTCGCGACCTGCACGTGGCCTGGCAGTTTGCCACACGTTCAAGATACATCTCAAAGTGGAAAACAGATACGGCACCCCCCAGGCACCGTCCGGCACATGCTCCCCCAAGGAGTACTGGGACACGACCGGTATAATCTGGTCATGAAAATAAAATGGCCAGAGCTAAACTGTAAAAGAGCCCGCCCAGGGTCACGATCGGACGGCCCAGGTTTCACAGGCAAACTGCACGGAGAACCCACACGCCTCGTGTCTTCAGAGAACGCTCGTTCTCCGGCTGCCCCAGGGCCGATGACCATGAAGCAAAAGCAGGATTCAGCTGATGTGAGTCGTGTCATCATCCAGTTACCTGGGCACACACTCACCCACGTGCACAGCTACCTAGACACGCACTCACATACGCAAGGCCACCCAGACACGCACTCCCACACATGCAGACCCAGCACAAGCCCCTCCAGGGCAGGGTTTCCGTCCACGTGGGATGAGTGTGAGCATAGCAGACACTCACGTCTCAACGTGCTATAGCTACACGCTCTCCTGAAGACCTGGCTACTAATAAAGCAAAGGCCACGGGCTCCTGCTTTGAAGAACGCCCGGGGTGGCCATCTTCCCGGCAGAGCACGACGGTTCTGCCCTGAGGTACCACCAGTCCTGAGATTCACCAGGACTGAGAAGCAACACTTGCTAGCCATTTTGCAAGGAGAAGAGAGAAACACCCCTGGCTTTAAAGAGAAAGCTGAAAATTCCATAACTGAAATATAACCTTTCTCTTAAAATAATTATCCAAAGCAAAAAACATAAAAATGTATCAAATTTATAAAACATAAGAAAAACACACAAAAACAAAATAGACCAAGCATCTTTAACTTTTTTTCTCTTTTTCTTTGGGGGGGGTTTTGCTAGAGTGCATGAGCTTGCTGGGGGGAGAGAGAGGCAGGGGTGAGGGGGCAGGGAGAGAGAATGAGAAATCACCCCTTGGGGATGGTCACTCTGCAAGGCCACACCGCAATCCCTTCTCCAGCCTCGACTCCGGTTTTGTACATACACACGGATATGCCCGGCATGCCTACAAGCCACTGGGTCTAGGATTCAAACATGAGGCCAGCCATGTAGGTGCAGCCACCTCCACTCCACACCAACCACTGCCGCCTCCAGTAATCTAAGGATACCACCTGGAAACGATCGGTCCCAATGAACTGTCTCCAAATCCACAGGGTGGGCCGGGCCAGGAAGAGAAATTCTAACTAAATCCATGTAACGTCCTTCTTCTCACTGGCTGGCTATCCTGAGAAAGAAATCTGGGGACAGTGTGTGGGCCATGCTAGGCGTGGGTGCACGTGTTTGTAATCTGTTTACATGTGTTCTGTGTGTGCACACATACCTACATGTGTACGAGTGTGTGCACGTGTGTACATGTATGTGAATCAAATATCTACATTTGTGTGTACATGTACTGTGTTCGGTGTGCCACATGCACACACACGTGTGCGTGTAGAGGTTTGTGTGTGGTATATATGCATGCACACACAAGAGTATACATGACATACATGTACATGTGTGTCACGTGGTGGGACCTGTGTTTGGCAGAGAGGGCACATCTGAGAGGGGATCCACAACCGCATTTTTTTTTGTTCTGGAGAGGTTTTTGCTATAGGGCGCGTGCGCTCGCCAGACAGAGAGACAGAGAGTGAGATATCACCCCCTGGGGGAATAGCGATGCTGCAAGCCTTTCTCCTCCATTCTCCTCTCAGGACCCTGGGCATGCACGCATACATGCCCGGCGTGAGTTTAAGCCACCAGGTCTGGGACTCAAACCCCAGTTGTCTACATGGGAGTCCTGCAACACAGACACTATGCTAACTGCTGGCCCCCCCACAGCTGCATTCTTTGCTGATAAATGACTGCACTAGGACAGCCTGGAGCTCAGAGCCCAGGGTGCTAATGCAGATAGAAGGAGCACCTGCCCGCTCACTGGACACCAGACACCAGGGCGGGACCTCCCGGCACAGGGACCCTGGCCGGCCTGCCTGGGCGGGGATTCCTGCT
>NW_006203974.1:160067-161066 GCF_000334495.1 Tupaia belangeri chinensis
GGGCAGCCTCCGGGGCCGGCTCCTCACCGCTGTCGTCAGCAGCCTCGTCGGCCAGGCCAGAGCCTGGGGAGTCGGTTGCAGCACAGCCTGAGCCGGGGCTGCTGGGCTGGGAGGCCGAATCACCCTCACTGAGCGAGCCGCAGCGGGCACGTGCCGCCCTGTCAGCGTCGCCATCCCTGTCCCGGCGGGCACGGCGATGCACACGTGAGTGCAGCACCATCTGGTGGTAGGTGCGGAAGATCTTGCCGCACTCGAAGCACTCGGAGGACTTGCCATGGCCGGTGGTGGCAGCGGCCCGTCGGCTGGGGCGAGCAGCCGGCCGGGGGTCGAGGTGGCCAGGCGACATGGGGTCCCCGGGCAAGCTGACTCGCTTCCGGGGGGGGCCTTGCGTGACCTGCGCATCCTGCTCCCGCTTGCGCTTCTCCTGGCTGACCAGGATGTACTCACGCCTGTCCTTGTCAAAGGCCACATCCCCGGCCAGTGCCTCGTCCCAGGCCCCGTACTTGAGGTACTCCGCCGGCTCGGCCACCTTCCCCCTGGTGGCCAGCTGCCAGGCCTGGTAGCTGTTGACAGGGTCCAGCTCGGCCACCCGCCTGCCGGCCTGTCCTCCAGAGGGCACGTCCCCGGCCTCCACCGGCCTCAGGTTCAGGCACTGTAGGAAGAACTGCTTGGTGTCCGAGGGGCCCTCGGCCGCCCCGTCGGCCGCCCCCTCGGCCGGGTCTGGCGTCCGGCTGGCCTCGACCTGGCGGTGCACGGCGCCATGGGCGTTCAAGCTGTCCAGGTTTGTAAACAGGTTCCCGCACTGGGCGCAGACTTCATACAGGGACAGGCCGGCGACAATCACCTCCTCCTGCACCACGTTGTTGATGGTGGCGATGGGGTCCAGCTCGCTCCTGGGCCTGTTCTTGCTGCTCGCCTTAGGGCCGTGGGCCTTCATGTGGTTCTTGAGGAACCACGGCTCCTTGAAGCGCCGGCCGCAGATGTGGCAGGAGGGGGCGG
>NW_006203974.1:161599-165718 GCF_000334495.1 Tupaia belangeri chinensis
CTTGCGGACCCACGGCTCCTGGAAGCCCCGGCCGCAGATGTGGCAGCCGTGGTCGAAGGAGCCCCTGTGCTTTTTCATGTGGGCCTTCAGGAACCAGGTCTGGCTGAAGGCCTGGCCGCACACCTCACAGGGGAACTCCCCGGGGCTCAGCTCCGGCTTGCCATTCTCCACGCAGGCCTCAGCGCCGCGCGGCCCCTGCGCGGTGATGTGGTCCCGCTCCACGTGGCTGAGCAGCGACTCCTCCCGCAGGGTCACGAAGCTGCACAGCCGGCACTTGAAGGGCTTGTGGGCCTGATGCACGTGCAGCTCCAGGTCCTTCTTCCGCGCAAACTGGCTCTTGCAGAAGGAGCACTGGGCGGTGGGGGCAGCCCTGGCCTCCTCCGGCACGCCTGCAGCCCCCTCGGCCTCCTTCCTGCTGCTCCGCAGGAGGGTCTTGCCGTCGGGCGCTGCCCCGTTCAGCATGCGGTTGCAGGCCGACGCGCTCCTCGTGGGGCTGGCGCAGCCGTCCAGGCCCTCGGACACTCGCGCCTCGCCCGCCTCCGGCTCGTGGCCCTGCACCAGCGTGCCCGTGCGGTGGCTGCGGATGTGGATTTTCAGGTTCCCCTTCTGGGAAGCCCTGTGGTCGCAGTAGGGACACTTGTAGGGCTTCTCCCCGGTGTGCTTGCGCATGTGCTGCGACAGTGAGCTCTGGAAGGGGAAGCTCTTGCCACAGATGCAGCAGCTGTGACACGCAGCCCTGTCCCCATCCACCTCCTGGCTCCTGCTGGCCCTGGGGGGGCTTGGGCCGCGCCGCAGCTCCGTCTCAGCCTCTCTGGGATCCATCTGGATGACTGTCACATGAGCCGCGGCAGGGACGATGTGGGCACGGCTGGCGGTGGCGGCACAGTGTCGTGTCGGCCTGCGGGGACGGCGTCTTATCTCCCCATCGTTAGAGGAGCTTCTGGCCTCGCAGCGGCAAGAGCTGTGTGGGCGACGTGGAGGTGCATCTTCTACGCGGTGACCATGGCAGGTGGCAGCGAGCACCTGAAACAGAGATGCAAATCTATCAGCCGAGCTCCGCCAGAGCCAGGGCCCCGGTACAGGGCAGGCGCCCTTGTCAAGGTGCCGTCCACCCAGCCTCAACCCGACGAGCACCCACAGTCGTTAAACAGCTCTCGATATTTAACTGCGTGTTAGGTAACCACAATAAGTATCCACCTATTACGACACCCCAGGATAATTTTTCTACCAAAAAGCCCAGGTCTTTAAGACTGGTGGCGGTTCACAGGAAGGTGATGAAGCAGGCCAACCGACCAGGAGGGCCGTGGCAGTCGACCAAGGGAATGAGGGAGGGAGGAGCACAGGAAGGACAGTCGGCCCACGGGTCCACAGTGGTGACATGGTGGTGACGGCTTCCCAGATGTGACAGCCAGTATGGCACAAGCCTCTGCTAGGATGAGGGTGATTTCCCCAGGAGTGGGAGCCAGGCCAGGGAGTGGCACTGGAGCTCCTCAGGCAGAGCCACCAGCCAGACACCACTCGTCCGTGTGTCTGTCCATGCAGTCACAGGTCAGCCCCCTGCCCACTCTCCCGAAAGGGATGCCCCGGGGCTGTCCTAAGCCCAGCAGAGTCCTGTCCTCAGCACCTGGGATCACGCCGCCCCACTCGGCTCCACCTTCTGCCAGAGAACGCCCTCACGTCTCCTGCAGAGGCTGGGCCTTCCCCTGGGACGCTCCAGCCCGGTGACGGCAAGCACCCGTACACCAGGCAGGGGCCCCAACTGGGCGGCATCCCACCTGCACAGACACGGACTCTGGGAAAGGAGGCCGCGAAGGTTAAGTTAAGCTCACACACGAGGGCTCCTACTTAAAAACAGACAGGCCAGAGGGGCGCGGGGACTGGGCCACCGAGCCCCATAGCCGGCTGTGCAGTTTGGGGCCCAGACTCTGCAGCGTGGGGGCACGCCAGGCATCTGTGTGTACATGCCCAGATGAACGGAGTGGAGGAGAACAAACCATAGTGTGGCCATCACCCCGGGGGTGACTTCTCACTTTACCCCCATTTCTCTCAGCAAGGGCATGCTACCTGTAGTAGCAGAGTTAAAAAAAAAAAAAAACCTGACAAAACGTGATGAAGCGGTGTGATTCTGGTTTTCTGGTTTAGAACCAGATGGTGCATTAACACACATCTCTTTCTCAGAGACGAGAAGGTCTCCCAAGAACCATGGGTGGTGCCCTGGGTCTGCTCTGGGTTTCCACAAAGGTGATGCAGGAGGGAAGCTGACAACAGACGCGGGGTGGGGTGCTAGGAGTCGGCTGTGCGACAGGAGGTCCCCCGACCCAGGCAGCGGGCTCTGGAGCGACTGGCTCTACTCCTACAGACAGACGCCACCGAGGCAGGTCTGCAAAGCCTGCCCGCCGCCCCTTCCAGACTTAGCACAGGCAGGGATGATACTGGGAGGCCAGGCGCCTGCTCGACGGCCCTCCTGCCATAGGCCAGGGCAGCAGGGCTGAGAACCCATGCCCTCCACCTGGACAACAAAAATAAACATCCTCCTCAAGCAGGAGAGACAGGTCACCTAGAGCCTTTTCTTCTCTTTTTATTTATTTATTTATTTATTTATTTTTGGAGAATTTTGCTATAGGACGCAGGCTCGCTGGACAGAGACACAGACAGTAAGAAATCATCCCCCAGAGGGGAAGGCCCCACCATAATCCCTTCTCCACTCCCCCTTGGAATTTTAAGCGTGCGCACGCACACACGCCTGGTGTGATTTTCAAGCCACAGGGCCCAGGAGCTGAACCACAGTCAAGGGAGTCCAACGCCCTAACCACTACACCACCTGCCGGCCCCCGGGCATTTCTTAACGATGAAGTTCTTTGCTGATTTAAATGACCGTGTCCAACTTTTTTGTCTTGGCCCACAGCTGGCTATAACCTTCCGTCTTCCCCCAGGCCGCCTTTCAGCCCCCCAAATGTTCAAGTGGAAGTGAGGTCAGAAGTGTGAATGAGACATTAACTTAAGGACCAAATCTGATAGAAAAATTGACAATGTAAGGAAGCACATAGAAGGAAGATGACGGAATCTTTGGCTGTGACATCATTTTATGGCCCCCACTGGACCTGTCTGCCCCCGAGGGGTGTTAAGCTGCAGGACGGCTCTCCAATTCAAGAGAATCAAATGGTCAGAGCCAGCCATGAAGCCGATCCGCAGAGCAGGAGGCGGCCCACAGGTGGCCGGGAAAGAAAAGGGAGTTCTGGGGCCAGCAGGTGGCGTGGCCGTCAGGGCGCTGGACTCCCACATGGCTGACCGTGCCTGAGTCCCGCACTGGTGGCTTGCTTTCTCACCCTCCCTCCCTGCCCTGCCATCGAGTCTCTGATGACCACAGCAAGTTAAATAAGGGAAGTGAGCACAAAGGCCCGTCCGAACCCTCAGCCGCCTGCTCTGACGACTTGCTCCTGCCCCGTTTCCCACCCGCTTCCCACGGCTGCAGCTTCCGGGGTCTGCGCCTGGACCCTCTGCGGGACTGCAGTCAGGGAAGGACAGGAGGAAGCCCTTGCAGGCCTCTCCTCTTATGGACTCCCCCACCTCTCACAGAGGGACAGCACGAGGCACCCCCCACAGCTGACACCCACCACTCCAGGGCCCTCTGCTCATCCGGCGGCTCTTCCGCTGCCACTCTGCCCTCAACGCTGTGTCCAGGAGGCTCTGAACTGCTGACACTGTCACACAGCCGCCCAGCCCCAGGAGGCTGTGGGCAGCTCAGCATGCCAGCTCGGCTCTCAAGCCACATCAAGCACCCAGGCCACGGGACAGCAGCGCAACTGCCCTCCCGGCAAGGACCCAGGCCCTCCCAGTTCGTGTCCCCAGACTTCCCTGCATCCACTGCATGCACGAGCATGTGCCCCGGGACCGCAGGCTGGGCTGGGCCCATGTCAGGGTGCTGTCCGGTGCTCTCCTCTCCCCGCCATTCTCTGGGCTGTGTGCAGCGTGCACACTCTGTCTCTCTCTCAGTAAACCTCAACGCGGCTCAGTGCAGCCTCTGCTCCGTCACATTCCCCAGGACAGCCCGGGTCCGGCTCCTGGCTCCCCCACACACCCCAGCCAAAGCTGGACACCTCCCCGCGGGCAGGCGGGTTT
>NW_006203974.1:166097-167349 GCF_000334495.1 Tupaia belangeri chinensis
CTTCTCCTCCATTCTCCTCTCGGGATTTTGGGCACGCACGCACACGCACCCAGCATTGAGTTTCGAGCCTCCAGGTCCAGGATTCAATCCGCAGTCGGCCACGTGGGAGTCCAGTGCAGTAACCATTACGCCATCTGCTGGTCCCCATAACTGTTCTTTTGAAGTGCAGGCAAAGATCGCTGCTTAAGACAATGCCATCACTTCCGAAAGAGAAAGGGAACGCCACCCTGCGGGGTGCCACCGTGAACCGCCACAGCAGTGTCCCACTAACTGATGGCAAGCCGAGGGCCCCACGCACAGCCCCCACCCTCACCAGGCGGGAGTCCCCCGCGGCTCTCACACTGTCTGGCCCTGGTGGGCAGTGGCTCTGAGAGGGGCTACTCCCTGGAACGAATGTTCTCACACTCAGTCAGCCAAAGGGTGCGTGCTGGGTGGCCCCGGCTTACCTTCTCAAACAAACACGCCAAATGCAAGCCGGTGCTCCACCTTCCTAAACACAGGCCTGCTGCTAACTGGTCTCCTCACGCGTGTCAGTGCCAGCTTGTCACCCTCGCCAGAGGGACCAAAGTCCCGCAGCTCCCCAAATAGCAGGGCAAAGCGGGGGCGCCATCGGGGCTCAGGGTGGCGCAGGACAGCCTGAACGCAGCCGGCGGGGTGGGCGGCAGCCTGGCGTTACTGTGAGATGCACTACAAACTTTTTCCAGGGCTGAAACTGGGAACTTGCCAGGCGAGACTGTAATTTAATTGTTTAGGCAAAAACATGACTTGCCGATCAGGGTTTTAAAAAAGATGTCCCATGGATTTCTTGTTCTGAGTGTGTGGGAGAGTTTCTCTGAAGACGTAATGAATGGTTAAGCTGCCTTTTAAAAATACCTCACTAATTTTGAAATAAGCACGCCATCTCATTTTGAAGAAGTTAGGACATTTAATCACATTTTTTATAAAGAAAAAAAAGTAAAATGTTTATTATTAGAAAAACTGAATTCAGAGTATAGAAAGTGCGTTTTAGTGAAGATAGAGAGTGGAAAGAGTACAGAATATGAAAGCTGAAAATAAAGTGTGTAGCGGCACTGTGAAAAATAAGCGTGGAAACACACACGGATTAAGCATCCGACCTCTTAGGTTGCTGGGACAGTCATGACGCATTTGTACATAGAAGAAACATGGAAAAATAGCTACGACTCTCCCACCCACCAACAAATGCGTGCGTCCACACGCGGCCGCCGCACCCCGCCTTGCCTCCCTGCTCGTC
>NW_006203974.1:167575-173401 GCF_000334495.1 Tupaia belangeri chinensis
AGTAGCTCTGAGAGGGGCTACTCCCTGGAACGAATGTTCTCACACTCAGTCAGCCAAAGGGTGCGTGCTGGGTGGCCCCGGCTTACCTTCTCAAACAAACACGCCAAATGCAAGCCGGTGCTCCACCTTCCTAAACACAGGCCTGCTGCTAACTGGTCTCCTCACGCGTGTCAGTGCCAGCTTGTCACCCTCGCCAGAGGGACCAAAGTCCCGCAGCTCCCCAAATAGCAGGGCAAAGCGGGGGCGCCATCGGGGCTCAGGGTGGCGCAGGACAGCCTGAACGCAGCCGGCGGGGTGGGCGGCAGCCTGGCGTTACTGTGAGATGCACTACAAACTTTTTCCAGGGCTGAAACTGGGAACTTGCCAGGCGAGACTGTAATTTAATTGTTTAGGCAAAAACATGACTTGCCGATCAGGGTTTTAAAAAAGATGTCCCATGGATTTCTTGTTCTGAGTGTGTGGGAGAGTTTCTCTGAAGACGTAATGAATGGTTAAGCTGCCTTTTAAAAATACCTCACTAATTTTGAAATAAGCACTCCATCTCATTTTGAAGAAGTTAGGACATTTAATCACATTTTTTATAAAGAAAAAAAAAGTAAAATGTTTATTATAGAAAAAACTGAATTCAGAGTATAGAAAGTGCGTTTTAGTGAAGATAGGGAGTGGAAAGAGTACAGAATATGAAAGCTGAAAATAAAGTGTGTAGCGGCACTGTGAAAAATAAGCGTGGAAACACACACGGATTAAGCATCCGACCTCTTAGGTTGCTGGGACAGTCATGACGCATTTGTACATAGAAGAAACATGGAAAAATAGCTACGACTCTCCCACCCACCAACAAATGCGTGCGTCCACACGCGGCCGCCGCACCCCGCCTTGCCTCTCTGCTCGTCCGTCTTTCCACCTGTCCAGAGAGCACAGCCGAGGCCGGCGACTGCCTGACACTCGCACTCCCAGGCTCCAGGATAACCACACTCAGTGCGCAACATCAGAACTCACACTCCCTTCTGTAGGTGAGGACCCGGGGAGTGAGGTCTGACTGAAGTACCTCCTAGAACGCACGTGTGCGGGGAGACGTGTGCCAGAGCTCGTCTCGGCGCTGCTGGGATGCCTAGGAGCAAGCAGGGTGCAGCTGTGAGCCAGGATGGAGCAGGCCAGGGTGACTGCCCGGACAGTCAACGGGGCACCTGGAGCAAAGGGGTCACGGAGGCCACACAGTGCACCCCAGACGCACGTTCCAAGAGGCTCCCCAGGGTCACCCAGGGCTCGCGACCAGAAGCAGTCAACGTCCCAGGCACTAAGGCCCTGGCTGGAAGGAATAGGCTCTCGAAGCTCAGAGTGGGCGCGGCATGGAGACGTCCAGGCACACCTGGGTGCAGGCAATGCAACGCGGGACTCGCAGACACTTCCAGAAGGCAGGGGGAACGCAACCGCTGCACCTGCAGGGTTGGTGGGGCCTCCACAGGGAGCCTGAGGCCTGGCCCCTGCAGGGACCCAGTCCCAGCACCAGGTCCACCCAGCCGCTCCTGTCCCGAGGCCTGGGGCTGCACCTCCATTCACTGCTGGACCCACATCCGCAGCCACACTCATGGCCCTGTGCACAGCTGGTCCCTCGAGAGCCTCCACTGCTTCCCGGCTCTGCGGCTAAGACAAAGCTCGGACTCCACTCAGCTGACAGGGCCTGAGCCCCTGGCCCCAGCATGCCCCCACTTCCTATGCTCCTTTTCTCTCCCCCTGCCTTCCCGCCCGCAGTCAGGAAGCTCATCCTACCCGCTTCTCTGGTCCCCTTACCTCAGTGTCCCATGGGAGACCCTCAGACAACCTGGGGTCAAAACCCAATCCTACCACTAGCGCAGATATGTGTGACCTTGAGGAGCACCTAAACCTCTCTGTTCCTTGACCTACCTCTTCATCTTTAACTGTGAGTGACAGTAGTGATGTCTACATTAGGAAACTTTTATGAGACTTAAATTGGTGCGTGCATGGTTCGATTCAGTAGCTAGCCAGTGCTTCATAGATATTAAGAACTAATTACTGAGTAAGTGACCGAGTTGGCGCAGCAGCCAAAGACACCTAGTCACCAGCAGTGACAATATTTGGTTGAACAAATTCAAAAGGACAAAATAATAGCAGTTTAGACTGCTAAATTTTAAAAAGCTAAATAGCAACACCTATGTACTCGCTGGCCCTTTACAAGTTCTATCACAAGTTAAATGATACAATTCCCAATTTTTTCACCAACAACTACAGTCACCTACAACAGACACGGCCTACACAGAGCTCCCTGAAACATTTAACTTCACCAACCAATGGCCTGGCGGTTAAGGTGGCTGGATCCCACACGGCTGACCACAAGTTGAGTCCTAGATCAGCAGCCTGAGAAACATGCCAGGTGCATGTGCACATATGCCGAAAATCCCGAAAGGAAGGAGAGACAGAAGGGGCGTGGTATGACCAGACCCCACAGGGGTTGCTTTCCCTCTTTCTGTCTGTCTGTGTCTGTCTCTGGCAAACACGGGTACCTTCCAGCATTAGTTCTATAATCTAACTTTAGAAAGACTGGATGACAGGGCCAGCAGGTGGCACAGAGCTTAAGGCACTGAATCTCACATGGCTAACTGCACACTTCAAGTCCCAGACCTGACAGCTTGAGGCGCTCGCTGGATGCAAGTCTGCGTGCTCGAAACCCCACAGAGTGAGGAGCAGGGACTGCACCGTGGCCTCCCCCTGGTGGTGATTTCTCACTTTCTCTCCCTTGCACTGTGTCTCTCTCCAGCAAGAGCAGCACCCTACAGCAGAGATAAAACAAAAGGACAGGGCCAGCAGATGGCGTGGTAATTAAGGCACTGGACTCCCTCCTGGCCTCCTGTGGTTTGAGTCCCTGACCCGGTGGCTTAATAATCGCACCAGATGCATGTATGCATGCCCAAAACTCCTAGGAGAAAACTGGAGAAGGGACTGCAGTCTGGCCATCCTCCAAGGCGGGGGGATTTCTTACTCTTCCTGTCTCTCTGTCTCTTATCTCTTTCTGTCAAGCACACACACCCTTACAACCAAAAAATAAAAAGTAAATAAATAAATAAATAACATTAAAAAAGGACTATTAGCTGATATTTGAAAATTACTATCAAGGGACCAGCAGATGACATAACAGCCATGTCGCTGGACTCCCATGTACTCACTTGACTGCAGTTCGAGTCCTGGACCCAGCAGCTTACAACTTATGCTGGGCACATGTGCCTGCATGCCTAAAATCCTGAGAGGAGAATGGAGGAGAAGTGACTGTGGCGTGGACACCCCTGGGGTGATTTCTCACTTTCTCCGTCTCTCTGGCAAGCACATGTACCCATAGCAAACTCTCTTAAAAAAAAGAACAAATTACTATTATTTTTGTTAACTAGTAATACAGAGAAACTTTCTTACTTTTCTGAAGACATGCACACATTTAGGGGTGATTTACAACAAGAGAAAGAGAGGAGGCGCACCCCGAGATGCTACGACTGCCTTTCCAGCAGCCCTGCATATGTTCACGTTACGCTCATTCTTATGAGTTTGGGGAGTTTTTACAGAAAAAGTTGTTTAAAATAATAATTCGCACCCACAGCCCAGTAACAGTGAAAGCAGAGCCGCTGGGGGACCCGGTGGCCTGCCAGCCTGCCCCTCCCCAGCCCACAGGGCCCTCAGGACAGACACTTGGGAAATTTCCTTCTGTTAATGCCACTTTTCAAAACAAAGTCAGAAGGGAGAAGCTTGTGAACCGCATTCTGTGCAGACGGAAGCGTATTCCACCGATGGAGACGGCCTTCTGACGTTCTAGAAGCCACCCAGCGCCCTCCCAGACCACAGGTGGGTCATAGACCTGCCGCCACCCAGAGCCAGGGCAGCACAGCTCTCTCTGCAGCCCTCCAGGGGGCAAAGAGCTACAATGCAGGAGGCTTCCTCCTCGTATCTTAAACAGTATTTTCTGGCCAGTTAAATAGGACACTATCAGAATAAAAATGTGCAATAGCTTACATTTTTAAATAACAAGCATGTCCCTGAAATGACAGGAAATCTGGCCACTTTCTGCTCTGGGACTTCAACCAGCATGAAAGGAACACTGAAGGTTCTTGCGTCAATATCCCCAAAGCCATCAAAGCGGGCTCTCCCGGGGACGCTCTTACCCTGAGCAGGGTCAGCAAGCTGACTTCCAAACATGCCCACACCCTAAACAATGCAGCTGTCGAAGTCAGACGGAGCCCACCAGAGCCAGACCTGGAAGCGGACCCCGGGCCCCGAGGCCAAGCAGAGGGGCTGCTGGAGAACGAAAGTGCTGTGGCCAGGGACATGCCGGCTCTGGACACCGACGAGCGTGCGCTGTTCCTAAGGAGACACCGATTCGGCTTTCTGTTCAGTTCTGGCTCAGTAATTGGCCCCATGATAATAGAAACAGCCCTGGCCTCCTCCAGGCCACGTGGCTTCACCCCCTCATCACCTTCCAGGGGAGGGGAGCCTGGGCATGCAGGGACACTAAGTCAGCCAGGCAGGGCCCAGGAGCAGCCGAGACAGCGTCGGGGGGGGGGGCCCCCCCAACACGGGCCTGAGACAGGGCAAAGGAGAGGGCGGCAGCAAGGAACTCTGAAGAACTGGTGGGGGCATGGCCCCAAAAAATAAATGTAAAAATGTCTCCAAGCAGGCAGAATGCTTCGGACAGTCCAGGGCTGTCCGCGAGGGAGTACGGCAGCCCCAAAATGCAAGCCGGGAACTCGGAGCAGCTCCCTCCTCCCGGAGCCGTTCTAAAGGGTACACTCCCACTCTGCCCCCGCCACGGGGTCTGCCAGATCCCCTGCAGGGGCGAGTGGGTGCCTCCGTGGTCCGTGTGCTAAACTGTGTCTGTCTGTTCTCGGAAGACAATGAATCCGGCTTCACTAGTTACACTGTAGTATTACGAGGCATGAATTAAATACATCATTAACATCCTGGACAAGCTTATCTTACTACTGAGACAAAAAGCCTATTCTCTGGACAAATGGGGAAATTCCCTAACGACAATGAAGCGTCCCTCTCCCTGCGAGCCGTTCTGTACAAGATTAACAATCGCAGGCCTATAGTCCCCAGCCCGGTTCCGAATCCCTGCATGAAGTGACGCATTCAGTGCCGGAGTAAGCGTGGCCGACGACAAGGCCTGGAGGCTGCGGCTGTTCTCAGACCAATCAATAATCCATTATGAACAGGCGACATTTCCACTCTAAGAAGAAATGAATAAAAGGCAATCAGAATGGGCATTCACAGGAACTGCACCCCACCCCTGCGAGGGCGCAGGGCACAGACGCCCACTATGCCAGGGTCCCCCAAAGGGGCTGGCGGTGCGAATGCACAGGACCCGGCTGGACGTGGCCACCGAGCAGTCTTCGACGTCTCTGCTGAAAACCCTTACCTAAGTCTCAGATCTGCTCTGTCCAGAAAATGAGGCGAGGGTGAGTGAGGATCACCACTTCCCACTTCCTTTCTTTAGGTATCTGCCCTAGGGCACATGCGCTCTCACGGAGGAGACAGAGAGGGAGAGGGAGAAATCACCCCCCTGGGAGGGCGGCCATGACACAATCCCTTCTCCTTCATTCTCCTCCTGGGACTTTGGGCATGCATACACACACACCTGGTGAGTTTCAAGTCACCAGGTTCAGAGCTAGAACCGTGGTCAGCAGAGTGGGAGCTCGGTGCCTTAACTGCCACGCCACCTGCTCCCTCCAACACTCCATATTCTTTTTTCTTTTTTTTTTTTTGAGAGGTTTTTGCTATAGGGCGCGTGCGCTCGCCAGACAGACAGAGAGAAAGACAGATATGAAG
>NW_006203974.1:173432-179119 GCF_000334495.1 Tupaia belangeri chinensis
ATCACCCCCCCCCCCGGGGGGGGATGGCCATGCCACAATCCCTTCTCCTCCATTCTCCTCTCGGGATGTTGGGCACACACGCACACGCGCCTGGCATGAGTTTTAAGCCACCGGGTCCGGGACGCAAACCGCAGTCAACTACGTGGGAGTCCAGCGACACAGCCATTACGCTAACTGCTGGTTCCCAACACTACATATTCTTAGACAAAGGTGTCCTGGTAATGATTTAGCATCCCCAAATAATCGACGTGAGCGTTGACAGGCTGGTTCCCACACGGCACGAGTTGTGCCTAAGCCGGCATATTCCACGAACCCTGTGATCCTGCCAGCAAGAGCTCAGACCTGTCCCTCGGACCAAGCCTGGAGCGGGTTCTATTTATAGCAAAAATGCATATACACGAGCCGCACGCCACTCTTCCGCAAGTTGGTCCCTGTTGCAAAGCTGTTTACCACACACTGTCACACAAGCTGATAAATGCCCGGTCCAAGAGAAAGGGAAAACTCCACCTTCCAGACAGCAGTTCACACAGAAGAACATTTCCTGACACTGAAGATAACAGAGCAACATATTTCAAAATCACGGGACAGATCAGTCTGTAAGCTGCCCTTAAGTTCTTTCTGTGATTTAAAGACGGGTAGTCAAGTCTGACCCCCAGGGAAACGGAGCTGAACACATAGCTAGATTACCGACTGATGACATTCAGAAAATCCAAGGGACTGGGCCCAGCAGGTGGCATGGTGGTGAAGGTGCAGGACTCCCACATGGCCAACTGCGGTTCAAGCTCCAAACCTGGCAGTTGAAATCCACACTAGGCGCATGTGCGGACATGCCCCAAATCCCAGAATGGAGAAGGGACTGCGGCACAGCCACCCCTCCTTGGGGTGATTTCTCCTTTTCTTTCTCTCTGTCTCTCTTTCCCACGACTACATGCACCCTATGGCAAAACCTAAACAAACAAACACACACAAACAAGAAAGCAGCCGACTGGGTGGAGACCCATGGGAAGCTGGCTTTACAGGGGAGGGGAAAGTTCTCACACCGTGTGCCCTTCCTATCCTTGGTGCTTCAAGGATGAAGCTTTAACCTGCTAGTTATGCCCTGGGTCTCAGAAACTGTCCCTAAGAAAGCACCCTTCGCGAAGCTTCTAAAGGGACAAGTTAGCAGGCTCCAAGCAAGGCTCCATGCTGCAAGTGACACGCAGGAGCCCTCAGGTCACGGGTGCCAATGCCGGGGACCCAGAGGATACCCGGTCTTGGAGCAGCTAGCACTGCAGAGAGCTGGTGGTCTCCAACACCTCCAGGAAGAGCGCCATTTCCTGACGATCCCCAAAAGAGGGCGGCCAGGACACCACGTGGCCCCTCGGGGCCCTCTGCTGCACGCTCTGCACCCAGACCCAGTCACCGCTGCTCATCACGCCAGTCATGAGCACAAGGCCTCCACGCTGGCTCTTCACGCCCTGCACTGCCATCGTCAACCACGTGTTCCTGAAGTTAGGGAACGCCAGAGAGAACGAAGACTCAACATTTCCACTTTTAAAAGAAACGGGAACCCTGAAGATCTTGGTAAACTGCAGGAGAATCCAACTGAAAAGTGGCTTCGAGGTTAGACCCAACCTAACTTCAACGGTGCAGAGACTCTAGCTGTTTGGTGTCTAGGATCAATCTGGTAAAACTGCTCATAGATCTCAGCAGCAGCGAAAACCAAACCATTTCCCAGAACTCAGTGAGGGGGCAAATGCCCGCCACCTCATCAGTACGCCCCGCCCGTGACTTCTCCTAGTTGATTAGAATGTATTTCAACTGAGACTTGTTTCTACAGATCAGTGGTGTATTTGTACCACGTAAACCAGCGGCAAAGACCAGCCTTTGCACACCCCACACGGCCCTTTCCCCAGCCTCTTCCAGACACCAGCATTCCCCCCCCCATATAAGAACACGGACGGCAATTACTGCTGATCGAACGTTCTCCTTCCTCTGTGCTTTCTGTGAAAGGGCCTTGCAGTCTCCACCATGAAGTGAAAGAAGGAACCGTGCACAGGAATACAGAGGATTATGCACAGTAAACCACGAAACATTGTTACACGTTACCTTCCAAAGTAGTGCAGTTCGCAAAGCCAGCCCCCAAAGCCTTTCATTAAGAGCTCACAGGAAAAATGCACACTTTAGCAATCGATTTTACTAAAATCTAAGAAAATCCGACAGTCTGTACAAAAATACTCTGAAATTGAGCACATTTGGGACAGGATAGCTGAAAGGCCTATTGTGCACAGAATTATTTAAGATTTTGTTTTCCATTACACAAACACCAATCAATACTTTAAGAGGATCAAAATTACAAGAGGGCAGCTCTTCCCCAACGCGTTTCTATACAGCGCACTAGAACCAGTTTACACCCTGATCTGTTACTGCCGAGAGGGGCGGCACCCTGACCTAGTTTATCACGACCCACAGCGCCTCTAAAAGCAGTTGGACAGTTCAGCCGCTAAGAAGGGTGATCTGTCAGAGATGTTGACAAAGAGCAATTCTTGACAAGAACAGTGTCACATCTCCATAGGATTCATCCTGCATTCCTTGTCTAAAAATATTTTTTCAAGCACACTAATGACACACATCACTGCAAGTTCTAAGTTTTAAAGATAAAAGACTTTCTTATATATCCCTTACATGGAACAAAAAGAGAGGTAAACATGCAAAATTCCACTGTAATTCCCAAAAATAATGCCATTGTGTTATTCAGCTATTAAAAGTTTCTTTTTTAAAAATAAATAAATAAATTGTACCTGAAGGAATTGTAAATGATCTTGCAGCAAAGAGGGTGGGGACGTCCTGCTAAGCCAAGTACCTTGTCCAGCCAAAGCTACTAGTGAAAGGAAATATAAACAGAGCAAGGCATACCTCGAACATCCAAGTGCCAGGCGCCCACTCCCTCAGCCCCTGGAGAGAAGAGCGTGGCCCCCGTGGCATCCGGCCCAGCCCGGATTACCTGGGGGAGGTGTGACACCCCCATGAGGGCGGCACTGACCGTGCCAGCGGCCTGTAAACGCCGTCCAAGAGCCTAAGACCAAGACACGGACAGCAGCATGGACCAGCCGTCCGGGCACACGAGACCCATGTTCACAGCGAGGGTCAGGCCCGTCGCAGGTGCATGCGAGGTGAGGGGCCGCACTCCACTCATGCTGTCCCCGGCCCCCTCTTGATCGGGAACACAGCGTGGCTCCAGAACTCGAGAATCCATCCTGGCCCGTCCGAAGCCCGTGCCGGGTGCTGCCAAGGGGCACTGGAGCCTGGAAAGGGCCACGTGCAGAACAGCGGCGGCGAGCGACGCGGGCCGAGCCCTGCTCACCTCCAGTGGCCCGGGCACAGCAAAGACAGGAGTGCCTACAAGAGGACGCTCGTGTGCTGCCTGGACTCACACACCGGCTCAGGAGAATTACTCGTGCTGACCTCCGTGGACACGAGCCACGCGGGCGCCCTCCTGGTGGGAGGCAGGTCACTGCCAAGCTCCCACGCGTCATGTGCTCGACTGCGCATCAGCACAGGCCTGTCTCAGCAAGGCCGCGCACACCGCCCTCCGTGTGCACAGATCTGAGGGCGCGGTCACACTGCGACGCCCCTCCAGGCCTCGCACCTCCAGGACCCTGGGCACACAGGCAGTTCTCCGGATGCTCTAGGACAGCCTGGCCAAGGACTCGAACCGGAACAGACCTGCGTCGTTCAGCTCCACAGTCCAGCACGCTACCAACCGTGCCAAAGAAGCTGGGCCTGTGGCTGCTGTCTACTAAGCGCAACCGACAGAAGGACAGAGGCCATCCTCCCCTCACGTCTGCGTGCTGGGGCTGTCCCGCCTACGGCAGGATGGACAGTTCCCAACTCACTCGCCCCTGAAGGACAAAGATTTGTCCCTCCAGCAAAGACGGAGTCGTGCGCCCGCTCTCCTGCGGCCCCGAGTTAGAAAGGCCGCAGTGCTCACCTGACACCCGCGCTTCGCGGTTCCAGCAGATCTTCTGCCTGTGTGGCCCGGGGCTGACGAGCCGTCGGATACTCAGGAGCCCTGACACAAGCACAGCCTGCCCCTTGGAGAGCTGAAGCGCAGGGAATGAGCACGCCGGAACCCCACTCAACCCAAGGCCCAGCCTCACCCAGCACCTGGGGAGGGCCGGGCTCCCACAGAGGCACGCCGAGGCGGAAGACGCCTGGTGCTCGGTCACGTGTGAACACACGTCAAGTCTGGCAGGGCCTAGTCCATCCTAGACCAGCCCACCGGGCCCACGGCATCGACATCCCAGGGTCCACTCCAGCCACCGGGACCGCCAGGCCGTCCTCAACGCTGACCGTCGTTCCCGGTGGCCGCGCACGGCCAGGCTTCCTCCCAGCACGTGGACGTACCACCCTGTCCCTGGGACTAGGTGGGACCGAGCTCAGTGCCAGGGCCAGGCTCTACACAGGCCTCTACACATTTAACCAACCAAAAGGCGCAGTCCGTGGCTGGCCGCAGGGCCGGTGACTCCCCCAGCGACGGACACTGAGCGTGCAAGCTCTCTGCGCAGCCTCCAAGCTGTACACAGAACATGGGCACTGCTGCACGTCTGGTTTACGCTTACACAGAGTTGTTTCCGAAGTCACTTTGCTGCAACAAGTCATGCAGTTACAGAGACGGCAAGGCCTGGGGACTCACAGCGGGCCTACCCGCCCCGTCGGTAACCGTGAGCCGCAGGAGGGAAAGCCTACGATGCCATAGTTTGTAATCAGGCTAAATAAGCCATGAGGGCCAGCAGGTGCAGCAGTGAAGCAGCTGGATCCCACATGGCCGACCGTGCAGTTCGAGTCCTCAACCCAGCATGTGCATGCATGCCCGAAATCCCAGGCGGAGAAGAAGCGTGATCTTCCCCCTTGGGGGTGCAACCTCGATTTCCTCTCTCTGTCTCTCTCTGGTGAGCACAGTTGCCCTACAGGAAACTAAAATAAAAATAAAATAAAAATAGGCTAAGAGGGCACACAGGAAAGGTACACGGTCCCACCAGAAAGACACGCACAGTAACGGAGGCGGCAGCACCCGGCAGGCAGCGGGGCGCACACGCCATCCTGCCTCGCATGCCCGGAAGTCTGCGTGTGTCCGTGCACGTGAGAACCTCCCTCCAGGCAGTTCTCAACAAGAAACTCAGGGTCGTCCGTAATCTTAGGCTTCCCTTCCTCAAACGGAACCCACCTGCCCGTCCCAGAAGCACTGGCCCTGCCTTCCTGGGGGACTCAAACCAGTTCTGACACCTGAAACCTCGTAAGGGGGCGACACTGCAGCACGAGAGGGACCGGTGGGCAGGACAGGAGCAGAGCCTCTCGCCGGGCCACCTCGCCAGCCCTGGCGCAGTGCAGAGGACGTGAGGACGGTCACCTCTGCACCTTTATCCCACAGGCGTGTGTGGACCGGCCCTGGGGTCCAGCAGGAAATCCCTTTCCTTCTCGTGCTAAGACAAGGCAGGGCCCAGGGACAGGAGCAGGAAACCCACTTTCCTCAGGAGAAGGGCTGCGCCTCACCTTCGGGCCTCCGGAGCGTGCAGCCGTTTACCCGGTACCACGAGGTCACATGTCCTCTGCACGTCAGGCAGCGGGTCCCCTCCTGTGAGGGGCAGCTTCTGCGTGCTGCCTCAGTCACCCGGTTAGTAAGCAGTGCCTACAGGCGGGGCCCCCCG
>NW_006203974.1:179329-206557 GCF_000334495.1 Tupaia belangeri chinensis
AGTTCTCTGCAGGCGGGCCACACATGGCTACCAGCCTGCCTCACCGCAAATGTACTGTGCACACGTGTGCGAGTGAGCGTAGGAGCACACCCACATGACGGAGTGTGACACACGCGCCTACCGTCCCCAGGGCTCCTCCTCAGTGCTCGGGCTCTGGGAACGGCTGGCCATCCTTCCCTGCCGGGCACTGATATGACCTCAGGGCACAGCGCTCCACTTCCAACCCAGGAAGCCGCGGGCCGCGCTGGCTCAAATCAAGGCCCTGGGAAGGGCCTGTGGGCCCCACGGGGGAGCGCCTAAGCCTGCCGGTCCCACCAACCTCCCCAAGCCCGGCCCAGCACTGACCTCGCTGGTCTGAGTCGTGGTCTGGACACAGCTTCCCACCCAAGCCTGCAGGCAGGCAGAGGGGCCCCTCCTGGGACCCAGAACCAGGCTTCAAAGCGGACCACTGAAGCAGAACCCGAGTTCTGCGGGGCACACGGACATCCTGAGAGGGCAGCAGCTCTTCTATTACAACTCGGAGTGCTCGGAGGGGCAAGTGCAGCTCCCATGGGGGCTGAGACCAGGGCGGGGTGAACCTCCCACACGTGTGAACTGTGGGTGTTCCAGCCCAGCAGGTAGGAGGAAAAACACGCTCACAGAGAGACACGGCGGGTCTGCGACGCAGGCAGCTCCCTGGCAGGGGCAGTGGTCTCAGCAGTCCCAAATAACGCAGTGCGGCCAACCGCTGAGCCTGGTCTTTCTAGAATGACGGGACAGCCAAGGAGTGAGCTCCCTAACCAGCAGGGTAATGCCCAGGAAACCGGCCGAATCCTGTGCAGGGTCACACCGGCCGCTGGGATGTTGCCAGCACACAGCAGCGTGAGCTCGCCCAGAGGGCTGCCCTCTGCCCATGCACCCTGTGGCCCCCGACAATGCCAACCGTGCACTGCCCTGGGCTGCGGCAGATCTGCCCACGTGACACCTGCCGTGGTCTCCCAAAGACCTGACCCGTTTCATAGATGGGGACACTAGGGGTCAAGAGTCCCTTTCCCCCAGTCTCCCCATCCCCTGGTCTCCCCCATCCCCTGGTCTCCCCCATGGCCCCAGTCCCCTCCACTCCCCCCATCTCCCCTTTTCCCCCATCTCCCCATTCCCCAGTATCCCGCATTCCCCAGTCTCCCCATCCCCCAGTCTCCCCCATTTACTTCCAGATGCCTACATTCTTTTTGGGGGGTGGGGTGGGGAGAGGTTTTTGCCATAGAGCACATGCACTCGCCACAAAGAGAGAGACACCCCCATTGCCCCAGTCCCCTCCACTCCCCCCATCTCCCCTTTTCCCCCATCTCCCCATTCCCCAGTATCCCGCATTCCCCAGTCTCCCCATCCCCCAGTCTCCCCCATTTACTTCCAGATGCCTACATTCTTTTTGGGGGGTGGGGTGGGGAGAGGTTTTTGCCATAGAGCACATGCACTCGCCACAAAGAGAGAGACAGAGAGACAGAAAGCAAGAAATCACCCCCCAGGGGGATGGCCACACCGCAATCTCTTCTCCTCCATTCTCCTCTCAGGACCTTGGGCACGCACGCACATGCACCCGGCGTGAGTTTCAGCCACCAGGTCCAGGACATGAAGCGTGGTCAACTACATGGGAGTCCAGCGACATAGCCATTGTGCTAACTGCTGGTCGGTCCCCAGATGCCTACATTCCCAGTCCAGGAACAAGGCCAACAGGTTACGGGAATGTGCTCAATGCCTTCACTTCCCAATAAAAAGAGTAATAAAGTAAAGCCAGGGATTACAAAAGGGACGAGTTGGCTACCAACCCAGAGCGCTGGCCCACAAGCCCCCGGACCCCGGCTGACATCAGGATGCAGGCAGTTCTCGGCAGCTGGCAGGTCCGCTGCCGGCCACCAGCAAGACCTGGGGAGTGGGGCGTGGGGGTCTCGCTGACCCTCTCCCCTCCTTTCCCGCCGCCCTGCAGCTCGCGAGCGAAGGTGGCCAGCGCCATCTGTGGCTCGCTTGGGCGGGAGCAGGAAGGGACGAGCACATGGCTGCTGCGCCCCAGCGCTCCCAGGCATACGCCACCCACGCAGTCCGGAAGGCGGCTCAGCGTCCCACACAGCGCTCCAGGGCAGACGCCACCGCACGCAGTCCGGAAGGCGGCTCAGCGTCCCAGAGCGCACACACCGGCTGCAGTGCTGTCCCTTCTGCGCTCTTCCTCCACCCTCCCAGGATTAACGGAGGGCCACGTCCACAACTGCGGGTCGAGCTGCCCCACGGTGACCCCGTAACTGCGGGCCAGCGCCTTGCCCACAGCCACCATGGACACCTATGCCAGCGTCCTCCGGAACAGGACTCCCATTGCCTCACAACCGCAGGGCCCACAGGGTGGCGCACTTGCGAAGCCCTGGGCAGCTCTAAGGTGTCTTCTAAAGGAAACTCAAGGGCGAGCACGGGGCACTCGCCACCGCAATGTCTGTCGTGGTCGGAAATCAATTCCTAGGAGGATCACCTCTTGCAACCTTCCAACCCAAGGACGCGGCCCGCCAGGTGCTTGGGCTGCAGACCGGCCGGGCGCTCGGCAAACTGCAGCTCCTGTCCCCCACAGCCCCCGAGGCAGCAGCAGTGACCACGCACCGTCAAAGGCCTGGGGACAGGCTACCCATGCCGCCCCCAGGGGTCAGCTCTGGGGAAGCCCAGGTCTCTCAGAACTGAGTCAGCCATAGTTCCCGAAAGCCCAGCAAGGGCCACGCTCTGCCACCAGGGGGCGCCCACACCCGGCGAGCCCAACTGGCTGGGGCTCCTCGGTCTTCCGGGCTCCGGCCAGATCCTGGTCCCAGATCCCAGGGAGGACGTGCAAGCTCTTCTTCTCCCTTTCTGTCAAAGCATTTTTCGGGATTACGACATTTAAATATCCCAGCATCTAACTTTTATTTTTAAAGACAGACTTACACTATAGGGCACATGTGCTCACGAGAGAGGAGAGAGACAGATAGAAAGCAAGAGACCACCCCCCATGGCCGTGCCGTAATCCCTTCTCCCCCATTCTCCTCTCGGGATCCTGGGGATCCTGGGCATGGACACACGCACTGGCACGAGTTCGTTGGTTTTTAATGTGGTTGTCTCATGGTCCTTTACTGAGGTGTCTTCCTGCGTTCTTCCTCGCTGGCTGGGCATTCCAGGGCGCCACTGCTGATGTTCCCGGGGCCTCTTCAATGGTTCCAGAGAGTTCTCTGGCCAAAGACCAGTGCGTCATCTGTCGGGCAATGCTGACAATCCCAGCAAAGGTGAAGTTTAATACTCTGTTGCTGCTTTGTCTCTCAGAGGCTCCTCGAGGCTTTGACGGTCCGTGCAGAGGCAGGGGTGCGACTCCGGTCTGGGCCCGTCTATCCTGGGTGTCAGTTTCACAGTCATCCTCAGGCTCTCTAGTCATCAGCTGCCTTGGCGATGTCGTCACCCAGGGGTCTGATCTTGGGGGCCAGGGGGGCATGGCACCAACTTTGCCCCGAAAGCACCTCAGGTACACGACTTCGATCTCGTTGGGGTCGAGCGTGGGCGTAGGGTGGAGGCGGCCGGTGTCGGGTGAACCCTCATTCAGGACGACCGAAGGAAGCTTCACAAGGCCACCTCTGGCATGAGTCTTATGCCGCCGGGTCTGGCCTCAAACCGCAGTTGGCTACATGGGAGCCCAGTGCCATAACCATTACGCCATCTGCTGGTCCCCTAGCTGTTACTTTTAACCTGCCGGAGGGTGTGTGTGTCTACTGGGGAGACCAGAGGCAACCGAGCACGCTGTGAGAGGTGGCCAGGACCTGGCATGTTTCTCATGCTGCTGGGCCCGGGATCAGACCTTGTAGCTGGACGAGGATCCAGCCGCCCCAGCATCTAAGTTCATTCCCAAAGTGCTTTCGCCACACGCCACGCAGATCCTGCAGGCCACGAGCCTTCCCGCCACTCGGGACCTACCACTGCCAGTAGGCCAGGGCAGGCCCTCACCTACAGATGGAGTTTTTCAAACTCAGAGACGCCGTCACACAAACCCAGCTCGGACGACCCGCGGCTGTGAGGGGTCACCCCAGCCAGTTCTGCAGCAGACGAGGACATGGGGCCCTCCTCCACTCTGGGAACTGCGAGTCCGGCACACTCCCGGGCCAGGTGTCCCCCAGGAGAGGCCAGGGTGCAGCCCAGGCCCTGAAAGCTCACGCTAAAACCCGACACATTCCGGGCCGACCCACCTTGGGCAGCACCACAGGGCAGGGCCAGGTGAGACCACACCAGGTTCTCGATGGGTGGCGCCTGCCCCACGGGGTGTGGGGCGGCCCCACTGCTGCCGCCCGGCGCTCGGTCCCAAACCGCGGGAAGGAGAACACTGTGCGGACCTGGGCTGAGAACAGGCTCACTCTGTGCACGGCGGTGTCTCCGAGCGACACCTCCTCGGACAGGCCAGCCACCACCTGATCCCCAGACTAGGCATGTCCCCCGACACAGCCGAGGGCGGCCGCCCCAGGAAAGACTGCCATAAGTCCTCTACCAGGCCAGGCAGGCTTCACAGCCAGGAGCTCCTGCATCCTCCCCGCCCCCTCGGGCATCTCTCCAGCCATGCCAAGGAAGCAACTGGATGCCAAGGTCGCAGTAAAACCCTCCCAGCGTGGATGCAAATCGGGTCTGCAACACAGAAGGGGGACTGAGCAGGACAGCGTCCCAAGCCAGACTCAGCAGCCCCGTGAGCACGCAGGTGGAGTGCCAACACGCGTGCACATGCAGCACAGAGCCAGCACCCAACTGTCCCCTCAGGACGGCGCTGACCTGCTGGGGGGCCCACCCCCCACCCCCACCCCCACCCCCAAACCCCACCCGCTCGGGCGCCAGTCTAAAATGGCCGAGGGTTCCATGCTGAAGTGAGTCGTCTCCACTTATCTGCGGTCTCAGGTTCCAGGGTGTCGGTTACCTGTGGTCAACCGCAGCCCAGAAACAGGTGAGTCCCATGGGACACCCTGAGAGGGGGCGCCTGCAGCACCTTCGTCCCAGCCCCAGGACTGCTCGTGTCCCGAGCTGCTGTCGGTCTCCCACGCCCACCCACGCTGACTCAGGCGTGAACGTGCAGGGCACATGTGCGTCGGGTACTCCAGGACACCAGGTCTGGCACCAGCTGTCCTTCAGGGACCCACGGGGATCTGGGGTGCAGCCCCCACACGTGAGGAGGCTACACAGAGACGTGTTTAGGAAAAGTTCTCAACTGCACTTCTAGAAGAAAAAATTAAGTGGTGCAAACACAGGAGGCCTCTCTGGGGCTAGGGGAGACACTCTGAGGGTGGATGAGGCACCCCAAGCACAGTGCGGCTCCACGGCCGGGCAGGCTTCCCACTCTCACAACCCGAACTGCTCTCAGCCCTCTTGGAGTGTCACCAGGAGGGGCCTGTACCCTGGTGAGCATGGGCCGGTGGGCCAGCACACTGCTGACCAGCAGAGCCCACCTGGAGCGGCCCCTCCTCCCTCGGGAGTGTCTGCAGGCCACACGGCACCTGCAGCAGGGCCGGGATGGCCACGCACCGGCTTGCCGCGGAAGTCAGTCTGGGGCTCAGTCTGGGCTTCCCTGACGCTCACATGGTGCGGGGCGGGTGCCTCCCAGCAGACTCGGTGGTTTCAGGCACGTCTGACCGCGCGGGTTTTGGAGACACGACTCCCAAGACCCCCAAGGCCTGTAACGTGCGCTTTGCTGCACGAGCGAGGTCAGGGCGTGGAGGTCTCTCTGCTTGACCCTAAGTTATTTGTACTTTCTAAAAAGAACAAAAATGGGAGACCAGCACAGTTACATCACTGGACGCCTACGTGGCCAGCCGAGATTCAAGGCCCAGACCCCGCGGCCTAAAACTCATGCCAGGCACGTGTGCACGCGTGCCCAAGAGGCCAAGAGGAGAATGGAGAGGGACTGCGGCATGGCCACCCCTCCTGAAGGTGATTTCTCGCTTCCTCTGTCTCTGTCTCTGTCTCTCCAGCAAGCCCTATAGCAAAAATCTCTTTAAAGACCACCAGAATGCAGTCTCGCTGTAATGTCACCTTCCTGATAGGACGGATGATGACACAGCTTCATCCGCACCTCGGGGGCAGTAACCGAGCCACGATATGACTGCGCCAGTACCCGGGGAGAAGCCCTTGCTGTGTTTCAGCCCAGCAGCCAGGCATCCGGGGAGCAGGGAATCCCTACGGCCATGGAGACAGGGTGGAGCCCCCAAGCACTCTGTGGAGGCACAGCGAGAGACAGTGGCAGGGATGCCGGTCTCCAAGCCTGGCAAGGCCTCTGTGGCACCCTACACCTGTCACTCTACTTACACGGAAGTTAAGGGATTATTTTTGTCCTTCTCATCATTATTACTGTTTAGTACCTGTATCTTTTAAGACCCAAAGAGTCTCATCACAGCCTCAGGAGGAGGTGGTCGGGCACAACCAGGGGAGAACGCGAGGGGACATCTGAGCGTCAGGCGGGCAGACACACCGTCGGCACCCGGCACACCGCCTCCTGCTGGCGCGGGGACAGTTACAGACCCCCGGGCCCCAAGGCGGCCTGGCCCCGCAGAGGCACACACAGCCTGCCAGGGCCCAGGGCCCAGGGCTCGCACACGAGCACGTGCTCATGCAGCCTGCTGGGCCTGGTACCCGGGGTCGGTGGGTCCTTCAGCCTCACGCTGCGTTCTTTCCTGGCTTCATTCTCACTTGTCCACGCAGAGGCGCACACAGCCTGCCAGGGCCCAGGGCTCGCACACGAGCACGTGCTCATGCAGCCTGCCGGGCCTGGTACCCGGGGTCGGTGTGTCCTTCAGCCTCACGCTGCGTTCTTTCCTGGCTTCATTCTCACTTGTCCACAGGCCAGGCTTGGGGCACACGGCTGCCCGGGCACAGGGCACAGCCCCGTGCACATCACTGCTCTTGTCACCTCGGGAAAGGCATGACAGGCCTGAGCCTCAGAACACAGTGGCCATCCACAGGTGGCCTCCCTCGGCAGCTCCTGCATTTGCAGACACGTGGAGGCCGTAAGCCCACCTTCCCCGAGTGTCTTCCGGGATAATCCCATCCCGGGTGAAATAATGGAGTGCTCCGCTCCCTCTCCGGGTGGCCACACACGACGGACAGAAACGAGCGTCCTGATCACCCGGCCACCTGGGGGACTGAGCAGGTGTGCCATCTGCCAGCCGGGCTTCCCCACCAGGCAGGCCCCCAGGTCGGGCGGGCCAGCCAGGGCGGGAGACAGGCACCGCCCGCCCTCTGTGCGCACAGACACGTCGGCTTCATTTCTCTGCAATTACAGGTACCGGGATCCAGGTCGCCAGCCTCCTCCCTCCTTGGACCTGGGAAGGCCACGTTCACTACCAAGAGGAGACCGCGTGTCCTCTGTGGACCAGCAGCTCCCACCTGAGTGGAACAGGCGCCACTGTGGGTCTACCTTCCTGCTGCTGACTCCATGGGGTAGTCCTCAAAGAAGAGCCTTGCATGGAGGGTTTGTATGCCCTGACAGAGCCCGCAGCCCTGGCCACGTGCGGCAGGGGTCCTGGGCTCCGACGCCCGCTCGCCCTACAGGTGCGTACGGCTGATTCCTGAAGAGCCGCGTGTCGTCCTGGCGGGGTCGCGGCCGTGTTTCCACTAGGCTCTGTCCTCCCGAGAGTAACTACAGGCGGCCACACAGACTGTGCAGAAGCGCCGGACTGGGACTGTGTTCTCGTCCAGAACACGCAGTTCGTGACCTGCGCACACGGTGAGGTCGCCCGCCCAGAATAACGCCCGCGTATCCTTACAGAGGACTTGCTATTTTTTATATTACTAAAAAAGCCACACTCATAGCTTTCTATTTAGGGAGCTTTTTAAAAATAAGTTTGAGTAAAGGTCTCTGAATGTAAGCACTGTATAAAGTAGAAAGTTAAAAGAAAGGACTCACGACTTTAGGCTACATATTTTTCCTTCTACATTGAAATCCCAGTAATAGTTTCCACTACTACACTCAGGATAAAAGTGCTCTCTTTCAAAGTACGAAAGAAATTAAAATTTCTGGGTTGAGGTAAGGAAGAAGACTCACTTTTTGGATAAACAGAAGTCTGGTAACTTCGGTCTTGTGAATAAAATGTTCGTTTTTTAAAAGATATAATTTAATGTTGAGATTAAACAGAAACTTGACATATTTCTACTTTCCTTCATTAGAAACCTCTGGAACCTGAAAGGCTAAAACCACTGTACTCAGAAAAACATGGCACAGCTGCCTTAAATTTTTTTCAACTAATACTCACTCAATACAAGCACTGAATTTAACTCTTAAAAATGGCTAAAATGAAGAGTTAATGTTACATGAATTTTATTTTAAAAATATATATAAAATTTAAAAAGTTGGTTTTTAGATGACTAAAATCAATTTATACATTTAAAATACAAGAACCTCGGGGCCGGCAGGTGGCATGGTGGTTAAGGGTGCTGGACTCCCACCTGGTTGACTGTGGTTTGAGACACAGACCTGGTGGCTTGCTTTCTCACTTTCCCTCTCTATATATCTCTCTTGCTCTGTCCCTTTCTGGTCAAATTAAAATAAGTAAAGTTAAGTAAGAATAATTATTTTAAAAAATACAAGAACCTCTTAAATTATAATATAAAATATAAATGCAATAACACTTATAAAGCATCATTAACAACTTCTCAAAATCTCATAAAAATACATTACTCCTGAAATGTATTATACCACAAATAAGGACGAGATCTACACACATCAGAGGTCCTCACCAGAGCCCATGAACTGTTTGAATAAACAAAACCGATTTTTCTAGACAAGAGAGCCAATTTTTCACGTTCCCAGATCTGGAACAGCCTGGGAGGCTTCGTGTTCGCCGCGATGAGTTTGCTGAGCTAGCAAACTTAAAGAAGTTTCCCATTGTTTTTGTTTTTTTTTTCTTTTGGTTTTTTTTTTCCCCCCCAAACTTTTAACTTAGTTCTGGAACAAATCAAAAGTTGCAAGCCTAAGCCTCTCATCTGGATACATACGGAGGGTCCCACAAGGGGCCTCCTCCAGCCCAAAATGATTCACTTAGCAAAGGGGCTCTCTCTGTACTAACTGTGTGAGAAATTCCACGTCGGCTATTTTAGACACAGCATTTAACTGACACTGCGGTGTCCGGGTTCGAGGAGCCTTGTATGAACCAGCTTGGAATGTTCCACTGCTTCCTGACCAGAAATTCCGTACGAACCCTATTCTGCACTCTGGTTTATTCTGAGAACTTTAATGTGTTTGATTTTATGCTACAAACATTTTACAACTACCCTCAGCCAAAAGCACTAAAGGTCTGACTTAATTCACATTAAAGACTTCTTATCTATGATTTTCTATAAATCCCGACAGACGGCAAGGATTACCCTGCACTTGAAAATGATTCCGTAAAGTTAAATAAACCTGCTTTTAAAAAGTCCTTGTATCTTTCTCTTTCCTAAGCAGTTTTCTTTTCTTTAAAGGTGTGTGGTGAGTTGATTAACCAAAACACACTTTTCAAATGCTTTGCTCCACCCATATCAAAGGTATGTCTGGGGCATTCTCCCATCTCCTGCAGAAGAAATAAAGACACATGCGCACACACACGCACACACACGCGCGCGCGCGCTACCGCCGTGACGACTGTACTCAGTGCCGCAGGGGGGCGTCCACCTAGCAGCAGGTGGGTGCCAGCTGTCCACACGGAAGCAGGGCCACGCCGCCGGGGCCCCGCCCTCACTCCTGCTAGAGAAGGGAGGCAGATGACCCCGGGGGCCCAGATGACCTGCAGACCCAGCAGGGAGGGGAGCGGCTGGAGGGAGGCCCGGGCCTGTCCATTTCTGTCCTAGACGGGTGGCCTTGGGTCCACCCTGACCACTACAAAGTGAGCAACATGTAACAGGAAGCTGGAGGAGTCTTTCCGACCCTTGGATGGTCATGCTGGGGTCCTAGAGGGGTCAGAGCACCCAACCACACTCCACTGTACCAGCCTGCGGCCACAATGGATCCTGTCACATGATGTGACAAGAGACCCTTCCCAGTCCCCCTGCAATCCTGGTCCACACCAGCAACTGAACGCCAAACCCTTCCTTAGGGCGGCACTACCTCCCCAACGCCAGTCCACTGCATGCCACCCTGGGGCTCTGGGCCCTGCGTGATGGCTCCCCCACACTCCCCCTCCAGTCTCATCTCCAGCCTGCGTGTTCTGGTAGCCAGCACCGTTCTCCTCTCCGCCACTGCCCCCCTTTTCCCATCTCCCTGGACCACCTTCCCTCCAGGCCCCCGCAGACGGTCACCTCCTGAGGGTGCCCATGGCTTCCCACTGCCTTCCATGCCGAGTCCATACCTAGGACTACTGGGAGCCTTGTCCTGATGACCTCGCAGACGCCAGCCCTTGGCCACCAGCGCTGGTACTCCGCCAGCTGCCACATGTATGTGCACACATGTGTATATATGCGCTTATGCATGTATGCCTATGCATGTGCCCATGGGCATGCACTTGCACACTCGCCGCACAGACACCCAGGCGCACACACACCCCCAGTGTCGACACCACATTTCTTCTGCCCTCTTGGGCTCGGACCCATTTTTCTGCAACTCAGATCTGTGCCCACCACCCTCTCCTGCTCAGGCCAACTTCTCCACAGGACAAGAGTCCTCACCTCTGAGCTCTGCAAAAGTCTAACTGGAAAGGCATCCCGTCAAACTGGTGCATCCCAGGAAAGAACTTCAAAGTAGAAAAAAAAAAATTAAAGCAAAATTCTAGCAATGATCACTAAATCCAATAAGCAAGGCAAGAAGGTCCACACAGACTTGAGTCTGAGTAACTGTAACTACACCTATGCATATACTATCACAGGTTTAAATAAAACCTACATAATATAAAA
The DNA here is from genome assembly GCF_000334495.1 of Tupaia belangeri chinensis. NCBI lineage: Eukaryota > Metazoa > Chordata > Mammalia > Scandentia > Tupaiidae > Tupaia > Tupaia belangeri. The sequence continues at coordinate 190,196 of NW_006203974.1, forward strand.
ATAATAAACAAAGAACAGTAGGCTAAAACCAGAGCTGAAAAAGGAATTAAAATAGCAATGTGGGGAGAGGGGAAGGAGATGAAGAAAGACCAGGAAGATGATAGAAGTTTCTAGTTACTTCATCTTTCCCAAAGAGGAAGTAAAATTATATTGTTACTGAAGTTGATACATAGAGAAACACAGGTTTAAGAAGAAGTTATTAATATGACAGTTGATGGAACGAAAACATGCTTTCTATATGCCTTTTGATTTTAAGAATCAGAAAAGAAAATGGTTCATATGCCACTAGGTAGAAAACATGCAAGACCAAGTAAGTCTGTTTATATAAATATAAATGGAATAAGCTTGCTTATAAAAAAAGGCTGAAATCTAAAAATTCTGTTTTTAGGGCTAAAAACTAAATCCAACTATTTACTCTCTACAAAAGATACACTACACTTAAAACTAAGGAACTCAGAAAAGTAAGACATACAGACATTTAAAAAATGCAAATAAGAACAATGAAAATTAAAATCCCACTTAAAATTCAATTCATGGTTTAAAAGAAAGCATTTACTTACACAAAAGTCAACCTTAAAAGGCTAAAAAGAGAAATCGCAAAGGCGTTAAGTACCCTACACTTTACACCCAACACAAACACAGAGTAACACAAAATAAAATGCACAAAGCAAAATGCATGGAGACCCGGAAAGACCAACAGAGAGGAAATATACCTGAGCAAACTGATGAATTCTCTCAAGCCTGGCAGATAAGAAAAACAACAAGAAACTGAAGACTTGAAAAATAAAGGAGGTTTATCAAGTACGGAAGGATCAAATGCCACCCTCTGCCGCGCTGGTGAACGACCGCGTGCAGGCTCCGCTGCCCAGGCCCTGCAGTCCCCCACGCTGGAAGCTGCCTCCGCAGCTCAGCACTAGGACACTAAGCATCCACAGCAAGTGAAAACAAAAGCAACATTAACTCGAGTCCAGCCATTTGGAAAATCCTCAGCTCTCCGTAACAACTCGTATCACAGAGGAAGGCAAAGTGAAACTAGAGTTCCCTGGAGTGCTGTGTCCACACTGACCGAGGCGAGCTAACTGCACAGCTAGCGCCAGTCGTTAGAGACACACGAGTAAACAAGCTATTCGATTCAAAACTGAAAACCTTAAACTTGAACGGTAAACAGTAACAAAAAATCACAAGGAAAGAAAAACCAGTAACGCTGATGTAGAAACCAGGGGCCGCTTTTCACGAACGTGAAGAACAGATAAGGACCAGTTGGCCTGGTCGAGTTTCCAAAGGCAGAGGCTGGGGACTGACAGCCACCGATCAGCGCGAGGAAAACAAAAACTCTAGGTTAATATACCTGGTGATATCTATCAAACTGTTCATTTTCTAATAAGGCATCAGTGTGCAAAATTAACTCAGAATAAAGTAACCAGATTCAAGAGTTCTCTCCCCACCCAACTGTGACAAGATCCATCACAGCCACCCGAAAATGGCTTGAATTTTTAAGAAATAAAGCTTATTTAGGCTAGCTGTATGTTTCTGGAGATAGAAAAATTAGGTATAGTAAAAGATACGGAACAGAAAAACCAAGAGACATTTACATGAGCAAAAGCCTATAACCCCCCATAAGCAAAATGTTCTTAAAAATCGCCAATACCTCAAGTAGGAAACTGAGAAAGTAAACAAATCAATGATTGGTAGAAGAAATAGCTCATTAAGAAATATTTATCAGCACTTACAATTTTTGAAATTTGTCCCATAAAGTTAGCCAACACTTAAAAGACTGATCACTTCAACATTTTTTGGGGGGTGAGGGGAGATTTTTGCCACAGGGCACGTGTGCTTGCCAGAGAGACAAAGAGACAGGAAGTGAGAAATCACGCCCCAGGGAGGATGCCATGCTGCACTCCATCCTCCTCCATTCTCTTCCCAGAACCTTAGACATGAATGCACAGGCCCCAGCATGGGTTTTAAGCCACCAGGACTTGAACCAGTCGGCCACGTGGGAGTCCAGCAACAGAACCACTACACCATCTCCTGGCCCCACCTCAGGTTCTGACAGAGAAGCTACCCGCTCACACACTCCTGCAGGAAGCGCGAGCTGTACTTTGACACCTTCGCTGGAAATGTGGCAATATCTATCAATCAAAATGCCCCTTCATTCTATAACTTCCACCATGGGGAGCTGGGCGGTGGCACCGCAGAAACGACCCGAGTCACGTGGGGAGGGTCGGGCTTGCATCCCTGGCCCTTCTGAGCACACTGGGCATGTGCGTGCACCCCACGATGCTGGCCTGCTGAGACGGGGGTGCATCGTGGTGTGAAGGCTACTGGGTATGCCAGTCCAACAGGAGGCAAGCTCAGGAGTATAGGTCAACAAGGAAAAGCCTGGTGGCAGCCCACATGTACACACAGCAGACAGGGCATGGGGCAGGTCCTCAGGGGGACATCTGGCAGGTGGGCACTGGTGCCCTGCGCTGGCTGCTCACAGCCAACACCTGTCTGACGGGTCCCTACTCTGGTCACGCTGGTCTGGAAACCCCTGGGGAGCACAACTGCACACTCGTGCCTTACAAAGAAAGGGCTGGCATGTGTGTAAGAAGAAATTACGCAGTTGGCAGAAAACCCGGAACCTGGCCCCATGCTGGGCTTTTAATTAGTGTGTACGTGGCGAATGCAGACCCACTCACTAGCTGGCGCACTTGCACGCCCAGGACAGCGGCCGGGCGTCGGGTACCCACGAGACGACAGTTCTAAATACGATGGCATCATGTCACGCAATGTCCAGGGTGTTCTCTTGCCTCAAACGCAATTCCTCACTGAACTGTAAATATCCCGACGGCAAAGGCAGGACGTCTCAGCAATCCACAAACTGGACATTTCTTACATTTGAGATGCAACTGATTTGGACGAGGAGAGCACTACACCAGGCATCTGGCTGTAAGCTGATGACCCACCCAACGCCTGGTCCTCCGCGGTGCTCTCCACACCACCCGCCCCGCCGTCCCAACACCTGGTCCTCCGAAGTGCGTTCCACGCCACCCGCCCTGCCGACGACCCGCCCAACGCCTGGTCCTCTGCGGTGCGCTCCACACCACCTGCCCTGCCGGAGAGTGTGAAAGGGAACTGCCGCGACCTCACATTCTGTGACCTCCCATGCGCCTTCTTTTTACCGCCTCTGTGCAAGTCTTAAAAGCGAGGTCTTTCTATGTGCCATTATTGCCCCCATGCGAGAGAAAGAAGACAGGAAGGACCCAGGTACCGGCGTGACATCAGCGTGGTACAGTAAGATGTGGAGCATCGTGTCACTTCCCCGCAACGACCTCCGATCAACTCCCTGCCAGCCAAGGGGACTCTCAGAATGAAATCCAGACCAGGGTGTAGGGACATGGAGTGCGGGGGGCCTCCAGCCCCTCGATCCCTCTCATTTGCAAGGAGGACACAGTCCAGGTTCTAAGCCCCAACCTCCGTACATCTCAAAGTCGATGAAACAAAGTGACTATCAAATGAATCTGAAAGAAATTCTGCCCCAAGAGATTCAACAGAAGCCTCTAGTTCTGAGTCTGTTTTCCACTAACCTCCAAAAGCAGTCATGGTTTGTCTAAGAAAGGGACGTTTTAATCAGGACACTTTAATTTACTGTGATACTCAGGTCCCATCTGACTCGCAGATCCAAAGGCAACTGAGTAACTATAAATTCCACATGACTGAGTAGAAACCGCCTCGGCTCTCAGCCCCCCAGATGTAGGGGAGGGTGGCTGGCTATCGGGGCTTAAATCATTTCCAAGATTAAGGACTCACTGATAAAACCTGACCCGCTGAGACTCACATGGATTCACAGAACTCGCGGATTTCAGGCCCATCCACTAATAAATGGTGACCTAACAGCAAAGGCCCACCTTTTCTTTAAGCAGAAGCAGCCCTCGGCCTAAGCGTGCACACGTCGGAGGCGCTGTTCTGCTGGGCCACTGACACAGAAAAGGTAAAGCTGCACTTTTTACCCTAGCTGAGAATGGGGGTGTGGGCTCTGCCGTTCCTCCTGCGTGCATGTCAACCTTACTTTAAAATCGGGTAAGCTCTGAGCACTGCTGGCCCTGCAGTTCCGCAGGACGGCAGCGAACGGACCTCAACTCTAACACCATCCGACCTGGCGAAGCGCCTGGCGATTCACATACCAAGACATGGAACTTGACCCTCATGGCAAACAACAAACTGGCTGATCTGATCGTCCGCATTTACACCAGGAGTCAAAGCTAACCCAAAGGGACATCTCCAGGAAGACCCGGCCCACACTGCTGCTCGTCTGGAAGGTGCAACGAAACCGAAGCGCCAATGGGGGCTCCTGGCAATGGCGGCCAGGCAAGGTCCACCGTAGAACAATGGCAGGTCGTCGGTCTTCGGACTGCACACAGCATTGAAGGAACGGCCAACACGTGGGTCTCGGCCAGGTCCACTGTGACCCTCCCACTCTCTGCCCACAGCTGGCCTCCTGGCCACCCCCACACCCTCCCCTTGCACATCTCGCTTTCACCCCCGGACGTATAGGACCTGCACATTTCAACAGCCTTCAAAAACGCCGGCCGACGAAGAAAGCGCAGACACTGCATTTAACCCTCCTGGCCTTAAAAGCAGCATTCTCGGGGCCAGTAGGTCATGTGGTGGTAAAGGCACTAGATTCTCTTATGGTCAATGGGGTTCGAGTCCTAGACCCGGCGACTTGAGAATTACACCGGGTGCGTTGAGTGTCCAAAACCCCGAGGAGAATGGAGAAGGAAGGGACTGTGGCATGGCCACCCCCCCACCCCCGGGGGTGATTTCTCACTTTCCCTCTCAACTTCATCCCATGATAATGTTACTTCCAGCATGCAAACTGTTAAAGGGATTTGGTTATTCCTGATTTTTGTAGACGAAGATCATCTGATTATTTTAGAAAAGAGGTGAAAATTGTGGCCTTTTTCTCTATTCTGTTGTTACGATTTCTGGTTCACATATAGCTGTGTATGTGTAGGACACAGATATTTCTCTCTCTCTCCAGCAAGGGAACATACCCTATGGCAAAAAACGAAAAAAGCAGTAATAATAAAGCATGCCCTTAACGGAGTTTCCTTCGCTCTGCGTCACTCTGCTGTTCCTTCTGAGAAAGAGCTTCTCTGAACCAGTACTGTTACCTACTTTTTATCATTTCTTGTATTTCAGTGACCTATTTTAAAAGGACTGAGGAAATACTGTGCTCCGAATCTGTTCTGAAGACAAGGAAAAGAAAAAGGTCTGCTTTCTTCACAATAGATCTCCTAAGCGGCGATCCCCAAAACTAAAGCGTTTTCATAAACTCTGAGACAGAGCTAATCCGAAGGCTGCACTTCCAATCCCAGGGCCTGGGAGGACAGGCGAGCGGGGGCAGGAGGGGCACTGGTCCTGGTTCCAGCGGGGCTAGGCAGGGCGGCTTACAGCCGTCGGCCAGCCAGCTAGCTCTCCCCGGGTCTCGCTCCACGTTCCCGCAGCCAACCCAAGTTCACAGTTTCTGTGTTTTGTAAAACTGCTTTTTAAAGCATGAGGTTCACTGAACTAAAGTTTTGCAAATTATAAGAAAGCAAGTTTGAGACTTCAGATCCTATGTAAATAACACCTACCTAAACGAATGAGACCACAGACACAAGGATGCCAGGACACGGACGGGCTAAGGAATGGTGTGTCTGCAGAGGAAAAGGCGGCGGAGTCCCCTCCACAGGCTTCCCGAAGAACTGGGAGGACTGTTGACAAATGTGCGCGATACACAGTTCCACGCGGAGGACAAGGAGTTCGTCTCGACCCTTTCGGACTGTCGCACACCCAACACAAGAGTGGAAAACCATGCTGTGTCCCACAGATCTAGTTATAGGTAAACCAGAATCGTAATTAAAAAAAAACAAGAGAGAGAGAGGAGACAATTCTCACCTCTCTCTAAAATAAACAGATCACCTCTGTCTACAAGAATCAGGAGTAACCAAACCCGTACCAGGTCGCATGCTGGATGAATATCATCATCAGATGAGGTGAAGATATGAACGGATGTGACATCCCCAACTTTCTCAAAAGCAGAAAAACGCTTTCTAGCAAAGAAGCAGAGAAATGAACGCCTCCTTTCCAACTGCAAAACCATCACCACTGGACACCCAGCCTGTGAACCAGGTCCCTGGGGATGACTATAAGAGGCCTGAGATTCCGGGCGTTTGAATAAAGGGGGTCCGGATGGGTCTTGGCTCAGGTGGCGCTCGTGGCCTGTGGCTGTTCCCACCCAGAGCGGGCACCATGGACACGTACCACGTTCTCTCACCCCACCACGCCGAAAAGCCGTACTCAGGAAGAGAATCAACTCACACCATCACAACGGTCTTTGTATTCTAAGATCCCCGGGCACTTGCAACCCGCTGCTCTGTAACCAGTCACTCGGAGGGTGTGGCACCACGTCATCCAAGCTGCTGGCTACACCTGGGATGGGATCACGGGCGGACAGGCACACCGCGGGCAGAAGCCAAGGCTGTACTCACTGGCTCAGACACCTGCGGGCTACAATTTAGGACTCGGGGGCCCTGACACTGCACCAGCGGTGGGGTCTGGGTGCAGAGACACGAGAAATATCTTGATGATCACATCCCGCTGTCCCCAGAGGGACACACAGGATCACACCCCTCACAGCACAGGGTCCCGGCTCTGTACCTCTTCTAGTTCCTGGGACAGCTCTCTAGGTTATAAAGAAGAACCCCTCCCCTCCTCGTGTTGCCAGGACTGGTCCGAGACATTTCAAAAGCAGTGTCTTCTCCAGTGTCCCGGTTTGCAAACAAGTGACAGAAACAGGGAGCAGCACCTGCCCTGGTTCTCACGGGGGTCTCCCACACAGGGGCCCACCTGCACCTGCGAGTCAGCGCGGCAGTGGTCATCCACAGAGTGATCCCTGAAGCCCTGCTACTTCAAATGGCTCAAACCAAGGTCACAGTCATCGCTACGTCGGTTTCCACAAGCTTGAGGAGGGCCATAAACTCAGGGTGACTGCCCCCTACGCACACGACATGGCTCCAGGGCTCTGATCACGTCACTGAACAGCGTGGGCCTCAACACTCACGTGGTCAAGGGGGCAAACATTACTACCTCCTCCTAAGGCTGCTATGAATATCAAATAATAGACACAAAGAACTTAGAACGATGCCTTGATCACAGTAGGCACTGGATAAATGTTTGCTGAAAGGAAATGAGCGTTTATCGGGCTGTATAGTATTTAGGGAAATGGTATTCAGGCATTTATCCAATTTGATTGAAGTCTTTAAGGAGTCATCAATAATAACAATTAAGCTTACACTACTATAATGGGAAACAGTAGTATCCAATGATTTGATTCATATTATCATGATTCAAAATAGCTCTGAATGTATGTACTGTTTCTCTTTTTAGTCTGTGCTATAGAGTATGTGTGTTCTCCAGAGATGGGGGGGTACGAAATCACCCACCACGGGATGACCTCGCCACTGTCCCTTCTCTTCCATCCTCATCCCAAATTTTGGGAGGGCATACACGCTCAGGCTCAGGTGTTTTCCAAACTGCTGGATCCAGGACTCGAACCATGCAGTTGCCCAAGTGGGATCCAGCCACCTCTACCACCACACCACCGGCTGGCTCACAATGCATGCATTTTGTCCCTGTGCCCTTGGCTTTTGGTGTCAAAGCAGCTATAAGGAACTTCCTTCTGAGAGCCACTAAGCATCACCTGAAGAACGCTGCGAAGGCACTTGCTATGTAAAACTATACAGTCCATATAAGGCGGTCACCACGCCCATGGACGTAGAAAGCTTTTCTCAGTGCTCTGTGCTAAAGCACTTCCCACGGAAGCAGCGGTGTGCTTCTCCCTGATCGCCGAGGCAGCACGATCGCCAGGGTTCACTTTTTGTTTCAACTGCCAGAAAGCTGAGATTCTAAATGTGGCTCGCTCACATCCACTGGGGGGAATCCTAAGGTCTGCCCATGTCATCCATTTCCCCTCATCATGGCCTTGCTTACGTTTTCTATTCTTTATGTTTATCTGCATTTTGCTGTATCTGGACCATGACCGTAAACGAATCGACATGGGCGTAGACAAGCTCACTATCACTACCAACATGCAGATAACGAGATTCCACTCACCGGACCCCAAGCCTGCAAGAACTCTCACACGGGACACGGGATGAAGCCACAGATGCTAGTGATCAGGTAAGTCTCTGCAACGCTCAGCCACACAGGTTCCACTCATTTCCAGAAATGCACAGAAAGGCAGCAAAGTCACCCAGCACAGACGCTCGGGCAGTAAAGAAAGAGTCCTCAGCACTATACTCTCCAGAAGGAAGAAAACAGATTCCAAATTTGGGTCTCAACTTACTGAACTTCCTCCTCTTGGAGAAACCCCAGAGTGTGGGTTTTGTCTGCTCACGCTGGGAATGCAAAGGAGGACCCTGCAGAAGCCTGGAACACACTGGCCCGGGCCCAGCTCCAACTTCACTAGAGGCAGCTGAGTGGGTGTGGACCCTTCACTGTGCTCGTTAATAATCTGCGAGGGTCCCAGGAAGAGACCAGACTCCAACCGGCCAGCACCGGGGTCACCGTTGCCTAGCCACGCAGTGGAACTGCCACGGGAGACAGAAGGGAAGGTGGCGCCTCCTGCATCCTGCTCACTGGGTCCCCAGCCTCCCCTCTCCACTGTCACCCCGTCCACTTGCACTGAACATGAGCTCAGAGGAAAGTGCCCTGACCCAGCAGCTGCTCCCTCATGGAGCACCTATTAGTCACCTGGTCACCTGCTCCACCGAGCCGGGAAGCACCCTCCACCAAGGCTCCTGCACTTCATCCTCATGGCTTCAGGAAAGATGAGCACAGTCACTGTCACCTCCACCCCTGCTCCGACGCGTTTAGGGTGACTTTTGTCTTTTAGGACTTTCTCCATCCCACCAAGCATTTATTGCCTGTATTTTGTGTCTTAGAAAAAGCACTGTTAGTACTGGTGGTTACCACAGGGTTTCCCAAAAAAGCCTGTGATCTGGCACGCAGTGCAGGGCTGCAGAGCCGTGCAAACCGCTGCCTGGGCCTCAGTGCCTGGACTCTGCTCCCCTGCTCGTCCGAGCTCTGCAAAGCTGCAGTAGCCTCTCCCTGTTCTCACACGAACACGATATCCCCACGGAGAGATGCAGAAATCTAGCCCGCATTTTTGCTTCTCTCTGGAGCTGGGTCTATGCATCACAGAGAAATCAAGGTGGGGCTCTCTCTCCTATTCTAAATAACGGACCAGCCGCCAGGCCTCCACTCTGCAGTGCTCAGACACCTCACACACGCTCAACAAGCTCCTTTTCAAGGCGCCCTACACCCAACCCTGTTGTAGGCAGGCAGCTCGGCATACCCTGAAGAGACAGAGCCGGAACGGACACCCTGAACTGAAGCCCCCAGCCACTGACTCACCAGGCCTTCCTACAGGTCAGTACTTACAAAAGGTAGGGTTCACCCAAGAACCAGCTCAGAGTGTCCTGAGCCTATGAGCAACGATTCTCAGTTTAAACAAGCCCAAACAGAAGTAACGCGGATTTACAGAGAAACCTAAGTAATCGTGGAAGTGTTTTCGGTCACAGTCTATACCCAACCACTATTTTACTCCTAACTGATAAAAAACCTCCTCTGGAGTGACAAGTCATATGAACTCGACCCAGTTCGAGAACCTAGCACCTTCTCAGCACCCAAGTGGAGCCTGCATGGCCCAAAGGGTCCCACATACTTTCCCAAATGGCATCCCCACGGAAGTTCCAGGTAAGGACCATCCGAAACACCCGCTCTCCACTGCCCCCAGATGGCTGCAGTTAACTCAGAAACACGGGGGGCAGGGCGTCTCCCACACGAACAAAATCCAAATGCAACTGCGGTAACGTCCTTTTGAACAAATTCCTTCAGACAATTAAAACTGTGTAGATATTAAGAAAATCATCCTTCCTTTCTAAAGTTCAGATTCCAAGCGGCTCCTAATCTTTCATCAACCTAGAAAAGAACTGATAAGCCAACCTTCCTCTAAAGCCATTAACAGACTCTGCTTTTCTGGCACCAGGGTAATTTACTGAGGCTAATTTTAATCCTGCCACTAAACCACTAATCCTGTGACGCGGCAGAACCGTCCCCAGTTCACGTTGCTATGGCGAGTACTTTTACATCAGGGATCTGCTTATTTACCAACAGGTTTTTAAGCTCGTTTCAGGGATGAGCTCGTCTTCCTTGCCTCTTACTTTAAAAAGTAAAAAGCCAGTTTTTAAGAAAGCAAGCCACTGGGCACCTGGGGTTGTACTGTAGCCATCAAAATGACATTAATTAGAATTATGCTTGGTGTTACTGGAAGGGACAAATTACCGTCATTATGCTAATGGTCATGCTGAAGACCCAAAAGCTTTGCAAGGACTCATCTAAATCTGGCGGGACTGAAGACATTTTCTCAAACTAGCACAGAAATACTCTCCCGGGTCGCCGACCACATCAGTGCGGGCGGCACACAGACGACAGCGTGCACACACACTGCCCAAATCCAGGCCCGCTCTGCCGGCACAGGCCTTGTTCGGGGCCACATGCGAGCACGTAAAATGCGTTTACTTCTCTCCTTGAAACACTAAGACATACGACGGGGCTAAGGACCGAGCCCACGGAGAGCAGTCGCTGGAGACACGGGCTCTGCCAGGACGTCCACAGCGCACGGGTGTGAGGATGGAGGCAGCCCGCGACGGGCAGTGATCGGTCCCTGAGGCAGGCAGAGGCGACCAGCTCTGCATAGGGGCATGGGTCTACCCAAGGAGCCCAGGCCAGCGTGAGCAAGAAACACATCCATGCGTGACGCCGTCACGGCCTGCCTGCGGGTAATTCCAGAATGGCGTCACCAAAGTTCGGTAAAATGTGAAACAGAATCGCCCACCTGTTCATTGGTTCATCCATTAGAAGAAAATAGTTAAGTCTTTAAGAACACAGGTTTTTCTCAGCTCTGGGTTAAAATCACCAGAATAATCAGGAACTAAACAGTGAATGCTTTCTTTCCGACCAAGCCAACTGTTGGCCTTATCTGAACCAGAAGCCTAAGCCGCTCACATGTGGGCCTTGTGCTTTCTGAGTCTATGGCAAACTATTCCCCCCAAAATGTTTTTCAGGTTGAAACAAAAAGTGACACTTGCTCACAGCTGGTAAGCATCCCCTGCCAAAGCCACCACACGCCTGGACAGCCCTCAGCACCTCACCCCTACACTCCTGTGGAAGGACACTGTGGAAGGCGACTCCACCTGCACTCAGCACAGCGCCCAGCCAGCTCACGCCACAGTCACGGAGCACCGCGCGGAGTCGAGGGCTGCCCTTCTCTGAGACGAAGGGCGCGAACTCCCAAACCGCGGCCTCCACTCTGCAGGGCAAGAGCCGGAGTTCAGAGGACACTTCGTATGCAGAAAACACGGGGGTGGGAGGGGGGGTTTCGTTCTTAGCCATGAACAAAAACATCAAGTTTCTACAAAGAACCGCAATCATGAAGAGTCTGCTTTCCAGGGACTAGGAGTTGGCATAATGGCTACATCGCTGGACTCCCATGTAGTCTACTGCGGTTTTAGTCCTGGACCCGGTGGCTTAAATTCATGCCGGGCGCCTGTGTGTGTGTGCCCAAGATCCCAAGAGGAGAATAGAGAATAGAGGAGAAGGGATTGCGGTGTGGCCATCCCCCCTGGGTGATGATTTCTCGCTTTCTGTCTCTCTGTCTCTCTCTGTCTTCCTGGTGAGCACACGTACCCTATGGCAAAAACCTCTCAAAAAAAAAAAAAAAAAAAAAAGAGTCTGCTTTGCTTCCCACCCTGAAAGCTCGCAGCAGTCTCGGCCCACGAACGCCTCTCCTGAGAGCAGGATGGACACGGCGGCCACCCCCAGAGGGCCGGGCCCAGGAGCAGCAGGCCGGCCAGGGTGCGGGTGGCCTACCTGTTTCTGGAGGAACGAAACCGATGAGCTCTGCCTCGCTCACGGCAGAAGCCGTCAGTACCCCACACTGTTCTCAGCACTCTGAGGAGCTGCCTGGACTTCACACCACCACTCACACTCAAGTGTGTGTGTGTGTGTGTCATGTGCACATATTTTAGGTTGTTGGGAAGGCATGACATATTTTTTTGTGTTTTCCTATGCAAAAATACATCATGACTTTCCAGACAACCCAGTATATGTGTATCTCGAAAAAAATTCTGAGGGCACCTTGACTAATTTCTGAGCTGAATAAAAAGAGAAGGGGGAGGGGGGACCTTCCAGAGCAAGCACATACCTGACCTACACGGTAAAAAGTACCTCGCCTCGACATCGCTGCCTGGAAACGGCTTTCTACTCTGCAGTGCTGCGTTCTCTCACGACCCAACACACATGTACATGTTTGCTTTCTAAAGAGTCATGCTGCTACTTACTCCTGCTTTGCCATTTTCAGGGCCGGCTGAGTTCAACAATAAACACCAAGTCTTTTTCAGAAAGCCACTTTTAAGGCAAGCTGAGTGCCACAAAATCCCACTTCCCTACAATCCAAATGTGCACCCCTGGCAAGCATTTCATCCTGGACACAAACTTGACACTGCTGGCTTTAGCGAGCAAAGCTTCAGCTGCTGGAGTCACGTGTGGCCAGATGCGGAGGACGAGGAATATACAAAGGGACAGTTGCGACTGCTGCTTTCTACCAGTCCTTCTAGAACCTATTGCGCATTATCTCAGCGACAGACAGCAGAAATCTGTTATAAGCGAGGCACTGACAGCCCCTGTAAATGCATCCCCCGTAGCTATTTAAGTCACACCCCTGAAACCTTCTATTCCTCTGTGGAAGAAAATTTTTTAAATTTTCAAATAAAGGTGTTTTTTTTGTTTGTTTGTTTGTTTTTGGAGAGGTTTTTGCTATAGGGCGTGTGCACTTGCCAGAAAAACAGAAACAAACAAAAAGCAAGAAATACCCCCTCCATGGAATGGCCACACCACAATCCCTTCTCCTCCATTCTCTTAGGATCTTGGGCACGCACGCACATGTGCCCAGCGTGAGTTTAAGCCATCGGGTCCAGGACTCGAACCACAGTTGACTACATGGGAGTCCAATGACATAGCCATTACACCAACTGCTGGTCCCAGTGAAGGTGCTTCTTAATGAACTGGATGAGACATTCTAACTTCACAGCACAATCTTTTCTTTACTCTTCCTCCTCCCAGAAGGTTCATTTTTTTTAAATAAATTCTTCGTAAATGCGAACATTCAATAAGATTCCTTTCTTAAAATGGGTTTGTGACAATCTTCCCAAATTCCTAAAAATTTTAAGTCATAGCACCAGCCCAGTGATAAGAGGACTCCCTGTTCCCCTGTCTGGTGGGAGGATCACAATTCTAAGCAGAGGTCACACCCCAGCACAGAGGAACGCCCCACCTCGGCCAGCCCCAAACTCGCCCTGAGACCAGAGAGAGCTGGGCCAGGGCTTGAGTTTGAAAAGTGCTGACTCCTGGTGGCCCCTCAGACACTCAAACCCTCCACAGGCTGCTGCCCCTGTATTCTGGCCAGTCAGGTGGAGAGATCAGGGCCCCAGGGGAGCAGGGGAGCGAAGACGCCACACTGAGGCCGTCAGCCATGCCTCCCGTTAGTACCCAGGGCAGAGGGGACCCAAAACATCAAGGAGGGGACACTGAGGCCATCAGCCATGCCTCCAGTTAGTACCCAGGGCAGAGGGGACCCAAAACAAATGGCGGACCTAGTGGCAGACCACAGACGCCTGTCTGCGGCCCCACGCATCTGCCTCCAGCAATCTCGTAGGACACTGAGGCCATCAGCCATGCCTCCAGTTAGTACCCAGGGCAGAGGGGACCCAAAACAAATGGCGGACCTAGCGACAGACCACAGACCCCTGTCTGCAGCCCCACGCATCTGCCTCCAGCAATCTCGTATTCCTCTCGGCCTCCAGCACACAGGGTACATCCCAGCCCTGCCTCAGCAGACGGCAAACAAATCCGCATCCCGGCCTGGTTCCCCAGAGAAATGCACAGGCACGGCGGCCCCAAGGCCCTGGGTACCCCACACAGCCCCAGCCTTCCTGTCCAGACCTTCATGGTTGTGGGAGCGAGGTGGCGAATTTCAGCAGACCTGGGAAGGTCTTTCTGAGACGCTACCTGCGCCATCAGGGCAAACACAGAGGCAAGGATGTACCAGGGAACTCGAGCTCTGCGAGGGGAACATGGACCTGCAGGAATCGCAGGACTAGCTCAGCAAGAAGAGAGTTCATGCGATTTTTCCTCATCTTCTGGAACTGTGGGGGCCCCGGGGGCCGCAAAGGCATGCCCTTGTGAAAGAACTGGCTGATGGGGTCCTGACAAGTAGTAAAACGCACGCGCGCACGGCGTGGGGACGTCTGCTTCTGGAGGAATGTTGCTTCTCAGCGTGGATATTTCTACCGCGGAGATCTGGCCACGGCGCCTCAGTTTCTGCTGTTTCCTCGCACTCGTTCCGTTCCTCAGGATTCGATCCGGGGCTGCACCGAGGGGGCCCCCCAGACGGCGAGCACAGCCTTGTTCGCGAGAAGCCTGGCCACCGCACCCGCAAACACCGCTCTCCGTGAGGTCGCTAACACGCGGTCTCCTCGCACAGGCACTTCACGAGAGGAGAGTCCCACGTCCAGGCAAGCTCCCTCCTGCCGAAGGTGAGCAGCTTCGATTTCAGCTTCCTGTCCTCGGGCTGTAAGGTAGAATGCGGCTGGAACCCCACACAGTCCCAGTCAGCCCTGGGCCACTTGCGAGGACTCCTTCCCGTACACCACGAGGGAGACCAACACTGGATCCCGGAAAATGAATAAATAAAGGCCCGCAACAGCCCAAAACCCAGTACTGGTTTTTCAAGAACAACCCCTGTCTAAAGTCTGCTTCCATGGCCAGGTCACATTACCCTGCTTCTCCACTCGGTAACCGAAAACCATCTGTTGGAGTATACTTCATTTCAAACTCGCCCTTAAAGAAGTCTTCTTTTTCCCGTAATTGTTGCTGAACTTAATCACATCAAGTGCTTCGTTTATAGAACTCAAACAGCTCCTTGCAGGGGCAAGGAAGGTAAACAGTTAAAGTCTCATCTGTGGAAGTGGAGACAAAGCGCTTTTAACATTGTGACCTGTTTTCCCAGACCTCGCTCCATCTACTCACTGCACCCTGCTCTCTGGGACAACTTACAGTTACAGGCGTAGGACTTGAGCTCCCAGGAAAATCGCACTCTCGCCATTAGTCAGCTCCTAAGGTTGTTTCCACGGAACAGTGAAAACACGGTGATGCGAACTATCCCAGGACATCCACAGTTAGTATCAGGCATCCGTGACAAGGTTCAAGTTGTCTGTCTAGTACGTTTCGATACAGGAGGCCATTGGGAAAGATTATTCTGATAAACCTTTTAGGAATAAAAAATAAAACTACTCTCTCTCCACGGTTGAAATCGGTACAAGCCACACACACAGTGTTTTGTTTCATTTCAGAAAGACATTCCCACCCCTCTTGGTTAGCTTCATCATAGATCCACTGGGATCACTCTTTTTCAGAATGGTAATTGCTCTGAAAGTTTCAGGGTACTCAGCCGCAAGTGTAGAAAACAAGCCCTAGTAATGAACTAAGAAATGTCTGCCTCCCAGCATGTGAGGATTCCAACTCAATCACCGAAATACGTGGGCGGCCCGGACACAGCTCCATTTACCCCGAGCCCATGCAAGATGGGCTCACTCTTGAGAAACTAAAGATGTCCTCCTCAGGAACCCAACTCCCAACCCCGACGCCAGGGCCAACTTCTCTCTCCAACTCTACGGGGGAGGGGACTGCCAAGACGGCGCAGGGGCGGTACGCGGTGTATTTCACTCCGGCCAGTCTGTAAACATAAATAACACGGCTATTTTGACGCCACAATCAAGGAATGCAGGAGAAAATGAAGAGGAACAAACAAATGATAAGCCGAGCTGTTTCTTCCATGGCAGCAGCAAGAATCCTACCAAACAGCATGCACGCCTAGTTCCTTAAAGTAACACATCCCCAGCCGAAACGCTCCGGAGGAATGAACACCAACAGGAAAAGATCGCCCAGCCTCGGCGAGCTCCGGCAGTGTTTTAGCAGTGTTTGCCCGGTGCTGGGTAAACACGCATCACCCAATTTCTAAATCATCTTCAATCAAGACTCGCGAGCCCAGGCAGGGCGGTGGGGGCGGCCTTCCTGCCGCACGTTTAATTAAGATCACCGTCCCAAGTTCCTTTTGTGACTTGCTGAGTCCGCACAGCAGTGGACAAGCGGGCCCAAGTGCCCGTCCTTTGTTACGCGGGGACACCCCTGGCAGGCCCGCCGTGGCACAGCTGG
>NW_006203974.1:207770-211342 GCF_000334495.1 Tupaia belangeri chinensis
GGAGGGGGGTGCGGGCCAGAATCGCCGGAGCCGGGGGTCGGGGGGCGGAAATGGCCCGAGTGGGAGGGGAAGCGCGGGGCTGGACACCGCCGTGTAGCAGAGTTAGGTCCTTGCACAGGGGAGGAAGGCCCGCCCTGGACCCTCGGGGTGACCTCGGCGCGACCTGGCCGTGCGTGGGCGAGGTTCCTCCCAGGGGCCGCCTCCCGTCGGGGTCTTGGGGTGGGAGGGGCAGGAGGATCCTTAAACCCAAAGGCCGCATCAGCGGCACCCCGAGTGCGCACCCCAAGCGGTCCTCACCGTGGAGGCCGAGGGGTGCTGCTGCAGGTCCGGCCCGCGCCGCGCGCACAGTGCACCAGCGCGCATCACACCGGGGCCCCAGCGGAGTCCGTGCCGGATTAAGTGAGCACGGGCGTGGGGCGACCCGTGACGCACTCCGCCGTCAATGTGCCCATTGTGCGGAGTCGGAGCGGGGGGCGGCAGTGCTTTCGCTCACCGTGAGCCGCTCACATTCTAGAATGTGCCATAGACTGTAAGTATCAACTTCCAGGGAGCAAAATTTAATCTGAAGTTGGAAGGTGCATGCTGTCCTTCACTTTTCTACGGAGTTAACACATTTCCGTGATCCGCGGTCTCCGCACGCTTTAACCCCGCGGGGGGCTTCATCACGCCCTCACCGACGCACCGAGACGCGCCCTCCGAGTGAGAATGCGGTGCCCGGCACCGCACGTTCCCGTTCCCACTGCCGAGACGCAAAATCCCATCGTTCTTTTCTTCCCCTTGAGCGGGTTTCGAATTGACTCCGAAAGTGTCCCTCATGCCTCTTTTCCACACGAGGACGTTGGAAGGGGGTAGGGTCTCCACTCAGACTGCTATGGGCCGTCTAGCCTGGCAGGAGCGGGTAAGAGCTTGTCTCGGTCTGCGTTACACATCTGCAACCGCAGGACCCTGCGGACGCGCGGGGTTAGTCGGACTTAGTGTGCAGACACATGGGCGCGTGCACGCGCGCGCGCGCACACACCCCCTAAATTACCTCCGGGATGGAGAGAGCCACTGCGGATTGGCCAGCAGAGCCGTCACTCACACCCAGAGGGCAGGAGACTTTGCAAAGCTGTTTCCTTTTTTATTTTTTCTTTTTTCCTCGCCTCCCTACCGTTTCATTTAATGGTAAAACAACACCAGAGCTCGGAAAGTTAGCCATCTGCGCGGAGTTAGCCTTCTTTAACAAGGCGGGCGTCAGGCGATATCCATTTAAATATATTTTGTACTTCCACAATGTAGGAAAAGGGAAATTAGCAGTCGGAGTGGGGGCGGAGAGGGGCGCCAAGGGGGAAGGGGCCGTCTGGGAGGGAGGGGTGGACACTGCGTAAAGAGTTGTCCTCCATACCCGAAAGGGACTACAACGTTTCATTGAGCTCAAAATTAAAAACTGTTTTTCAGAAGTCAGATTATAACAAACGCTCGTCCCTCATTTATGAACTCATTATTTTAATTTTATTATTTAAGCATGCGCCAGCAATCCTGCTTCCTTAAGAAAGAACTGACCTATTTTTGGCTGGAGATAAACGATCATGTTAACAGATGTTAATCTTGTAATCTGTTTTTCCTGTAAGCACTTTACATACCCGGGGTTCAGACCTTAAAAATAACATCTTTTCCAAAAAGACCTGACGTCACAACTCACTCCCTGAAAAATCACACTCCCTTCCCGTTGTTTTCCCTGCAGTGATTTCAGAGACATTAAATCTTTTTCACTTTATAAATGCTGATTTGTTCTGCCTCAACTCCCACAGGCTTTTATTTGCATTTCAAATTCCACAGGTTACACCAGTCGCCTTTTCAAAAATGTAAACCAACAATGAAGCAGCAAATGGCTTTTTGTGCCTCTGGATTAAATAAGGCACAGAATGAATATATTTAAAAAGAGGGCCGAGCGAGTTGATCTTTGCACACCCGGAGACCAAGTGCCTCTTTATCAGTAAGCCCAGCGGAATGAGTGAGATGCAAACACAGCCCCAGAGCTCCCGATCTGATCCCAGTGTACTGCGGGAAGCTTATTACCGCTGGCCATAAAGGAGGCTGACTTACAGACCCACCTTTTTTGGGTAAAAGGCTGGTTCTCCCTGGTCCCTAATTGCAGGATTCACTGGCATCCCAGCCAACAACGCCTGCTTGTCACCACACAGGAGTCTTCCTCCATAAACCGCTGGTTTAAATACCCTACTGGGCTAGCTTTTAATAAACTTATTCATAAAGTTTCTTTAAAACTTGACGAGGCAGTTTAATCTAAATACTGATCGTCACTATTCAGTACATCAGTTCTCCCCTGGAGTGGCTGAGGGGCGCCTTTCCGACCTTCAACCCAACCCTCTGCCCATCCACACACACCCCACTGCATCCCTTTCTTATACACACCCTGGTAGGAATCGCCATCAATCCCACCCCACCCCCACCCCACCCCGACCAGACTGGACGCGTTTCCCGGGAGCTCCTGACACCCAAGACTGCCTCTTCCCACCCCTCAAGGAGTCACTGCGAGAACGTCTGCCCCCCACACACCCACACCCCCGTCCTCGCCCTAACTTCCTTCCTCAGACCTCTCACTTCTTAATGTTAGGGTCACTTTTAGAAGCTCCCGGATGATGGGCCTGCAGCGGGGAGGGGCAGTAAAAAGACGCCCCCACCCCACGCAAACACGTCCCCTGGGCAACACTGCTCGGCGCCCACAGGCATCGATCCAGCCGGCAAACCGTTCGTAACTGAAACAGCTTCTTGGGCCCCGCAGCCCCATCACCCACCTTCATTAGCCAGAGCGTTTTACTTTAAAGTAAGGCAATTTGCTCTTTGTCTCCTAATGGGTGGAGAGCGCATCCGAGCTCCCCTCCTCCCGCGTCGCCTTTGACGAAGTGTACAAAGCCAGAGCCTCTTCCGCGCTCCCACCCGGCCCCCACCCCGCCCCTCCACTGCGGTAAAAACCACCTCCCCCCCCCCCCGCCCCCCCACTGCGGTAAAAACCACCTCCCGACGCTCGCCCCGCCGCCCGAAGTTGCATCTTCCCCTATCCTGGAATTGCAGAGCGAACCAACTATCACCAGGGAAAGCCAAGTCGCCCTCCCCGCGCCTGGGGTGCCCCGCCCCCGCGCGCCCCCTCCCAGGCGCGCCTCCCGGCCCCACGGCGCACACAGGGTCCTGGGCACATCCAGGTCCCAGGACTCAGCGCCCCTGCCCGCCTGCGGGCCCCGCGCCGCCTCCCCCGGCCCCCCGCCCTACCTTGGCGGGGAGGCGACGGGCCCGGGGAGGAGGACGCGCACGCCCCGTGCATCTGAAGGTTGCGGGGCGCGGGGAGAGGGCCGGGCGCCCGCGGCCCTGCGCAGGCCCCAGGCTTCCCCCAGCCCGGGAATGGTCTGCCCTGTAGGAAACGCACACGCTCCACTATTGTCTCATCAGCGCAAAGTTCTGCCACACTGCGGGGCAAGTCTGGAGGCTCGCGATGACTCAGACCCAGATAATTCTTCCCCTCATTGCACTGAATCACGATCCCAGCGGCCAGCGGCCGCCCCTGCTCAAGGTCTGAG
>NW_006203974.1:211423-243357 GCF_000334495.1 Tupaia belangeri chinensis
CAGGGCCGGCCGGCTCGGGCACCTGGGCGCTGAGCCTCGGATCCAGATTTCCGTGTGCATCCCGTGGTGCCCCAGATGCCCGCGCATCGCTAACCCCGAGCGTGCGCGTTTCACTTAACTTCCTGGTCACTGTTCGGGGCTGGGGGCGGTGCAGGCAGAGTACCCATACTTTAGGTCCTGACTGGAGATCAAAGGGGCCCCCTGGAAAGTCTTCCGAAAGGCCACTCTGCCCTGTGGCAATCTTGAAAGGATTGTTGTTGTGGCTTACTTGTATCCTTGAAAGTTAAACTGTTATTTTTCGATCGTTAAAACTTCATTTCTTCACTTCAGCCACTCTCTGTGGAGGGTAGTTTGTAGCCACTGAAATCCTAATTTGACTCCAAACCCTTTAATGGTACAGGGCAGGGAGGGGCCGGGGAGGGGGATGGGAAGGGAGGAGGAGTTACAGGCGAAGGAGGAGGAGAGAGAAGGAGGGGCAGGACCGAGCCAGGGAGAGAGCGCGCCCCTTAATCGGCGGTGACGTAGCGGAGCGGAGTTGCGGCCTGCGAGGGGTAGCGCTGTCTTCTCCCCGCAGGCTCCTGGCCATCTTGTTCTCCCGTGCCTCGTGATAAGTCCGCAGTGGAGGTGGGTTCGGTCCCAGACGCCCAGCACTCTGTCCGCGCTGCCATCCTTGCGGGTCACCTTTCGCCGCCCCTGCCCTCGGGGCTGCTGCAGCGCATGGCACCCCTGCCCCCCTGCAACTTGTGCCATTTCCAACCGAAACTACTCCGGCCGCGCTGCAGAGGGAGTGGGAGTACCTGTGCCCTGCAAAGCTGGAGATTGGACACAGGGCCGTCCCCATGTCTGTGATGTTTCCATCCTGCGTGTGTCTCATGGAGGAAGGGGGGAGGAGAGACGGGGAAGGACAGCTGAGAACCTCTGCGGATCCGTGGCCATCGAATGTAAGCTCTACGTGATTAATGACCTGCACCGCTTGGGAGGGCAGGCTGGTAAAGGGAAGGGCCGTAGTCGCTGGTTTCAGCATGGAAGCCTCAGAGGTCTTGGAACGTATTCCCAAAGATCAGTTCAAGTCCAGTTCCTCCAGTTCCAGAAAAGTACTGAAATGCCCACACTTTGCCATACACAGGGAAAATGCCAAAATCGAAGTATCCCCCATTCAACTGATTTCATGGATTGTGTGTGCAGATTTTACACTGGTCGCTACCTGTAGAGATTGGCAAGCTTCAGGTGTTAACAGGGTTTGGGTGGTATTTGGTGAGGGATGTTGAGTGGATGGCATACAACATTTCATCTGCGTTCTTAGGTCTGCTGAGGCCTACAGCACTGCCTTAATAGTTGGCGGTGTTGAAGCCGACCAAGTAGGTCAGTAAACAACAAAACTGCAGCGTTGGGTGACTGCCATTCTGGAGCCTTGCATAGGGCCTGTCAGGGACCGCATGTGATTTCCCTCAGGGCTGCGTCTGTCTACAGTAACAATTGTGCTCTTAGATGGTTTCCTTTCTTTCACACCTGTCTCTCACGCACGCAAAACCCGAGTATGTAATTCTGTAGTGGACGAGAGTCGGTCTGGTGTCTGTGGCTCCAAACCTAAGGACGGCCTGAGCCCCGGCCACGTGTGGTACCGACAGTCCAGTGCATTTGCAATGACGGTATGCAAAGTCACCAGCATTGTTCATGTGTGGACGCGTTATTGTCAGTTTGTTCTACACATTAGAAAACGGTACACAAATAGTAAGAGTCCTCATACTATTCCTGCAACCATATTTTTAGCATTGCCAACATTTCGGCTGTTTAATGTCTTCCAACTTTTAACGTGTGGCACTAAAGATTAAGGACCGTTTCTACACTTAACAGAAGCCCCTGGGAGCCCTCAGAGAAGGGCTCCTGTTTGGAAATGTTTAGGGAGATGACCATATATGGCTGGAGCCAAGTCCGCAGTTTCAATGGCTAAACCTTAACGGTGGTTCTCTGGCTGTTTATAATTTTATAACAGATAAGCAATAATTCTGGTTAAAAAATCAGTGGGGGGTGGGGGAGAACACGCTTACTTGTCCTGGATATTGTCAAAGGAATCATGTGTTCTGCTTCTGGGACTCCACTCGGCCCTTGTGATGACTCAGTGCTCAATGGTTATGGACTGATTGGGGACATTTCGATTAGGCGGGTTCTTGAGGAGTTCCATTAAAGAAGAGCTAAGAGTGAAAAAGAAAACCCAGTCCCTGCCCCCACCCCCACGCCCACAGGCCTTGTTTGTCTGAAAGCTGGAAGGAAACTACTGTAGCAGGAGCTCCAGGCTCCCCGGAAAGAATTCCAGCGCCGACTGCCCACTTAAGTGTCCTATTTAGCAGTAGATACTCAAGGTTCATTCTAGCTTCGTGTGAATACACTTACAGATTTCAGATTCAGAATGGCTGGGGTTAAACTGGATTTAAATTGTCGGGAAATTCCTCAGCAAAGACTCTTAGGAGCAGGGTGGCCGCTACACACAGTCTGAGCTATTGGAAGCAGGGGACCATTTCCGGTGTAAATGTCCTTGGCCATTTGTTTCATCGCTGACAGTTTCCAAAATCCTAATTTAATCCTAACTTGCTGTCCTTCCCTAAAATCTTTCCTTTTCACATAACTTAAGAGCCCAGGGAATTCACTCGGCCTGGCTATGTCCATGTGGAAGTCACCATGCAGTGCTCCCTCGGGTGGGGCCACAAGCTTAGAGAGCGTTTTAAACAGGGCTGATTGTAAAATGGCTCCAAATCACTTGGACCTGAAGTTCTTTACCAGGATATTTTTAATCTCGGTTGAGGAAGCTGTCTCAGTTTTGTTTCTTAAAATTTGAGTCTCTTAAAGATGAGGAATACTTCAGGAATGAAACGTAATGCACGCTTCCTACAGACAGACAGTGACCCCTCCCGTGATCTGGGCCGTCCCCGTGTTTACACCAAGGTGACTCCTTACAGAGCAGCTTGGCCTGTGCAGCTCATGTGGGTCCGACCGGAGGCTTAGGCTTCATTACGACGGACGCCTGCGTGATGTTGGAAGCACCTTGGAAAGGTCTGTTCCGTCTCTGCTGCATCCAGGTCTGAAGATGCTTCTACAGGAAGCCATATCTGATTCTCAGGTAGTTTAATGATCAGCAAAGCACACTTCAGGCTATGTGCAGAACGCATCCGTGTGTGGTAGAGAGACTGCCGTATTTGCTTTCCCGGTGGCAGAAATCTTCGGAACTTTCCCACGGAATCAGCATTTTTTAACAATCTGTCCTTGTTTTCCACACAGAAGGAAAAAAGAGAAATGTTGAGTCATACACTACGCTTATTGCGACATAGATTTTCTTTTACTCGTTGGCGATGTGCATATATTCTGTGTGATGGCAAAGATGGCATTAACAAATACCGGTGTCGGACCGCATGGCGCG
Organism: Tupaia belangeri chinensis; assembly: GCF_000334495.1. Taxonomy (NCBI): domain Eukaryota; kingdom Metazoa; phylum Chordata; class Mammalia; order Scandentia; family Tupaiidae; genus Tupaia; species Tupaia belangeri. The sequence continues at coordinate 214,836 of NW_006203974.1, forward strand.
GGTTCCCAGCTGAGGCAGGTACGCTGTGGCCCCGCGGTCGTGTGAACAGGGACCGCAGGCACGCCCTCCCCGTTGGCAGTCCTTGGTAACTCCATCAGGACTTCACAGCAGGTAGACGACCTCAGATCTGTTCTTAATTTCGACTTAAGTAAGAGACTTTCTGCAACAGCTGGCTGCAGAATAGCTGATACTGAATTCCACAGATGTGGTTCATCATGGCTGGAAGAATAAAAGGAACTGGGCCACAGAGCAGGATTCACTTAAGGAAAGACAAATTCAATAAAGAGTCCTCTATTGCAAGATTTCCCATGTTGGGGAAGAGAGGGACCTGTTTTCCTTATTGCCTTTTTCTTCCAGTCCCCGGTATGTTAATTACTTAACAGAAAGGCTGTGACCGGTTCACACCACACATTCTTACAGCAGCAAAACCATGGACTTTCTCAGCCCCCGAACCTCATGGCTCGCCATGCGTCACTGATCACATGTGCATGTCTACGCAAAGTTTTCTAACAGAACTGAAAATAAACTAAGGGAACCACAGTACCTCTGCCACTGTGGGTAGGCAAGGCACACTTGTAGTGAAACTCGGGAAGAAATGCCGAAGACCTTTGCGTGAGAGCTCCCCTGACACAGCAAGCCCGAAGGCCCTGCGTGGGGGCAGGGGTCTGCTGGTGTTAGAAATGGAACCTTGGGGAAAGAAGCGGAAAAGACGGCATGGGGGTCAGGATTAAGGAACTGGGACATGCTGTGGGTGGAGGAGCTAGGAATCACCTTTTTTGGTGGGGCAGCTATTTTATAGACGTGACATAAAATTTACCATTGTAACCATATTAAGAGAACAATTCCGTGGCAGTGGGAACCTTCCCGTTGTGGACCACACCCACCATCCGTTCTCTGAATTCTTTCATCGACCCCTTGTCCTCCTCCCCTCCAGCGCTGGCAGTCACCTTTCTTCTTCCTGTCTCTGGGAGCCGGGCCACTCCAGGGACCTGGCATGAGTGGAATTACATAGCATTTTGCCTTTGCGACCGCGGCAGCATTGTCTCACTCAGCGTGATGTCCTCGTGTTTCCCCCATGCGTGGCCCGCAGCAGGCACAATCCTTCCCGAGGACAGGCCGGCCCTGTCGCCTGGTTGGTAAGGAAGTCAGATCCCACATGGCTCAAATCCTGGACTAAAGGCCAAAACTAGGCGTGTGTACGTGTGTGCCCCAAATGCAGACAGGGTGGAGAAGTGGACGAGGAGGGATGGCGGTGTGACCCTTCCCAAGCGGTGGGGGTGAGGGGTACTTCCTAGTTCTCATTCCTCCCCTTCTCTCTATCTCTGAATGCAGGCACCCTCTGGAAAATTAAAAAAAAAAAAAAAAAAAGGCACAGAGGTTATAAATGGAGGCTAGCACTTGCCAAAAACTGATGAATGGAGTGGCTGTAATTTTGCCGAAAACAATCCTTGAGACTTTTTCTTTTGTTTCCTTTTTCTTTTGTTTTCTTATGGGACAGTGTTTGTCTTTGCCCTCCTTTTAAGCTTCAGAAGAAACACCCCAGAAAGCCCCCCCTCGTACCCAGAGACCAGCGCGGCCCTCGTGCCAGGGCCGGCCAAGGCGCACACAAGTCCCCACCTCCCTGGTTAGTATTCCCAGAGCTTGCTCTAAAGGGCCGGATCATGCACTAGGAAGACATACTGAAAGTCAAAAGATAACTAAAATTAAAATCAGCATAAAGGGACAGACGTTTCTGCATGGGCACCCGAGATGGGTTAGTTACGGTGGCCAGGTACCAGACAGCCTCACCTCCCGGCCCAAGAAAGGCTCTGGGCACCGACGTCTCGGCTGGGGCGAGGAACTGGATGGATGCATTGGAGGATCCCCAAATCAATGTCATTAAGTTAAACTTGGGGAGGGGCCACAGTGGGGTTTCTGTGGAGATAGCGTGACCCCGAATTGTGTCTCTAAATTGTACAGGTTGTCACACTTTTGTGTACTTGGGTATTCGTGGGAGTACCATGCTAAGTGACAAGTGAGAAACTGAAGAAATGACGTTAGATTGCTAAACATTCTACACACTAGCAATGTTCTAAAATACTTCAGGTAGGCATGAAACAATATAATGACCGAAGTTTAACAGACTTTTACGTGTCAGTTTCTCGTATCTGCATTTATTCGCTCATTCCACATTCACTACTTTAAGCCAAGGATTAGGTCAAGTGCTAGCTTTAAAAGCAGTGTTTAGGGACCAGCATTTAACGTAATGGCTATGTTGCTGGACTCCCATGTAGTTGACCACGGTTCAAATCCCAGACCCAGTGGCTTAAACTCACTCTGGGCACGTGTACGTGTGTGCTCAAGATCCCAAGAGGAGAATGGAGAAGGGATTGCAGCGTGGCCATCCCCCTGGAAGGTGATTTCTCGCTTTCTGTCTCTCTGTCTCTCTCTGTCTGTCTGGCGAGCGCACGTGCCCTATAGCAAAAATGGCGAGCGCACGTGCCCTATAGAAAAAAAACAAAAAAAAAAAAAAAAAGCCATAAAAACAACAACAAAAAAACAGTGTTCATTACAAGCTTATTACATGGGGAAGCATCATGAGAACTTGCATTTTGCCATCCAACACACGCAATTCCATGAGGTGGGTGCCAGTCTTACCCACTCCACAGAACCTGGAGGACAAGCTGGAGTTCCCAGCCTCACCCAGCCCCAGGCAGGCAGGTGGCAGGGACAGGCTGAGGAACAGTGGCCGGCCCACTGCTGTCCTCGCTCAGACCGGTGCCCAGTAACCTCTGGCCTTGACGCTGCAGCCTCAGCTGCAATAGTGACCGTGCTATAACGGGGCAGAGCCAAGTGTTTCCTCACGGTAGAGTCAGGGACGTGTCACAGTCGCTCGTGTCCAGGTCACGTTCTGCTCATTGGCTGCTCGCCCCTAGCAAGTTCCATAACACCCAAGTCTCAGCAGTCCCCCTGGGGGCTGCCTCAGTCCCTCGGAGAATGGTCAACCCCCAACACCCTCACCTGTCACCCCTTCATGCAGGAATTCCTGCCAATGATGGACAGGATCTCCATGAAAAGCTTTCTCGTTTAGTTTCTCTAAGGAGTGACCTGGCTTATACAGACATGAAGTACGAAAGGAGAGCCCAGAAATAATGAGAGCAGGGTCGACGGGGCCTCCCAGCGTGACACGGCACATGCTGCACTTGTCCCTGCGTCCCCGAGTTGCCGAGTGGCAGAATCTTCCTCTGAGCGTCCTGGGAACCAAAGCAAAGAAGGAAGCAGTATTCTTCGCAAGCGCCATGCGGTCCCCAAGAGGAGCATGCCACAGGCCGTGCTCCCGCGGTGTTGTCCCCAAGCAGAAAGTCCTGACAGCTCCTCAGAGTGGTTTGGAGGCGAAACTGTCAACCCCTAGTTTAGCAAGAGCGTGTATTAGTGACTTCATCCACAAAGCAGGAGTCACACTCAGGGTTCTTAGGAATGGACAAGAAAAGTGGACATCATGTTAAGTCGTTTTCCTGATATGTTAGTGCAGACAAATGTGAGTTCTTTTCTTAAGTACAGAGCCCCACACACACACATCATTGCTGATGTGATCAAGACACCATTGTGTTCATTGAAGACCTTTCTACAAGGGCCAGCAGGTGGTATAATGTTTAAGGCGCTGGACTCCCACATGGCTGTCTCCAGTTCGAGCCCCAGACCTGGCGGCTTGAAAATCACACCAGGCACACACGTGCGTGTGTCTGTGTGTGCATGTGCACCCGAAATTTCAGGAGGGGAATAGAAAAGGATTGTGATATGGCCATCTCCCCTGGGAGGTGATTCCTCACTTTCCCTCTCACTTTCTCTGTCTCCGGCAAGCCCACATGCCCTATGGCAAAAACCTTAAAAAAAAAAAAAAAAAAAAAAAAAAAAAAAAATCCTTTTTGTAATATCTAAAGGCTTAAGAAATGGTATCCCTGGACCAGGATGTGGCGCGGTGGTTAAAGCACTGGACTGCCACTTAGCCAGCTACGGTTCAAGTTTGGACCTAGCAACTTGAAACTCAAGCCAGGTGTTTGTGCATGCCCCATATCCTGAGAGCAGGATGAAAACGAGACTGTGACATTGTGACATGTGCCATCCCTCCTGGAGAGGGACTTCTCGCTTACCCTCTCTCTCCCTCTCTGGGCCACATGCTCCCTATGGCAAAAACCTAAAACGATTTTCTAAAAAATAAAAAGAAATGAGGGGCCAGCAGGTGGTGTGGTGGTTAGGACGCTGGACTCCCACAGGCCGACCACAGTTCAAGTCCCAAACCTAGCAACTTGCTTTCTTACTTTCCCTCTCTCTCTGTCCCTCTCTGCTCAGATTAAAATAAATAAAGTTAAATAAAATAATTCTTTACAAAATTTTAAAAAGTAAAAGAAATGGTATCCCAAGTCGTGTTAATGCTCTTGAAATGGGCTTCATTTTTAGATTGACTCCTGTTTGGCATGATTTTTACATTTGTTTATTTTCATAGAGTGTCATGAGCGTGGCCATTAGCAGATTCTTACCTTCACACCCAAAGCTCAAGTGTTTACAATCTCCATGGAGATCAAGGAAGATGTTCCTGGCCAGGCCCCAGCGCACAGGCCCACCAGCTCCAGCGGGCGGGCAGTCCCTGAGGCCTCCGGGGACACCCTGGCCAGCACTTGGCTTTCTGCTCAATTCTCAGGCTGACCAGCCCCAGGCCCATGGGCCCAGGGAGACCTGCGGTGGCCCAGAGTCCAGGGGACTTGAAGGCTTTTGGGGACCCACAATTATGCAGGTATGGCTGTTTCGTGTCCCAGGGCTTAAGCTCTCGCTTGGAGAAAGGCTTTCTTTCAAATAAATAAGTAAAGCCACACTACACCAGGGTCTGTGTGCAGTGTGGGGGAAGGACCCAGCTCTGTGCAGGCAGCGTTTAGAAAGGCAGGACTCCCTGAGCTGGGGGCAGCACCAGGTCCCGAGCGCCAACAGGTGGTGTGGTGGTTAGGACGCTGGACTCCCACAGGCCGACCACGGTTCAAGTCCCAAACCTAGCAACTTGCTTTCTTACTTTCCCTCTCTCTCTGTCCCTCTCTGCTCAGATTAAAATAAATAAAGTTAAATAAAATAATTCTTTACAAAATTTTAAAAAGTAAAAGAAATGGTATCCCAAGTCGTGTTAATGCTCTTGAAATGGGCTTCATTTTTAGATTGACTCCTGTTTGGCATGATTTTTACATTTGTTTATTTTCATAGAGTGTCATGAGCGTGGCCATTAGCAGATTCTTACCTTCACACCCAAAGCTCAAGTGTTTACAATCTCCATGGAGATCAAGGAAGATGTTCCTGGCCAGGCCCCAGCGCACAGGCCCACCAGCTCCAGCGGGCGGGCAGTCCCTGAGGCCTCCGGGGACACCCTGGCCAGCACTTGGCTTTCTGCTCAATTCTCAGGCTGACCAGCCCCAGGCCCATGGGCCCAGGGAGACCTGCGGTGGCCCAGAGTCCAGGGGACTTGAAGGCTTTTGGGGACCCACAATTATGCAGGTATGGCTGTTTCGTGTCCCAGGGCTTAAGCTCTCGCTTGGAGAAAGGCTTTCTTTCAAATAAATAAGTAAAGCCACACTACACCAGGGTCTGTGTGCAGTGTGGGGGAAGGACCCAGCTCTGTGCAGGCAGCATTTAGAAAGGCAGGACTCCCTGAGCTGGGGGCAGCACCAGGTCCCGAGCGCCAGGCCGGGCCAGCGTGCACAGTGGGGTGTGAGGTTTGCTCAGGAGTTCTAATACCGCAGTAAACTCAGGCATTAATAACAGTGCAAAGGAATCCTTGAGTTGAGGCAATGTTCTCTTTTTTTTTCCCCCAGAAAATCGATGGCCCATAGTTAACAGGACAGAAAAACCAATACGCCACTTCCCAACTCCTCCACATCTCATTTTCAAAAAATTGCAGTTGAGCTCACCCAGTTCTTTACTCTGGACTTCACGTACATGGGCCAGGGAAGTACTCTCTGGCAGACTGACGATGGCCGTGTACTCTTTTTACTTACTTATTTTGTTTGTTTTTTCGTTTTTGTTTTTTGTTTGTTTTTTGGGGGGGTTTTTTTGTTTTGTTTTGTTTTGTTTTTTGCCACAGGGTACATGCACTTGCGACAGAGAGGGAGAATGAGAAATCACCTCCCTGGAGGATTGGCCACACCATAGTCCGCCCTCCTCCCCTCTCTTTCTAGATTTTGGGTATGTACGCACAAGTACCTGGTTTTTTGTTTTGTTTTGTTTTGTTTTTTTGAGAGGTTTTTGCTATAGGGCGCGTGCGCTTGCCAGACAGAGAGAGACAGACAGAAAGCGAGAAATCACCCCCCAGGGGGGATGGTCACGCCGCAATCTCTTCTCCTCCATTCTCCTCTCGGGATCTTGAGCACACAATGCGAACGCGCCCAGCATGAGTTTAAGCCACTGGGTCCAGGACTCGAACTGCAGTAGACTACATGGGAGTCCAGCAACATAGCCATTACACTAACTGCTGGTCCCCAACAAGCACCTGTTTTCAAGCTGCCAGGTCCAGGACTCGAACTGCAGTAGACTACATGGGAGTCCAGCAACATAGCCATTACACTAACTGCTGGTCCCCAACAAGCACCTGTTTTCAAGCTGCCAGGTCCAGGACTCGAACCTCATCAGCCATATGGGAATCCAGCGCCTTAGCAACCATACCACCTTCTGGTCCCTAGACTGTGTATTCTTTGGGAGACTTTACAACATGATTTAACTAGTATTTCCACTTGTAGAAAACATTTCCTTGAAACAATACCAAAAAAAAGTCTAACAAAAAAATCATATTTGTGAACTATTCCATAGTTATTTTTAAAAGTACTCTTGCCTTTTAAGTGCCTGCAAATTTCTTCTTATCTTTGAACACAATGGCATACTCATAAATACTCCTATATTGAAAGCTTTGATGAAACTTTCAACTACCTAAAACACAAAAATGATTTCAAAAACTGAGCTTTGACTTACAAGAACCTATAGCAACACTATTTTCACTTAATATCTTTCTCTCCCCTCACCCTGCATTATCTGCAATATCACTTCCCTGCCCTGCTGACCAGTCACCGGGAAGTTACTGGTGCGAGCATCCCATGTGTATGGGCTCCAGCTCACTCCTGGTAACCCAGCAGGGCACACAGGGAGCATGGACTCCCGGGTGGCAGGATTGTAAAATACTTGGTTGTCCAACCCCCTGAGAAAGCAGTCCTGACTGTAAATGTGTCACACATTGCACCAACAAATTATGTCCCAAACGTGGTGTCCACTTAAGCTGGAGTTGTGAAGCCGCCTGGCCACTTCTGTCCTCTGTGTGGGACGTCCCTGTTTTCTGACACAGTGATGGCGTGTGAAGGCTATTGGCAAAAAGGCAGGGCCGACAGATTAGACCTGACCATCCCAAGACGAGAACACACAGAAAACTGTTCATTTCGACCTGTTAATCCCCAGCAGCTCGAGTGCTGTTCCTCGTTGGTGAGTCTAAGTGGCCTCGAGCCAGTGGAGGCCAGGACAGGTGACCACTTCAGCTCTGGGACCGGAGAAGAGGGTCGAGGGTCTTCCCGATGGAATTACAGTCATTACACATGTTATATTTTGAAGCATCTTCTCATTCTTCCATTTTAATCTGCCCACAACAGCAATGTGAAATGACTCCGAATTACTCTTTTTCAAAGTTGAAAATTCACGGCAAAGTTGCTCTGCCTCCTACGAGACACAGTGGAGTAGAAGCAGAATTTTTTGCATACATGTTTTTGAAGATCTCGTGTCTCAAAAGTCGTTCTTTGAAGCCATGCACCTGCCCGTGCTGAAAGGGCTTTCCTAGTGTGTGCGAGTGCCGTGGCGCTGTACCAGGACACCGGGGCAGAGCCGGGTCTTGGACATTCATTCCATTTGTAGAATTTCTCAATTCCCTGCTATAATGACCATTGAGAAATATAATAAAATCAGTGGCTCTGTAACCAAGATGGTTCTGCAGAATGTAGCAGTGATAAGCTGCAGATTTGTGACGGTCCTGAATAGACTCACTCTTAGTGGCCCATGGCCACTGCATGTGGGTGTCACCTTCAGTGAGTGATGTGGAAGGGGGTTTAAGAGGCTGAGCGGACACAGGCGTGCTGGACCGAAGTGTGCACAGTGTCGGGAAGACAAGTCTACGCGTTCATTTCGACGTCACCACAGTGATAACGTTAAACATGTGAGATGAGCGTCCATCAGTTATCCGCGCAACTGTCGTTGCCCATTGCTTGTTCATACCCTCTGGGAGGCACTGAGCCAGGCGCGTGCCTCCACAAGGACAGTTCCTAGAGAGACACGAACTCCGCACAGCGAGGCGACCGTGCTAAGCCCTGCGTCTGTCCCTGCCCCACCTCATTGGCTAAGGCGTTTGCAGCCAACCCTGTTGCTTGCCTGCTCACCCAACCCCCACGCGAGTCCTTGGTCTGTCCTGAGCGGTCTCCAGCCCAAATGTCCTGGCCAGTGGCTACAAAGCCCCACCCTGGAAGGGGAGTTGAGATTGGTTGAATCCACCCTGATGGTCCCCTGGCTCTGGCAGTGTTGGCTTAGATACATCTAGATGATGACATTCTGGCAGTGGGACAAGAGGGGCATTTGCTGGGGTGAGGCAGGGGCCTCTTATGATGAAAGGAATCCCAGGTGGAGAACCAGTCCTCTGACTTGTCCTGGACAAGCAGAGGAAAGCCCGTGGGTGGGCAGGAGCAGAGGAGCCGCTGCGTCATGAGCTGAGAGCAGGCACCCCGCCTGGGCTGGGACGGCCTTCCTTGTCACTGTGGCCATTGGAGTCAGGGATTCTGTATCTCTCCGTGGCAAGCAGCCTGGATGGGTTTGGAAGCAACCACAGCCTTTGCAGTCTCAGTCTCTGTAAGCCTGCGAAGGCAGAGACTATGCAGGCAGAGAGAGCTGGGACAGCTCACACAGGGCCACAGGGGCTCTGGACTGAGGGTAGACTTCACCAGGAGGTGGTGGGGGGCCTGAAGGCTCTTATACAGGGGAACCACCCGATCAGAGACACTGGGCCCCTCTACACTGGCTTCCAGGAGGAGGAAGGTTTGGGGCGGGGACATGAATGAAGTGGTGACATATTGTTGAACCTGACGGTCAGCATCCTGTGGTATCTCACCGGTAGGCAGAGAGAGATGTCTCTGAGGGAGACTGAGCAGGTACAAAGAAACACAGGAGAGAGCGCCACCATGAGGACAGGAAAGATGTTCCTCTGGAGAGGGGAGAACGGCTGGGGTGTGGGAAACTGCAGAGGGCACTCACAGTATGGCCTGCAGAGCTTGTGGGATCACTGGCCGGGTTGCTGCCCAGGACCCAGGGCGGTGGCTTCAAGGGAGGCGGAGCGCAGCAGCGGCAGCAGTGCAGGCAAAAGGGCAGCCCGGCCCAGCCTGCTGGGAATCTGCCCTCACAGGGGGCCGAGCTGCAGCCTCCATTTCTGCCTTGGGCCCAGTGGAACTGTGGCAGGCTGGGTGCACGGCAGAGCTGTCAGAGAGCAGCCGTGGCTGCTGGTGTCAGAACCGGGCAGCCCTGCAGATGACCCCTGGCATGCGGGCTGTGCTCCTGCTGCCCCTCTGGGGAGCCATCAGGCCACAAAACCCACAAAGAGCTGATGGTCAGGGCGCTAGGAGCAGAGGGACCCCAGCCAGTGAGGGGCTCCCCTGGAGTGAGCAGGGCTCTACCCAGTGTTTGCTGGACCTCCTGCTGAGAGGCCGACTCCGAGTACTCCACAAGTCATCATAATGCCTGGCACCCTGCCTTGGGGACACGTCCAAGCAGCTGCTCTTCATCCTCTCCGGCCGAGACTCACCTGTGGGCCACGTCTGCCCAGACAATCTCTCCATGCTCTGCTATCTTAGTATGAACTTCCCTCTGGGGTCCCCCCCACCAAGTTTTGTTTGATCATTCTCGGGACCTGGGACATTTTTTGTTTTACTGTAGAACATGTATGTTCATTGGAAAGAGACAAAGAAAGAGAGGGAAAGTGAGAAATCAGCCTCCAGAGGAGATGGCCACACTGTAATCCCTTCCCCACGCCATCTCAAGACTTTGGGCATGTATGCACATACACTCAGAGAGTTTCTCAAGCTGCCGGGTCCAGGACTTGAACTGCTCAATTGGCTGTGTGGGATCCAGTGCCTTAACCACCATGCCACCTGCTGATCCCTGGAATAATTCTACTGAACTCCACTCTAAGTTGTAAATTAAAAATATGTTTTTAAAAAGAAAAGAGATTTTTAAAAAGCAGAGGTGATAAAGAAGTAGGAAGACATATTGCTGCATTTAAAGAGACATTGGCTGTAAAAGGTGATAGCCACTCTCTGGAGAAATTATCCCTTAAGATCTCAAGACCAGAGAAGATAGAAAAAAACTGGGGATGACTTTTGTTGGGTGAAAAAAGGAGTTTATTAATACCAGACATTAGCAGGAAAAATGTTTCAATATATATGTTTAAATATGTTATGAGTAATATCTAGAAGAACTAAGAATAATTTTGTTAGTCAAAACTAACAAAAACAGAAAAAGCATGATAAATGGAAATAATGTAGAATGAGTTAAAATACGTTATGATGAAAATAAATGAGAAATAAAGTTGTTAACAAGAAGGTTGAATATAAAAGTATAGAACACCAGCCAAATATTAATGAAATAATTCAATGTAATACCATAAGCAACAGACAAAGTAGAATTTGTGATGAAAAGAAACAAAAAGACAATTCGTGTTGATAAAAGTTACAAGACCAGGGGCCAGTAGGTAGCACGGTGGTTGAGGTGCTGGACTCCCACGTGGCCAGCGGCAGTTCGAGTCTTGGACCTGCAGGCCTGCTTTCTCCCTTTCTCTCTCTTCTGCTCTCTCTCTCTGTCTGGTGAGCACATTTAAAAAAATAATAATAATAATAAATAAAATTAAATAAATCTTAAAAATCCAAAGAAAGAAATTTGTAATGACCAACATTGCTTAATAAAATAGTTAAACATACTAATAACTGAGCTGAACCATAAAACCAAAGACTATTTGTATGTTTATTTATCTTTAGAAATCGGTTCTTGCTGTGTTACCCACGCTGGCCCCACACTCACCACCCTCCTGCCTCCGTCACCCGTAGCTGGGGCCACAGGTGTGCACCGGTGTGCTTAGTGCCGTTTCTTAGTGAGTCAGTTTGTGCATAAACGCTGCCACTCTCATCAGGAGAGAAAAAAGAAAATATATACAGTCAACCAGTAGAAATAAATGATATGACAATATCTTTAATTATAGAAGAATAATGTGTTTCTACCCATAAGTTGCAAAATCCAAAAGACATTAACTTTTTGAAAAATGTTAAGGAATATCAAGGATCAGAATTGGGTTATGGCCCATCCTATCGGCATCACCAGCAGTAAAACCGAACTGCGGCGCTGGAAGCCACATGTCTGACCATAGGTTCCGGTTCCTGGGTCTGCCTGAAACATACTAGGTGCAGGAGGACTGGAGCAGAGGATCACAGCATGATGAGACCCTGTCGAGGGATTTCTCTGCCTCCCTCTCTCTCCCCACCTCATGTGCATGCATGTGCTCTCTGTCATGAATTAAAATTTAAAACAAAAAAAATGTTTAAATTAGCTTAAATAATAACCTTAAATAGATCAACAAGTACAGAAAAAAATGAAAACATGGCTAGGCCTTTAGTTTTCTTTTTCTTTTTTTTTTTTTTTTGAGAGGTTTTTGCTATAGGGCGCATGTGCTCGCCAGGAAGACAGAGAGAGACAGAAAGCAAGAAATCACCCCCCAGGGGGATGGCTACACCACAATCCCTTCTCCTCCATTCTCCTCTTTGGATCTTGGGCACACACGCACACGGTCCCGGCATGAGTTTAAGCCACCGGGTCCAGGACTCAAACCACTGTCAACTACATGGGAGTCCAGCGACATAGCCATCATACTAACTGCTGGTCCCTAGGTCGTTAGTTTTAAAAGTCACCAGATTAAATCATTTCATGCAGTTCGATCATTTAAGTTTTGTTAACAACAGAACGAATACACATTCATTTAAATTAATTCAAATGTACATAAGTCTGTGTAAAGCAAAAATAGAGCACCTCCTTCAATGCCTCCCCCCGCCCCCGTAACCCTAACTCTGTAGGAAGCCCTGTTAGCGATGCTCCCTCGGTAAGAGTACAAAATGCAGGGATCTGTGTTAAATTTATGAAAGGGGTCTTGGAACACCCTGCTTGACAATTTTCTTTTTCACTTTAGCCACACGGCACTGCTGTCATACCACATGAAAACTGTGTCACTGCTGTCATACCACGTGAAAACTGTGGCAGGGCTGGCCGTTAGCACAGTGAATAAGGGAGCTAGACCCCACATGGCCAACTGGTGTTTGAATCCCAGCCCTGGTGGTTTGAAAAACACTCCAAGCACACGTGCATGTGTGCCTTGATCCTGAGGGAAAAGAGGAACAGAGAGGAGGGGACTTGGCATGACCACGCCCCATGGGGCACGCTTGCTTTCTCTCTCCAAGCACGCAGGCCTTCTGGCCAAAACAACAGGAGGAACAGACACGTGGTACTGACTTGGTGCATGGTCTGGGTGTACCTGAACACATTGTGGGATATTTAGGTTCCGTTTTCCTTGTTACTTTGAAATGAAGACTTAGGACAAGATTTCAACCTAGACAAATACTTTCTACACTGGTAGAGGGAAAAAAGAAAACAGTGTTATTTCTCCTGGCATCCGAACCATGCCGAGAAAGTGATCTGTTTTGGTGTAATTGAAACAGAAGTTGAAATGTAGACTTGCAGGCCCAGATTAGCCATGTCAGGTAAAATATATCTGAAGTAAAAACAAAACAAAATGAAAAATCCTTTGTCCTATACGAAGACTTGCTGATCACGGCGATTGAGGGCCAGGCTCACTCTCCCTTCAAGCTTCCTCCACGGCGATGGGAGCTCTGCCCCTCCAGTGCCCATGTCAGTCAGTGCCTGTGTGTTCCAGTTCCCCGCGTAATTGACTGAAGCCAACACGCTTGCTGAGTGTCAGTCCCAATCACGACTTGCCGTTACCACTTTATGAGGCTATGGGCAAAGAACTGGAAAGAATGAGACATAGCTTTCTGGGAAGACAAGTGTAGAAAGGAAAAATATAAAAAATGGGAAGTCAGCGTGAATCCAACCACATCTTTGTTAAACCACATAGATTCTGGGGGGATCCGTCAGCTCTGTCCTGGGTTCTGGAAAAGCGGAGAGTAAGACTAGTAAGAGACCAGCTAATTCGGAGTGACGTTGTTGATGTGGCTTTTACAATATCCCAAGTATAATCGAAGATATCAATACTGTGTGCTCTGTTGTAGAATTTTTCCTGTGTCAGATTCAGTCTCTTTAACATGTGGTTGGAGTCATCTCGAAGTCCTTCTTTCCTGCTACATGTGAAAATGGCAGGGTCTTCTCAACAAGTGATGGTGGACAGCTGGACATTCACGCATCAAAGACTGAAGCCAGGCTTCTTCCTTCCAACAGATCCAGAATGAACTCAAAATGGATCACAGACTAAATGCAGGTGCTGAAACCATAACACCCTTCAGAAAAAATGAGTAAATCGGAATCAACTTGAGTTAAGCAACTCCTTCTTAGATCTGACAACAAAAGCACAGAAGAAAACCAGATATATTAGAGACTCACCAAGATGAACAATCTTTGTGCTTCAAAGGATGACGACAAAAAGGCAAAAGGAATTTACAGAACGGAAGAAAATATTTGCAAATCATATATCTCATAAGGGCCCTGTATTTGGTTCGTGCTGCTGTAACAGATGCCATAGGCAGGGTACTTTATAAAGAACAGAAATTTATTTCTTAGAGTTCAGGAGGCTGGGAAATCCAAGATGGAGGAGTTGTCAGGTCTGTTGTCTGGGGAGGGTCCAAAGTCGGCGCTTTCGATGTTGCATCCTCTGGATGAGAAAGACACTGCGTCCCCACATGGCACAGAGCAGAAGGGCAAAGCATTGACCCAATCACCTCGATCAAGCCCTTTTGTAAGGGCAGCTAACCCCATGGACCAGGGAAGAGCCCTCAGGGCCCAGTCACTTCTTAGAGGCCCTAGCTCTTAATTCTGTCACATTAGCAACTCCTGAATTGAAGGGGACACAGTCCGACTGAAGCAAGTATATGTAAAGGACGCTTTCGACTCAGTAAGGCAAAGACAAAGACCCCAATTAAGAATTGGGTAAAGATGGGGCAGCAGGTGGCATGATGGCTAGGCACTGGATTCCCACACGGCCGACCACAGTTCAAGTGCTGGACCTGGCAACTTGAAAATCACACCAGGCATGTGGGCATGCATACCCCTAATTCCGAGAATGGAGGAGAAGAAATTTCAGTGTGGTCAACCCCCTGGGGCGTGGTTTCTTAGTTCCCCTCTCTCTGTCTCTCTCGAGTGAGTGCACATGCCCTATGGCAAACAAGCAAGCAAACAAACAAAAAAGGATCTTACTAGATATTTTTCCAAAGGAATTACACCCAGTGGTCAATAAGCATACACTAGGAGCTCAACAGTATTGACTATTGGGGAAATACAAAGGGAAACCACATGAGATACCACTTCATACCCTGCAAGGATATGACTTCACAGACAGACAATACCAAGTGTTGACAAGGACATGGGGAAGTTGGAGCCCTCCTGCACTGCTGGTAGGAATGAAAAACGAAGCAGTCACTTTGGAAGATGGCCAAGTAGTTTCTTAAAAGTTCAATGATAGACCTACTATGTGACCCAGCACTTCCCCTCCTAGACAGAGACCTAACAGAAATGAAAACATATATTTACACAAAACTCATACAAATGTTCATGGCAGCATGATTCATAATAGCCAAAAAGTGGAACGATCAAATCCCATCCGCCGACAAATGGGTAAAGAACACACAGACTCTTGCACCGTGGTGCGTGTGAAACAGGTCCATGCTGCGTGGCGACGACAGGAGTAAAGTGTGGACACGCGCCACACCGTGGATGAACTCTGAGGCAGCATAGCAGCATGCTGCGGGGAAGAAGCCAGACACGGAGGGCCATGGCTTGTGTGATTGCGTTAGTGGGAAATGTTTGGAACGGGCAAGTCCATAGAGATGGAGACTAGGTTAGCAATTGCCTGGGCTTGGGGAACGTGGGGCACCTGAGGGTTTCCATGGAGCGGGGGTTCGTGGTGGGGCAATGAAACTGAGTGGGTGCTGGCCGGAGGTGGTGCTGCGTGGCGCGCATATGCTAGAAGCTGTTGAATTGTATGCTTCAAACGCGTCAGTTAGAAGGATGTGAATTGTATCTTAATAAAAGCTACTTTTTCGAATGAGTGGGCTAACGATGATCTTCCTTAGTTTTACACAAAAAGATTTCATGGCTTCAAAGACAATGTGTCTTCCTAGGTGTTTAGGAGAGGGAAGGAATGGCTTCTTGTCCCACTGCAATCTGGCACCTGTGGGTTTTGGTGAGTCAACTCCTCTAGCCTAATGAGAACCGGAACAGACAAATCCTCTACGTGAGAATTCAACGATCCACGTTTACAATGGTTCTATATAGGCTCGCAGGTATAGAGAAGCATAATTACAAAGTACCTATGAATTTTTAAGTATAGAACAATGTGTAAATCATGGCTATCTTATATGATGAATGGTTAGCATTTTGCTTTTATCACTGTATGATTCTCAATTTTTTTCATAAGATGCATATTTAATTTTATACTTGGAACCCCCCTTTTTAAAATAAATGTTGTATTGCATAGATTCAAATAGGATGACTTTCTAGAAACGTTTTATAATACAATTTATAAATGCAGATACAAGGGACCAGTAGTTAGCATAATAGCTATGTCGCTGGACCCCCATGTAGTTGACCTTGGTTCAAGTCTTGGACCCGGTGGCTTATACTCACGCCGGACGCGTGTGTGCGTGCATGCGTGCCCAAGATCCCGAGAGGAGAATGGAGAAGGGATTGCGGTGTGGTCATCCCCCCGTGGGGTGATTTCTCGCTTTCTGTCTCTCTGTCTCTCTCCGTCTTTCTGGTGAACATACGTGCCCTACCGCGAAAACCTCTCCAAAAAAAGAAAATACAGATACAAGACATTTGTAATTCTCCAATGATGTGTGAAGATATTTGAAACCCCTTGGTGTTTTTAAAGTTAGAATGCTTCTATTCAGAATTAAGTTCTTTGTTTAAGCCTGCCCTTGGTTCTCAATTGAAGATAGAGCTTAGCAAGTAGCTTTGATTCGTCACTGTATGTGCGCATGCTAAGTTAATTTCCAGAGAGAGGTGGAGGGAGAAGGGGGCCCTAGTTCATCTCTCCCAATAAAAGGGAAATTGTCAGAGAAATACTGGACTCTGCACATTCATGAGCAAAGCCTAGTTATTTACAATGAGCCTGGACTAAGGAGAAGATGAAGGTGCTGGTGAGAGTTACACTATGTGGTTAGTGATTTGTCTATGAGGTAATAGAGCAGGACCAGTTCCCTGTATTTGAGATTTCCAAATCTGGCAACTGTCATCTTCTCCAGGAGGAGGGCGCTTCAATTAAACGGAAAAAGATTTTTCTTTAACGGGAGTGTTTTTAGTGCTGGTTTGAAATGGCCTCTCAGATCTCTAGGAGCCTGAAAGGAAGGTCAAAACACAGCCCAAGATCTGAAGTGGATGGTGGATTTGAGGGAGGGCCTGCCACGCGTGCCTGGAGGTGTCTGCACACTCGGACTGGAAACAGATCTGGAAGTGGGAGCGGATCTCCCAACACTGGGCTAGGGCCACAGCGGCCTGTACTCTGGGGTACCCTACCCCTGGGCGCACAAAGATAAACACAGTCCTTGCCCATGGTGTGTGCGCTCGGAGGCCGCGCTCCCAGCGTGTCCCTGTGTTTGCTAATTATTTCTGTGACTCAGAACACATAAGGGGCAGGAAGAGAGGCAGGGAGCACTGCCTCTCACTGCCTTTGTCATTTAAATATCCCCTGTGTAAGCGTAAGGCAGGAAGGGAGTTCCACAAAACCTTAGGAGGACAGCAGCTTGGAGCTTCAGATCAGCAGCCCTGTCCAGTGTTGGGGTGATGTTATATTTAGATATATACTTAGTTTTCTGGAAACGCTCAATAGTACGTTTTCTCGGGAACAACGCATTCTCCGTATTTCAAAAGAAGCCTTGACAGTACTGCATAAATATTCCGCAGTTGTTCGTTGCCGCGCGGGCCTGGGACAGCCGACTTCCATTATTTAGCTTTGTGCTTTATTTGTGTGTCTTTCAAAACCCTAAAATCTCGTCTCCAACGGCAAGGGAGAGGTGGAATCCGAGAGCGGCAGGACGCACTCCGGGGCGCATTGTTTCTGCGGCCCTGCAGGGTTCTGTGCCAGGAGGAGGGGATCCTCTTACGGCCCGCCACGCCCGCCTCGCCTGCAGGGCCGCGGCCTCGCCTGCAGGGCCGGGCCGCGCTGGGTGGGAGTTTCCTCCAGGCTCCGCGCCCAAAGTGGGCGGCGAGCGGCCGAGAAAGGCTGCTTCCTCTTTCGGGCTTAGCAAAGTCGGTCTTTTTTGTTTGTTTTCCCATTGAAATGTTTTGTCTTCCCATTGGAACGTACTTGGCTGCAGTTGGGATTTAAGCTTCAGAAATCTGCGTCGGCCGGCAGGGGCGGGGAGTGCAGTTTCGATTCCGAGGGGCTCGCGGGTCAGGGACCCCCAGGACTCACGCCCCTCTGGCGTTCCGAGGTGAACTAGTTGAGATGCAGGAAGATGGCGAGGGGAGATTGTAAATACTGCTCATTGTACTGACAGGCGCATCTGAAAGGATCCTCTCGGTCTGGAATTTAGGAAAGCGGCCCGCAGCTGCCTCGCTGAAACCCTGCGCCCCTGCCCTGGCCAGGGCGTGCGGGGGAGTCGGAGGGCTGCAGCCGCCGAGCTGGCGCTCCCCGAGGAAGAACAGGCTCCGGCAGCCCGGGCTCCTCCCCTCCCCCTCCGGTTAGACTAAGGAGATAGGTTCCATTTTCTGCTGCTGAAACGATCCTAGCCTCTTTCCACCCTAGCTTTATCTCCGCGCAACTCTGCATCCTAATCCGAGTCCCCGCCTCTGACGCAATCACCGTAGCTCCGGCTTAAATAATTCACACGTTTAAAACAAGTTCCTCTTAAAAGGATCTCAGGATTCTGACCGAATTTACGAGGATATAAAATCAAACGTTTGGGAGAAAATTTGCTACATCTCTGCTAGCATGTTTTCAGGCGGCAGTCTGCATATAGCACACTAACCAGTTTGTTAAACTTTCTTTAAGACCCGCTGCATTTTAAAAGTCACCTTACCCAGAGAAAGAGGCCCGAATGTGCTCTTTTAGAACAAAATCAACAGCTAGACCTGACTTCTTGATACTGTGTCAGCCTGATTTTCCCTTTCCTCTTTTTGTTACGAATGAAGACTTATTTTGAAAGTAGGGTGCACATTTTTGAACAAATCATTTAAGATAGCCATTTGTACCAAACGTAACCCTAATAAGCTTAAGGACAGCATTGTCCCTTATTTGGATCGCAAGCTGCCTGCCCTTTTCAAGTGGATTAGTGAATTCCAGCTTTAAAAGCTTAATGAACAGGCACATAATACTCAGTAGGCAGTCTTGTTAGAAACGGCGATTTGGGCCAAAGACAGGGTTTTTATTTATTTGATTTGCTGATTTCTCAGAATTAGGTAAACTGTTGCTAGTAATATTGATTTATGTTAGAGTCACCAGAAAGAGTACTGGCCAGCTAAATTCCAGGCATTTTAGCTTAATCTGTTTCTGGGTTTTCTCAAACATTGAAACAAATCAGTGGTCCTTTGGCCACTAGAAGGCTTAGCCTTGTCTTACTGCTCTTAAAAAATGGAGACCAGGGACGCCTTGTAGGTATTCTATTTATATTTATAATTACATCTTAAGATATTCTCTTGAAGGTTGATTCTACTTTGGTAACAATTTGTTCTAGGATTTCTCCCCCAGTGGTGATGTGATAACAACTGAATTCTTCAAGAATTATTTAATGGCCTTTGGATTGGACACAGCTACTTTTCTGAGACTGGACTTCCAGTCCCTTCCTGGGCTACAGAACAGAATACGGTATACTTTATTTCTAGAAGCATCAGACTCTCAACAAACAATAGCTCCTGACATTGGTAGAGTTAAAATATAGGACTAATGATCAGCTTTGAATGTGCAAATCAAGTGTTCAGTGGAAGAGTATTCACCTCCCCTGCTCCCATCGTATTCATCCCAGTTCTCTGTTGAGGTGGGTGCGGGTTGTGTCCACCTCCCGGCAGAGCCCAGAGGAGCCTGATAGGTGTAACTAGACATTTGGGGGGAAGTGGAAACTTGCCAGGAAGAATCCTTGGAAAAGCGAGTATATTTGTATTTCCACTGAAATGCGGTCTAGATTTCAGAGAGGCTAATGATTAACTTCAAAAACGGCAAGGCCTGAATCTCAGCTGAAAAAATAAAAAAGCTAACAGCCTGTCACCTGAAAGCATGTTCCCTCCTCCGTCTGTGCCCTCTCCACTTAAAGAGAGGAGGAAAAGAAGAAACCTGCCACTTCCGTGTTCTAGACAGAAAAACTCACCTCGTCCTGAGCAACGCTGGGAAGGGCACTTCCCCCAAGCCCTCAGCATAGCCGCATGCCTCTGTAAGTGCAGGGTAACGTTTTCGCCAGTAAATCTTACAAATTATGATAGTTGTCCCTTACGGCATCCTATTTAGAGGCTACTTATATGCCAAATTATAAGGTTAAAGACCGTTAGATATGTTCGTAACTGAAAGAAGCATTGTTTGTTTTTTTCTTATATTATTTCATTTTATTCATTGTCATTTTTTAAATTTAATTTTTTTTTGTTTTTTGTTTTGTTTTGTTTTGTTTTTTGAAGTTGACCATAGAGAGACAGAGAGAGAGAGAAGGAAAGTGTGAAAGCTGCCAGGCCTAGGGACTCGAACCGCGGTCAGCCATGTGGGATTCCAGCTGCCTTAACCACCATGCCACCTGACAGCCCCTGAAAGAAGCATTGTTAAGTTCTTGTGTTCAGTGGAACTGTGTGTCTGTTATCTCTGGCACAAAAGGGAAATGTATTTTGCAAAAGTATCCACATTGCAATGACAAGTTTCAGGCCAGACATTTCTTCCACTAGAAAAGTATTTGTCTTTCATTTAAAAATTATTTGCGTTTTTTTTTTTTTTTTTATTGTCATTTTTTAAATTTAATTTTTTTTTGTTTTTTGTTTTGTTTTGTTTTGTTTTTTGAAGTTGACCATAGAGAGACAGAGAGAGAGAGAAGGAAAGTGTGAAAGCTGCCAGGCCTAGGGACTCGAACCGCGGTCAGCCATGTGGGATTCCAGCTGCCTTAACCACCATGCCACCTGACAGCCCCTGAAAGAAGCATTGTTAAGTTCTTGTGTTCAGTGGAACTGTGTGTCTGTTATCTCTGGCACAAAAGGGAAATGTATTTTGCAAAAGTATCCACATTGCAATGACAAGTTTCAGGCCAGACATTTCTTCCACTAGAAAAGTATTTGTCTTTCATTTAAAAATTATTTGCGTTTTTTTTTTTTTTTTTCCCTTCAAATAACCTCTCTCCTGCCATGCTTGTTGGGCCTTATTTTCTCAGATCGTCTTATTTATTACAGCATCCATAGGTTAATTCGCAAGGCTTAATTTTGAATTGCTATGCTGTTGGGAATGATTTCTGGTCTCACTAACCATGCGTCCAGGGAAGGTAGCCCTGGAGGATCCTCAAGAAGTGCACCTTGTGTCTGCGCCCCACCATGGCAACAGGGAAAGCAGTCGTGAAAGCAATGTACACTTGTACCGTACACCGCCCCCATTTGTAACTGAAATTTGGGGGCCGTGCCTTCTCTGGGAGACCATCTAACTGAAGAGCACAACTGAACTACTCCGGAACTTTGGGCCTAACTGCTTCTGAATGACTCCCAGGGGGATTTCTGTTGTTATTTCAACAACAATGCCAATTTAAAAGATAGCACCGATTTCTAACAACCTGAAGCAGTATGTTGTTAATAGCCTTTGAGAGGCTTAAGCCACATCTAAATTCATCTTGCAGATTCTCTTGTCCATGCATTTAGACAGGCAGCTGTGGTTTTATCAAAGCAGGTTTACGTGAACGTGGCATTGAGGAGTGACAGAAGTTTATGAACACAGGCCCACCCCGGCACGAGGGCTGCTCTCCGGCAATGGCCCTGCAGCCATAGCGTGTGTTCAGTGCTGGACAGGTGGCTCGGCCTAGGAGTGGGGCAGGCGGAGCAGGTGTCGCAAGTCCCAAGGCCGTGCTGCTGACAGGGCTATGGGATGCGCACGCTGGCCGGGCCAGGATGCTCGTGACAAAGTGGGCACTGCGTTCAAGCACAGCAGCAGGTGAGGTCCCAGTCTGCTCCTTGGGAGGTCGGTGTGCCTCGGTGACACTCTTGTTGCCATTTGTTTTGAATGCAAGCGGGGCGTCCTTGCTGGGACACTAGGCCCCTGGGCCGCTGCACGCTGATGTGATAGGCTGATTCCGAGAGGCCACGTTGCAAACAAAATGCTTCCCAGAAATCCTTGCGCGGATGGAGAGCATTCAGAAATGACGCCAGCCACAGGGATGTGAACGACCAACTGACAGCAGCCATGACGCCGCGGCAAGGCCTGCACCTCCCTTGGCGGAGTAGGTGTCCCTATTTTCTGTCAGACGTAAATGATGTGAGAAAAGGATGGGGATTTCCTAGTCTACAGGTTGCTAGGAAACAGGTGTTAAGATGCATAATAGTGAGTAGAAAAACATTTGTAAAATATGGGTAATTTCAGCAGTTTTATGTGTCTCCATTCTCTCCACCGGCCCCACTAGTGACCATCCAGACTAATACGTCACCGAGACCCTCAAGGATGTTCCGACAAAGGTCACTTTCTTTCTTTCTTTCTTTTTTTTTTTTGGAGAGGTTTTTGCTATAGGGCATGTGTACTGGCCAGAAAGAGAGAGACAGAAAGACAGAAAACAGGGGGATGGCCAAACCGTAATCCCTTCTCCTCCATTCTCCTCTCGGGATCTTGGGCAAACACACATGCCTGGCATGAATTTAAGTCATCGGGTCCGGAACTCGAACCGCAGTCGATTACATGGGAGTCCAGTAACACAGCCATTACGCCAACTGCTGGTCCCATGAGGTCCCTTTCTTTTCCATACGTTTTGCACCATCAAAAGCCCAGGAACCATTCCTTCTCTCCACCGGCCCCACTAGTGACCATCCAGACTAATACGTCACCGAGACCCTCAAGGATGTTCCGACAAAGGTCACTTTCTTTCTTTCTTTTTTTTTTTTTTTTTGGAGAGGTTTTTGCTATAGGGCATGTGTACTGGCCAGAAAGAGAGAGACAGAAAGACAGAAAACAGGGGGATGGCCACACCGTAATCCCTTCTCCTCCATTCTCCTCTCGGGATCTTGGGCAAACACACATGCCTGGCATGAATTTAAGTCATCGGGTCCGGAACTCGAACCGCAGTCGATTACATGGGAGTCCAGTAACACAGCCATTACGCCAACTGCTGGTCCCATGAGGTCCCTTTCTTTTCCATACGTTTTGCACCATCAAAAGCCCAGGAACCATTAGGGGAAGGGTATCTTAAGGGGCTGGTTCTCTTAGATGGGTCCGAGGTGTGGCATCTGGGTTGAGCATCGTGATCAGGACAAATATAATCTTCATATTGAGGAGGAAAGATTTGCTTGAAAGCCAGAACTAAATATGTTAAATTTAGAAAAGGAAAATCAAGTTGACTCGAGTACTTTAACTGATTTCCGTTACCTGGAAACAACTTCTAGGGGAAATTAAAAGCACTTCGGTTCTTATATATACTTCAGTGCAGATAGGAGTAGGTGCAAGCCGTCAGGGAGGAGAAGAAATTCTGTTTGGGGTCTTTAAAAATCTCCAGTATCTATAATTCTATTGAATAAATGTCAGAACCATGCAACTGTCGTCACGCCTAACTGGCAAGGAGAAGTTTCCCACAGAGGTTGGGAAGCCTGATGTCAGGAACCCGAAGTTCGGGCAAGGTGAGGCTGTTAGAGAGCCTCAGGGTTTCCAAAGCTGAAACCGGATCTCTGGGAAGCCGAGGGAGCACACCAGCACGCACGTGGGCACACGGAATTCGGTTGTGTTTCACAAGTGAAGTGAGTGGGATGCATCCTCGCAGGCGGGAGAGATCATTTCCCCATTAACGTCATAGGTCAGATCTGTTTATGTCTAGCCAAGCAGCAAAATAAATCATTAATACTGCAGATGTTACCATTCTGCATTTAGAATGTCTGTGTATTACGTAGCTAACAAAACGTCACTGGCTTTCGTTAAATGAAAATTTCCATTTCCTTCTTTGACAAATATTTATGTCTTCCAGTTTTCTTGTGCCCCTTGAAGACTGATCAGTGGTTCTTTAACCAAAATCAAATACGTCATGAAAAAGAAAGAAAAGACATAGCTGACCCCGGGGAGGGCAGACTCAGAGGAGCCTGTGTATCTGACAGTAGTGGCTGGATAGGCAGTGTTCCTGTTCTAGGAGCCGTAAAAAGAACTGTGTTAAAGTGGTAATTATTGCAGAAAGTGCCGTGCTAGCCGTCTGAGGGTGTTAGGGAAACACGGGCATGGTGCGCCCCACAGGTGACAACATGGAGCGTGTCCTCGGAGGGGCTCCCGGCTCTCCGGTGGAGGACTTGCAGCTGTTTGCTCAGCTCTTTTTTCTGACACTAAGGCTGCGGTCTGGGGGTGAGGACTGCAGTGTTTTCCCAAACGGAGCTGAAACCTCCCACGTTTCCACTAACACGGCTCGCATGTCTGATCGGCACCGAGCTCTGTGTTTTCCTGAGAGTAATGTGCCCGCTGTGTCTTTAAAAGAGCCTCTGTGTCGGCTTTCACCTCCATGTTTGCACTTTTACCAGTAATCTGATTGTGGGGAGAAAAGGCGGACTTGGGTATCCCTTCCTGGCACCCTGGCACCAAGAGCATTTGTCTCGCTCGTAATTCTATCGCAGCCGGGCCTTTTCCCACTCGCTGGGTTGGGCGCTCCGGTGTACAGAGCTGCATCGCCATGGCAATGGGAAAGCGCGATGCTGGGGCTTCAGAACGGGAAGGGGAAGGAGTGGGTGAAACAGGACCTCCTCTCCTGGCCGCTCAGGAGGGGCTGGGCTAATTTATATGTCAAGAGAAGGGATGCTGGCATTCAGAGATCACAGAAGGTCAGAAGGAGGCCCTTGGACTGGGAGATACTTGTGTGTAATATAAATACAGATGTGTCCAAGAGGGGAAGCTGAAACCCTGAAAGGCACGTAGATCGTGTTAGTCAACCTCGTATCTGGAGATAGCTGGGTTGGCAAAATTAACAGGCGCTTTAAAAAGAGGCTTTAATTCGT
The DNA here is from genome assembly GCF_000334495.1 of Tupaia belangeri chinensis. NCBI lineage: Eukaryota > Metazoa > Chordata > Mammalia > Scandentia > Tupaiidae > Tupaia > Tupaia belangeri. The sequence goes on from NW_006203974.1 coordinate 239,250, forward strand.
ATTAGGATAAATGAAGATGGTAATAACCTCGGCCGTAAAAATACACTTCACAGGAAAACGTTTATGAAGATTTCTAACTATGCTGTAGAAATGCTTTGTAATACCTTCTGGCTGTAAATCTAAGATTCCAAATGCACTTTAGAACTTTCTAGGCACATATATTTGGTTACTAAGAGCATTTGCTTCATACTATTAACTGTGCAGCCCACCTTGTGCCGTTAAGCAGCATTAATCTGACCACTTGTGGTGTGGGGTGTGAGTGTGTGCTGCAGAAAGGGGCTTTGTGTTTGGGGGCTCCATTAGTGAGACAGTGAATACGCCTGTAGTAAAACTGATATGATGGGAAACGACTTCCATTCAGTTAACTCAGTTATTAGTGCTAATTGGGGCCAGGTGAAGCATGGGCGATTGAAATTTGCAGATAATCCAAAAACGTCTATTTAACCAATAACTTCAAACTTCTTCCCCATCCAACCAATTATCAGGGGAACTGACAAATAGAAAAATAGATTAAGTTGAATTTCACCCCAAAAGATTACCACTTTGGTGTCCTTTTTCCAATTAATTAATAAGAGCCCAAGATTAATCATGTTCTAGAGATGAAATTACAGGTAGCCCCCAACAATAAAAAGGAAACAATTATATTCAAAAATTTGTTTATAAATCAGTTATTTGAGACCCAAAATGCCTTTCTTCATAGAACAATCCTGTTCATTATGGTTGGTTTCAAGGTAGCTCACAGAGGTTGACCAGTAAGCTAACAATTTAGAATTATTTTATTTAACTTTAATTATTATTATTATTTTCCAGTTTGATCAGAGAGAGGGAAAGTGAGAAATCAAGCCACCAGGTCTGGGACTTGAACCACAGTTGGCCATGTGGGAGTCCAGCACTTTTAACCACCATGCCACCTGCCAATCCCCCAAATCCTGTGTTTTAAAATTGAAATGAAACTTACGTATAATTAAACTTTTGTGTGTGTGTGCACCAGAGATCATGTGTGCTCACGGGGAGTGGAGTGGAGGATGCACCCCTAGTGGGGCATGGTTATACTGCAATCCCTTGTCCTCCATTTCTCCCCACCATCAAGATTTGGGGCACAGGGACCAGCAGTTATTAGCATAATGGCTATGTCGTTGGACTCCCATGTAGTCAACCGTGGTTCGAGTCCTGGACCCGGTGGCTTAAACTCACGCCAGGCACGTGTGCATGCGTGCCCAAGATCTGGAGAGGAGAATAGAGAAGGGATTGCAGCGTGGCCATCCGCCCTGGGGGGTGATTTCTTGCTTTCTGTCTCTCTGTCTCTCTCTTTCTGGTGAGTGCACGTGCCCTATAGCAAAAACCTCTCAAAAAAAAAAAAAAAGATTTGGGGCGCGCGCACACACACATGCACGCAAGCCTAGTGTGGTTTTCTCCTTTTTTTTTTTCTTTGGAGAGGTTTTTGCTATAAGGCGCATGCGCTCGCCAGACAGAGAGAGACAGAGAGACAGAAAGCAAGAAATCACCCCCCAGGGCGGATGGCCACGCTGCAATCCCTTCTCTATTCTCCTCTCCAGATCTTGGGCGCGCATGCCCACGTGCCTGGCGTGAGTTTAAGCCACCGGGTCCAGGACTCAAACCGCGGTCGACTACATGGGAATCCAGCAACATAGCCATTACGCTAACTGCTGGTCTTGCCTAGTGTGGTTTTCAAGCTGCGAGGATTGGGGCTGGCAGGTGGCATGGTGGTTAAGGATGTTGGACTCCCACACAGCTGAGAGCGGGGCTCGAGTCCCAGACCGGCTTACCTTCTCCCTTTCCTCACTCACTCACTCACTGTCCCTCTCTGGTCACATTAAAAATAAATAAAGTTTAAAAATAAATAAGTAAAGTTAAAATAAACTAATTCTCTTAAAAAGCTGCCAGGGTTGGCTGGCCTCGTGGGGTCCGGTTCCCTTCACCTGTAGGCCAGCGGGCTGGCCCCAAATCATACATTTTAATGCCCACAGCTCAGTGGCATTTAGTGTGTCCAGGATGCTACGCAGCTGCCACCTCTCCAGGCTTGAACATCTTGTCACCCAGAAACGAAGCCCCTTTCGGCCCTGTGAGCTGTCCCCTCCACCGTCCCGTCCTCCAGCCCTCAGAGGACTTGCCCATCTGGACACTTGGTGTAAACGGGATCCGCCGCCAGGCAGTGTTCCCGGCCAGCCTTTGCACCGGGCACCTGCACTCGCAGTTCCCCGTGTTGCAGCGTGCGTGAGTGACTCGGTCCCTTTCATGGAGAGTTGTGCGTGCTTGTGGCCATGCACCCGCCGTGGTCACCCGCTCACCAGTGACGGACACATGGGCGTCTGCACCTTGGCCACTGGAGTAACGCTGCTATTGAGCCCAAGGTTCGCCCTGCTGTCCCGAGTCCCAGGACCCCAGAAGTGGAGTGGGTGCAGCATGGACAGATGACGGAGAAGGGTGCTGGGGGTGTGTGGACGGGGGTGGCACACCCAGGCCTGTGGCCTGCAGGGCCCTGAAGACAGTGTCAGAGGAGGACACCCTCCAGAGGCTCAGTGGTGAGGCAGGATTCCAGACATGGACAGCCTCAGCGTGCCATGGGGACTCTGCAGAAGGAAGAGCCAGTGAAGGCCAAGGGGCCGAAGGGGGCTGCAGGCCCACGGGGCACATGCTTCCCTCGGCAACAGCTGCGCTGGGTCCCTCACCGAGAGCTTAGATGGGCTCACCGGGGGACCTGGCACACTCTCAGCCAGCTTTTCCTTCTCTGAAAACACAGGTGCCGGGAGTGGTCCCGCAGCAGCTGCCAAACCCAGTACGCAAGCACCGTGCCGCGGATCATTCTGTCACCCCAACTTGGGTCCCCAAAGCCCAGCAAACCCACACATCATGGCCGACTCCTCTTGCCTTAAAGCCCAGCCCCCACGCGCCCATCCTCTGTCCCCTGCACATCCACAGAGGGAGAGGCCCTTCCGGAAGCCAGAGGCCAGGCTTCGCTCACCGTGTCACGCCAGGTCAGCATTTTCAGTGCCGTGTTGGTCGCTGTTCCTTGTACAGAACAGGATGAGCTGTGCAGTTTCTGGCTTTGTCATTCGGTGCACGCATACGTGTATGCTATACACCTGTTCCATGTGTGTACACACACACACACACTCTCTCTGTGTACTCATGCATGGAAGTGCACACACAACCCCATGAAATAACAGTACTTGTTCCCGTTTATTTGTCCCATAAACTTTATTGTGAGTTCAGTAAATAGAGTCTGTCCAGCCCTGACCCACCGGCACACTAACACCTCGTTTTTCCATACTTGTTCTCAGTGCTTGTTACAAAATGTGGACATTTTCATATTCTGCCTTTTTCACTACCTCACTTTTTTAAGTTCTTTATAATTAAAAAAATTATTTATGGGATGTAGGCATCACAGCTCCCAGGAGGGGCTTGTCGTGGTGAAGGCACTCTTGGGGACACCGTCGTGCGGAGTCCAGTTCTGTGGGAGGAGCCAGAGAGCAGGAGGTGACAACAGTGTCCCTCTCAGATGGGAGAGGTCAAGTCCTCACGGATGCACGTGCTTCAGTGTCCCTGCAGACCGGCCATCCTGGAAGTTGCTAGGCCATGCGGGGAGTCCCTCCTGCATTGTCTGCATGACAAAGTGGACATGGACCCGCAGGTCTCTGTCCCGGGGTGCAGAGGGCCCAGCCCGAGTCGGTGCGTGGTGGCCTGTGCAGAGTGGGTGTGCCCCCTCCTAGGGTCTGTGCACCTTGGGCTAATGGGCAGATGCCTGCTTCTCCTGGGGTGGGGCTCAGAGGGCAGCTCCCTGGACCGGGACCGGGACCGGGACTGGGACCGGGTCTGAGGGGCTGGGCCTCACCCCATTTGTCTGCCCGGCTGCTGCCGGCCCAGCTGCTCCTCACACAGGACCGCCAGCTCCTCGGGCCCAGGCCCAGCACACCACAGAGCCAGCGGGGGTGCTCTGGACCCAAGCGTCACCCTGTGGGTGGCCTCAGGGCAGGGGCCTCTGCCTGTCTTGCTGTCTTGCCAGATTGCCCTCCTCTCCACAGCCATCTTCTCCAGGGGCCCCTTCCTCCCTGCAGTCCTCCCCCCCCCCACCCCGCAGTGTCCTGGC